>NC_072412.2:80622615-80926990 GCF_028858775.2 Pan troglodytes | reverse complement strand
ATGTAAATGGGCTAAATGCTCCAATTAAAAGGCACAGACTGGCAAATTGGATAAAGAGTCAAGACCCATCAGTGTGCTGTATTCAGGAAACCCATCTCATGTGCAGAGACACACATAGGCTCAAAATAAAGGGATGGAGGAAGATCTACCAAGCAAATGGAAAGCAAAAAAAGGCAGGGGTTGCAATCGTAGTCTCGGATAAAACAGACTTGAAACCAACAAAGATCAAAAGAGACAAAGAAGGCCATTACATAATGGTAAAGGGATCAATTCAACAAGAAGAACTAACTCTCCTAAATATATATGCACCCAATACAGGAGCACCCAGATTCATAAAGTAAGTTCTTAGTGTCCTACAAAGAGACTTAGACTCCCACACAATAATAATGGGAGACTTTAACACCCCACTGTCAACATTAGGCAGATCAATGAGACAGAAAGTTAACAAGGATATCCAGGAATTGAACTCAGCTCTGCACCAAGTGGACCTAATAGACATCTACAGAACTCTCCCCCCCACATCAACAGAATATACATTCTTTTCAGCACCACACCACACCTATTCCAAAATTGACCACATAGTTGGAAGTAAAGCACTCCTCAGCAAATGTAAAAGAACAGAAATTATAACAAACTGTCTCTCAGACCACAGGGCAATCAAACTAGAACTCAGGATTAAGAAACTCACTCAAAACCGCTCAACTACATGGAAACTGAACAATCTGCTCCTGAATGACTATTGGGTACATAACAAAATGAAGGCAGAAATAAAGATGTTCTTTGACACCAGCAAGAACAAAGACACAACATACCAGAATCTCTGGGACACATTCAAAGCAGTGTGTAGAGGGAAATTTATAGCACTAAATGCCCACAAGAGAAAGCAGGAAAGACCTAAAATTGACACCCTAACATCACAATTAAAAGAACTAGAGAAGCAAGAGCAAACACATTCAAAAGCTAGCAGAAGACAAACAATAACTAAGATCAGAGCAGAACTGAAGGACATAGAGACACAAAAAACCCTTCAAAAAATCAATGAATCCAGGAGCTGCTTTTTTGAAAAGATCAACAAAATTGATAGACCGCTAGCGAGACTAATAAAGAAGAAAAGAGAGAAGAATCAAATAGACGCAATAAAAAATGACAAAGGGGATATCACCACTGATCCCACAGAAATACAAACTACCATCAGAGAATACTACAAACACCTCTATGCAAATAAACTAGAAAATCTAGAAGAAATGGATAAATTCCTCGACACATACACTCTCCCAAGACTAAACCAGGAAGAAGTTGAATCTCTGACTAGACCAATAACGGGCTCTGAAATTGAGGCAATAATTAATAGCTTACCAACTAAAAAAAGTCCAGGATCAGACGGATTCACAACCGAATTCTACCAGGGGTACAAGGAGGAGCTGGTACCATTCCTTCTGAAACTATTCCAATCAATAGAAAAAGAGGGAATCATCCCTAACTCATTTTATGAGGCCAGCATCATCCTGATACCAAAGCCTGGCAGAGATACAACAAAAAAAGAGAATTTTAGACCAATATCCTTGATGAAGATCGACGCAAAAATCGTCAATAAAATACTAGCAAACCAAATCCAGCAACACATCAAAAAGCTTATCCACCATGATCAAGTGGGCTTCATCCCTGGGATGCAAGGCTGGTTCAACATACGCAAATCAATAAACGTAATCCAGCATATAAACAGAAACAAAGACAAAAACCACATGATTATCTCAACAGATGCAGAAAAGGCCTTTGACAAAATTCAACAACTCTTCATGCTAAAAACTCTCAATATATTAGGTATTGATGGGATATATCTCAAAATAATAAGAGCTATCTATGACAAACCCACAGCCAATATCATACCAAATGGACAAAAACTGGAAGCATTCCCTTTGAAAACTGGCACAAGACAGGGATGCCCTCTCTCACCACTCCTATTCAACATAGTGTTGGAAGTTCTGGCCAGGGCAATCAGGCAGGAGAAGGAAATAAAGGGCATTCAATTAGGAAAAAAGGAAGTCAAATTGTCCCTGTTTGTAGATGACATGATTGTATATCTAGAAAACCCCATCGTCTCAGCCCAAAATCTCCTTAAGCTGATAGGCAACTTCAGCGGTCTCAGTATACAAAATCAATGTGCAAAAATCACAGGCATTCTTATACACCAATAACAGACAAA
The DNA here is from genome assembly GCF_028858775.2 of Pan troglodytes. NCBI lineage: Eukaryota > Metazoa > Chordata > Mammalia > Primates > Hominidae > Pan > Pan troglodytes. Next base: position 80,924,787 of record NC_072412.2, on the reverse strand, counting down.
CAGATAGCAAATCATGAGTGAACTCCCATTCACAATTGCTTCAAAGAGAATAAAATACCTGGGAATCCAACTTACAAGGGATGTAAGGGACCTTTTCAAGGAGAACTACAAACCACTGCTCAATGAAATAAAAGTGGATACAAACAAATGGAAGAACATTCCATGCTCATGGGTAGAAAGAATCAATATCGTAAAAATGGCCATACTGCCCAAGGTAATTTATAGATTCGATGCCATCCACATCAAGCTATCAATGACTTTCTTCACAGAATTGGAAAAAACTACTTTAAAGTTCATATGGAACCAAAAAAGGGCCTGCATTGCCAAGTCAATCCTGAGCCAAAAGAAAAAAGCTGGAGGCATCACGCTACATGACTTCAAACTATACTACAAGGCTACAGTAACCAAAACAGCATGGTACTGGTACCAAAACAGAGATATAGACCAATGGAACAGAACAGAGCCCTCAGAAATAATGCCGCATATCTACAACTATCTGAGCTTTGACAAACCTGAGAAAAACAAGCAATGGGGAAAGGATTCCCTATTTAATAAATGGTGCTGGGAAAACTGACTAGCCATATGTAGAAAGCTAAAACTGGATCCCTTCCTTACACCTTATACAAAAATTAATTCAAGATGGATTAAAGACTGAAACGTTAGACCTAAAACCATAAAAACCCTAGAAGAAAACCTAGGCAATACCATTCAGGACACAGGCACGGGCAAGGACTTCATGTCTAAAACACCAAAAGCAATGGCAACAAAAGCAAAATTGACAAATGGGATCTAATTAAGCTAAAGAGCTTCTGCACAGCAAAAGAAACCACCATCAGAGTGAACAGGCAACCTACAGAATGGGAGAAAATTTTTGCAATCTACTCATCTGACAAAGGGCTAATATCCAGAATCTACAATGAACTCAAACAAATTTACAAGAAAAAAACAAACAGCCCCATCAAAAAGTGGGCAAAGGATATGAACAGACACTTCTCAAAAGAAGACATTTATGCAGCCAAAAAACACATGAAAAATTGCTCATCATCACTGGCCGTCAGAGAAATGCAGATCAAAACCACAATGAGATACCATCTCACACCAGTTAGAATGGCAATCATTAAAAAGTCAGGAAACAACAGGTGCTGGAGAGGATGTGGAGAAATAGGAACACTTTTACACTGTTGGTGGGACTGTAAACTAGTTCAACCATTGTGGAAGTCAGTGTGGTGATTCCTCAGGGATCTAGAACTAGAAATACCATTTGATCCAGCCATCCCATTACTGGGTATATACCCAAAGGATTATAAATCATGCTGCTATAAAGACACATGCATACGTATGTTTATTGAGGCACTATTCACAATAGCAAAGACTTGGAACCAACCCAAATGTCCATCAATGATAGAGTGGATTAAGAAAATGTGGCACATATACACCATGGAATACTATGCAGCCATAAAAAAGGATGAGTTCATGTCCTTTGTAGGGACATGGATGAAACTGGAAACCATCATTCTCAGCAAACTATCACAAGGACAAAAATAGCAAACACCGCATGTTCTCACTCATAGGTGGGAATTGAACAATGAAAATACATGGACACAGGAAGGGGAACATCACACACCGGGGACTGTTGTGGGGTGGGGGGAGGGGGGAGGAATAACATTAGGAGATATACCTAATGCTAAATGACGAGTTAATGGGTGCAGCACACCAACATGGCATGTGTATACATATGTAACAAACCTGCACGTTGAGCACATGTACCCTAAAACTTAAAGTATAATAATAATAATAATAAAATGCAACCACTAAGCTATAAAATGCAACCCAAAAAACTGTAAAAAAGAAGATACACTATAAACACTATGAATAACAACATGGAATTCTAAAACAAATGTTCAAGTGACCCACAGGAAGTCATGAAAAATAAGCAGAGAAACAAGAATTGATACAGAAAACAAAAAATGTCAGGCTTATGCACTAAAGTATCAACAATTAGTTTAATTATGAATGGTCTACCAAGAGACAGATAATAGAAGAGTGTATTTGAAAGTATGACCCTTTCTTATATGTTTCTTGTATGCTGTGTACAAGAAACTCTTGAAATTTACCAATACAGGGGAGGCCAAATTAAAAGGATGAAAAAAGATATATTACACAAACATTAATGAAAGGAAAGCAACAGTGCCTGTATGTATATCAGATAAAGCAAAGAAAATTACCAGAAACAGAGAGATTATATAATGATCAAAGGTTTAATCCATGAAGAAGACAGCAATTTCAAAAGTGTATTCACCAAAAAGTGCTTCAAAATATGTGATGTGAAAACTGCCAGAACTGAAGCGGGTCAGGCTCGGACCAGCGCTGCCTCAGGATGTAAAGTGTAACAAGGGGGCCAGGGAGGGTTGGGGATGCAGTATGGGCCTGTGAGGCCTGTGAGGCCTGTGGGTGCCCGCGTTCCCCAGCTCCCCCCGCCGCCGGCTCCGCAGTGGTCAGCTCCGGTTGGTTGCCGCGTGCGGATCCGGGTTCCAGACCCAAGGCTGCGTGTTCTCCACCGTTTGTTGTGGCCAGTGTTACTGCGGTGACCGCCAGAGCAGCCTTCGCGCTATGGAGGAGCCCGGTGCTACCCCTCAGCCCTACTTGGGGCTGGTCCTGGAGCAGCTACGCAGAGTTGTGGCAGCACTACCTGAGAGTATGAGAGCAGATTTGAATCCTTATGGTTTTCCATGGGAACTGGTGGTATGTGCAGCTGTTGTTGGATTTTTTTGTTGTTCTCCTTTTTTTGTGGAGAAGTTTTAGATCGGTTAGGAGTCGGCTTTATGTGGGAAGAGAGAAAAAACTTGGTGAAACACTTTCTGGACTAATTGAAGAAAAATGTAAACTACTTGAAAAATTTAGCCTTATTCAAAAAGAGTATGAAGGCTATGAAGTAGAGTCATCTTTAGAGGATGCCAGCTTTGAGAAGGCGGTAGCAGAAGCACGAAGTTTGGAGGCAACCTATGAAAAGCTGAACAGGTCCAATTATGAACTTGAGGATGAAACCCTCTGTCTAGAAAAAGAGTTAAGAGAAATCTAAACATTCTCAACAAGATGAATTGATGGCGGATATTTCTAAAAGGATACAATCTCTAGAAGATGAGTCAAAATCCCTCAAATCACAAATAGCTGAAGCCAAAATCATCTGCAAGATTTTTCAAGCGACTGAAGAACGATGGGCAATAGCAATAAAAGATGCTTTGAATAAAAATCCTCAACTTCACGAAAGCCAGAAACAGCTTTTGCAAGAAGCTGAAGTATGGAAAGAACAAGTGAGTGAACTTAATAAACAGAAAATAACATTTGAAGACTCCAAAGTACATGCAGAACAAGTTCTAAATGATAAAATCACATCAAGACTCTGACTGGACACTTGCTAAAGATGAAAGATCAGGCTGCTATGCTTGAAGAAGACACAACGGATGATGATAACTTGGAATTAGAAGTGAACAGTCAATCAGAAAATGGTGCTTATTTAGATGATCCTCCAAAAGGAGCTTTGAAGAAACTGATTCATGCTGCTAAGTTAAATGTTTCTTTAAAAACCTTAGAAGGAGAAAGAAACCACATTATTATTCAGTTATCTGAAGTGGACAAAACAAAGGAAGAGCTTACAGAGCATATTAAAAATCTTCAGACTCAACAAGCATCTTTGCAGTCAGAAAACATATATTTTGAAAGAATCAGAAGCTTCAACAGAAACTTAAAATAATGACTGAATTATATCAAGAAAATGAAATGACACTCCACAGGAAATTGACAATAGAGGAAAATTACCGGATAGAGGAAGAAGAGAAGCTTTCTAAAGTGGAAGAAAAGATCAGCCATGCCACTGAAGAGCTGGAGACCTATAGAAAGCTAGCCAAAGATCTTGAAGAAGAATTGGAGAGAACTGTTCATTTTTATCAAAAGCAGGTTATTTCCTACGAGAAAAAAGGACATGATAATTGGTTGGCAGCTCGGACTGCTGAAAGAAACCTCAATGATTTAAGGAAAGAAAATGCTCACAACAAACAAAAATTAACTGAAACAGAGTTTAAATTTGAAGTTTTAGAAAAAGATCCTAATGCACTTGATGTTTCAAATACAGCATCTGGCAGAGAGCATTCCCCATATGGTCCCTCACCATTGGGTCGGCCTTCATCTGAAACGAGGACTTTTCTCTCTCCTCAAACTTTGTTGGAGGATCCACTCAGACTCTCACCTGTGCTTCCAGGGAGAGGAGGGAGAAGCCCAAGCGGCCGAGAGAATCCTCTGGACCATCAGATTACCAATGAAAGATGAGAACCAAGCTGTGATAGGTTAACTGATCCTCACAGAGCTCCTTCTGACACTGGGTCCCTGTCATCTCCATGGGAACAGGACCATAGGATGATGTTTCCTCCACCAGGACAATCATATCCTGATTCAGCTCTTCCTCCACAAAGGGAAGACAGATTTTATTCTAATTCTGATAGACTGCCTGGACCAGCAGAACTCAGAAGTTTTAATATGCCTTCTTTGGATAAAATGGATGGGTCAATGCCTTCAGAAATGGAATCCACTAGAAATGATGCCGAAGACGATCCTGGTAGTTTAAATGTGCCTGATTCATCTCTCCCTGCTGAAAATGAAGCAACTGGCCCCGGCTTTATTCCTCCACCTCTTGCTCCAATCAGTGGTCCATTGTTTCCAGTGGACACAAGGTGCCCGTTCATGAGAAGAGGACCCCTTTTCCCCCAACCTCCTCCAGGAACGATGTTTGGAGCTTCACGAGGTTATTTTCCACCAAGGGATTTCCCAGGTCCACCACATGCTCCATTTGCAATGAGAAACATCTGTCCACCAAGGGGTTTACCTGCTTACTTTCATCCAAGACCTGGATTTTACCCCAACCCCACATTCTGAAGGTAGAAGTGAGTTCCCTTCATGGTTGATTCTGCCTTTAAAGGAGCCTGCTACTGAACATCCAGAACCACAGCAAGAAACCTGACAATATTTTTGCTTTCTTCAAAAGTAATTTTGACTGATCTCATTTTCAGTTTAAGTAACTGCTGTTACTTAAGTGATTACACTTTTCTCAAATTGAAGTTTAATGGAATTGTAGTTCTCAGGATAGTATTTTGTAAATAAAGATGGTTTAAATATGAATAAAAAATAAAAAATATCTATTCTACAAGTTTGATTTTTCAGGCTGTCAATTGACAACATTTCTTCATAAATTTGAAAGTCCTCAGACAGACGTGCTCTTGAGACACTCATAAAGGACGTGGTTTTACATGCTATCCATATGATGAAGACTTCCATACGTATCATATGCTCAGCCCTAATCTCTTTCCTGAATTCTAGACTCAAATATCCAATATCTACTTAACATTTCCAAATTCTTGATGCTCCTGCCAAACTGCCTTTTTACTTAGTCTTCAATAAATGATAACTCCAGGCCAACACTCTGAGAATTATTTTCAACTCTTCTCTTCTCTTCACACCCTATGTTTAATCCATCAGCACATCTTGTTGACATTACCTTTTGAATGTATTCTAAATATGACAGTTTCTCACCAATCCATTGTTATGACATTAGTCCAACAGGACCTCTTGGGTGGACCATTGCAAAACCTCTTAAGTCTTCCTGTGTCCAATCTGTAACTTTTGTCTTCTATTTTTAACTCAGCAGCAAGCCAGATCATTCTAAGCTTCTCCTCCACATCTCTTGAAAAGATTCCTATCTCATCAGAATCTGGTCTGTAAGTGTTGCCATGGCCTATAAGGCTATGAATCTCACTCCCAGCTGCCTATCCATCCTTACCTCCTACCATTTTCAGCTTTTGCTTACTGATTCGTTCTTCTGTGGCTTCCTTGCTGTTCTTCAAACACTTGAATCCTTGGGGTTATTTTTTTGAATCTACAACTCCTCTCTGCAACATGCTTTCGCTGACAACCAATGACTCATTCAATTAATTCATGACTCTGCTCAAAGGTTGCATTATCAGGGAAGACTCCTCTGAATACCTGACCTAACATATGTTGCTCTCTGTGTCTCTTTACTTGCTCTGTATTTCTTTATCACTTACGTTATACATTTATTTGTTTTGGAGGATTATCTGTATCCCCATAGAACAAAAGTATCAGCAGAACAATTTAATGCACCTGTTACTGCTGTATCCCCAGTGATCAGACCAGCATCTAGCACACCACATATTCTCACTTATAAGTGGGAGCTGAACAATGAGAACACGTGGACACAGGGAGGGGAACACACACACTGGGGGGCCTATCAGGGAAGGTGGGGAGAGGGAGAGGGTCATGATTAATAGCTAATGCATGTGGGGCTTAATACCTAGGTGATGGGTTGATAGGTGCAGCAAACCACCATGGCACACATTTACCTATGTAACAAACCTGCACGTACTGCACGTGTATCCTGAAACTTAAAATAAAATAAAATAGAATTCTAAAAAAATTCTAAAAAAAGATGCTTAATGTGCAGTTGTTTGGTTAATAAATGATTTATACTTCTACTGATTAAAACTCAATGAGTAAATTGAAATCTTAGAATATCTGTTTTCTGGGTATTCCTATCTTCTGAGTATAAATCATTTGTTTGTGGTGGCTAAAATGCATGAAAAAGAAATTAGGCTTTGAAAATAACCAGCTGTTATTTAGATTTTATGCTGCAGGCATTTTGTGGTTGTTTACAACCATGTAATGAGCATTGGCCAATGTCTCTTATGGTTTTGGGGAATAGTTCAATTCACAGAGTCCAGATTTTTCCATTGGTTATTTATTTTTTCATTCTCTTCAGTTCAGTCTTATTTTTTCCACAGCAAGCTCCATGTCTATCTGTAAGGAAATCTCAGGTTTCGAGTTAGTGCAGGACTACCTTTCCTATCTTTGTACGGGTACAAATTTTATAGTCACAGACTTGAGTGTGCAAAAATATAACCTTATTGTCTATAACATTTTATTTTGGGGCTCTGAACTCCCATTCTCAATGTGGCATAAAACGCAATACAATCACTGCTGGGAATTTCAGTCACATTCAGTGATTTTTTTCAGTCCCTTCAGACTTAGCCCAGTCACAGTCAGGACATTTTACGTCCACCTTTCCCCGTGGACTTGCGGATTCACTGTGTGGTGGGTAAAAGGACAGAAGTGGTGGTGGCGGAGGGGTCAGAGTTGTCTTCTCCTCTGTACTGACTCTGTCCTGTGCCAGGAAGGAACTGCTCCTTTGGGCCCTCAATACTGGTAATGGGGTGCTTCCTCTAATGCACACTGAGACCTGTGGGTCCTGACTGGGCTTCCCTCAGCTCCCTGGAGCCAGCAGTCTTCTGACATGCAACTTGTCCACTCTGGTACCCAGTAGATGGTCCACACTGCATCTTTCTGGGAAGTGTCCCCCAGAAACTTCCCTTGTTTCAGCTTCAGTCTTGACCTTCTGGTTCAGTCTCTCTTACCAAATGCCATTTGACCCAGCAATCCCATTATTGGGTATATAACCAAAGGATTATAAATCATTCTACTATAAAGACACACGCACACATATGTTTATTGTGGCACTATTCACAATAGCAAAGACTTGGAACCAACCCAAATGTCCATCAATGATAGACTGGATAAAGAAAATGTGGTACATATACACCATGGAATACTATGCAGCCATAAAAAAGGATGAGTTCATGCCCTTTGCAGGGACATGGATGAAGCTGGAAACTATCATTCTCAGCAAACTATCAAAAGAACAGAAAACCAAACACTGCAGGTTCTCACTCATAAGTGGGAGTTGAACAATCAGAACACATGGACACAGGGAGGGGAACATCACACACTGGGGCCTGTCTAGGGGTGGGGGCTAGGACAGGGAGAACATTAGGAGAAATACCTAATGTAGGTGGCGGGTTGATGGGTGCAGCAAACCACTATGGCACGTGTTTACCTATGAAACAAACCTGTACGTTCTGCACATGTACCCCAGAACTTGAAGTGTATATGAAACAACAACAACAACAACAAAAAGCCCACATCCTGTTTAGGTTTTGAACTCTTAGGTCTTATAAAATGCAAAGCGTTGTCTCCACCTTTCCTGCGCCTAGAAAAGTTCTCCGCTGTTTCCAATCTCTACCACCCAGATGGGGAACTTCTTTCTGAGGTTTGCTGTGTCTCTGAACTGTACCTGAAAACCATGGCTCAGGTTCTTTCTTTTCTTGGATCCCTTTATTTAAAGGAAGTTCCATTATTCTTTCCCCTACTATAGCCCTGGTACTTCACTCAAGTGGGTAGAGGTTAAGAATACCTCTGGGTTTCTGTAAAAACTCTATTTCTACCCAACTCGGAGGATTTTTTTCCTACACTCAAGGGGAAGTAAAAAAGCTGTGGGGAGCCTGGGCGCGGTGGCTCACGCCTGTAATCCCAGCACTTTGGAAGGCCAAGGCGGGCGGATCACGAGGTCAGGAGACTGAGACCATCTCGGCTAACACGGTGAAACCCCATCTTTACCAAAAATATAAAAAAATTAGCCGGGAGTGGTGGCGGGTGCCTGTAGTCCTGGCTACTTGGGAGGCTGAGGCAGGAGAATGGTGTGAACGTGGGAGGCGGAGCTTGCAGTGAGCCGAGATCGCGCCAATGCACCCAGGCTGGGCGACAGTGCGAGACTCCGTCTCAAAAAAAAAAAAAAAAAAGAAAAGAAAAGAGATGTGGGGAAAGTGGTTCTGACTTATTCAGAAATTGTCTAGGAGTTGGAAGTGGGCAGAAGAAAATCCTGGTGTCCTTACAGTGGAGTGCTGGGCATTGTCTAACACAGTGTTTTAAAATTGGAAGAATTTGGCAATATTGGAGACATTGTTGATTGTCACAACTGGGTGGGATGGCCTGCCACTGGCCTCTAGTAGGCAGAGGCCAGGGATGCTGCTAACCATCCTACAATGGACAGGACAACTCAGAAAACAAAGAATTTTCTGGCTCCAAATGTCAATGGCGCCAAGGTTGAAAATCCATGGTCTGGTGAACCTTCTGGGGATTATATGATTCTATAGTGGTGTGTAATTTTCAATTGCCTTTCTATGGACTAGTTTATTTTATATCACTTTAGGGGAAGAAGTTAACTTGTTAAAAACTGTTAGTAAAGCAAATGATTCTTGTTTATAGCAATGCAAATGAATTTTGACAACTAGAGACTGTTGATTTCTACCTGTAGAAAACACGACCTAAATATTTTATTTTATTGCCCTCTGAGACATTATTCAGTTCCGTATCTATTAGTGGATTTATTTCAGCATTTTTATTTGATATATATATAACTGGTTTTAACCACTTTAGTGATTTCCTCACTAATGAATGGGTTGAATACAATCTTTGACACATGTTAATTTTATATTGGCCCAAGAGTCATGTTTTTAATCTTTTAAAAATTATCTTTCAGCAACCTGTCCATATCTCCTTCCAAATATTTGCTGTTGTACACTGGGATGGTCCCTTTTGATCTTACAGGTCACAAATTTTGTTGCTTTTATTTTCTTGGGATCTACACTGATAACCCTAAGTTATGGGATCTTACTGTTGGGGTTGGAGTGAGTTCAGGGGTATAGGGAGTATTATGATGCCCCAAGAGCTCTTTTTCAAACATTACCATAACACCAATACTGATACCTTAAAATGAATAATAATTCTTTAATATTAACAAATCAGTTTCATGTATTTTTAAAGTTAGTTTGAATAAGGATCTAAATAAGACCTATACATTGCAACTGACTGTGATGTCTTTTAAATCTATTTTAAGCTAAAGCTTCCTCCATATCTTTTTCCATATCTTCTACATATCTTTTTATTTTCCTTGCAATTGCATTGTTGGCAAAATGTGATCATTCGTACTGTAAAGTTTCTCACACTCTGAATTTTGTTGATAACATCTTTGCGCCATTGTTGCCTATGTTTGCTATAAACAGGCATTCAGTTGAGAAACTTGATTAGACTCAGGTTTGATGTTTTTTTTTTTTTTTGGCCTGAACACTTCATAGGTGGTGCTGTGTACTTCCACCAAGAGTCTCAAGCAACTAGCTGTCTCTGGTTTTGTCATATTGGTAGCTGTTGAGTATCACTGCCTAGACTGATTTTGTTTTTTTTTTTTTTGAGACGGAGCCTTGCCCTGTTGCCCAGGCTGGAGTGCAATGGCACTATCTCGGTTCACTGCAACCTCCGCCTCCTGGATTCAAGCAATTCTCCTACCTCAGCCTCCCGAGTAGCTGGGATTACAGGCTCGCACCACCGCGCCTGGCCAATTTTTTGTATCTTTTGTGGAGATGGGGTTTCACCATGTTGGCCAGGCTGGTCTTGAACTCCTGACCTCGTGATCCACCAGCCTCAGCCTCCCAAAGTGCTGGGATTACAGGCATGAACCACCGTGCCTGGCCTAGATTGATATTTTTAAATTAAGGATGTGCAGTGCATCTTTAATAGTTATCAACCTCGTTTTCCCCAGGCTTAATCTTCACCTCTCTATTGGCACATTCCATGGCTGTGGGTAGTCACCTTGCAGTGCAGTAGTAAAGGTTTCCCTGAAGAGGTGAATGCTTCTTAAGGAAATCTCAGAGTTGGGCAGGGGGAAGGGAATTCAATGCAGAGGGAACAGAAGGTGCACGGACAGAGGAATATAAATGAAGACGAATCCATTCGTAAATTGTGAGTGAACCCAGGTGCTTGGGGAAAGAGTATTCAGGGAAGAATAGATGGGAGATAAGTTTGGGAGATAATGTAGATTGTGGCCCTAGCGTAAGAGGTTCTGTCATAAGCATTTCCAAAAGTTTTAAATTCCTGACTAGGTCAGACTTAGGTACAGTGCTCTACAAGGTTCTATGCACACATCTCTGAAAGGGCAAGAAGTCTACATAAGGGAAAACAGAAACACCCCCTGCATTACTTCATTCTGGCTACTATAACAAAGCACTACAAACTGGGTAGCTCACAAATAACAGAAATTTATTTCTCACAGTTCCGGAGGCAGGGAAATCCAAGATCAATGTGCCAGCAGATTTAGTGTCTAGTGAAGGCCTGTTTCCTTGTTCACAGATGATGCCTTCTCTCTGTGTCCTCACAAGTGGAAGAGCAAACAAGCTACCTCAGGCCTCTTTTATAAGGGCACTAATCCCATGCATGAGGACTCCACCCTCCTGACCTAATCACTTCCCTTCTGATACCATCACATTGTTGAACAGGTTTCAACATAAGCATTTTGGGGAGACACAAAAGTGCAGACCATGCACCACCAGTCCCTCCTCCTGCACCATACCGCTGTCCTCATAGTGTGCTTCTTTCCTTCCTGGGGAATGAATTGATGAGCTTCAGGGCATGAAATGAAACATCCAAGTAGAAATCAAATCCAACATCGCTCTTTTCAAAGTCTTTGCTACTTCTGCTGAGAGAATAATCAAGAGCCTTCAGACCCCTCACCTTTATTGTGGGATGGAGAGAAGGAGAAATCAGGCATGCATCCATTATATTATTTTCCTTGTCATTTTAAATTACTAGGTGGCAGTTTTGAAATACTGTACATGGCTGAATATGGCCTGAAGTAAATACCATGTCTGATGCTGGCAGACAATAGATTTCCACAAGCCTGAAGCATGCAATTTTTAAAGCTCTATTTTTCTCCTCCTCTTTCTTGAGGTGGAGGGTATGTTTTTTTTCACGTAAAAATAATAAGTTTTAATAATATAAAAATATACATAAAATCCCATCTACATTGAGGGCTTTTGATTTAATCTTCCTTTTTTTCCCTTTTGACTTCATTTCAATCACTCTTTTTGGTTTTTCTATCCCATCTCGCACCCTAATGATTACTATTTTTATGTCCTTTGATGGTTCTATTTCCACATTTGTCTTTCTTAAAATGCAGCTTATTTAGTGTTGGAAAAGGGATATCTCCATTCCTCAACATTTCTTTTTCTGGATATCAGGACCCCTAATTCCTGTTTCACATGTAGATTTAGGAAGAGATGATGTACAAAACAAAGATGACTCGATTTTGGTTTATCTGCAGCCTTATTCACAGACTCAGTACTACCCCTGGGCACAGAAGTACCTATGTGTCTTTTTTCTTACATATTTTGCTAAAGTTTCTGATTGGAGTACTTTTCAGTTATTCAATCACATTAATTACAAACTTACCATGGATCAAGCATTGGGAATACATAGTAGACCAAGAGAAATAAGTTCCCTGAATCATGAAAATAAAATTCCCATATCTGAAATCAAATTTGCCACCTTTCTCTTTCTGGTATCTCTTATTTCTCTCAGTCACGAAATTATTCTTTTAATCAGAAACCAGGTGCTAAACCTTATCTCCTTTCTCTCCTTTGGCATCTTCCTAAATTGTCAGTAAACAATTTCTGCCAACTCCTGCAACAATTTATTTTATTTTCACTCTTCTTTTTCATTCTCACTGCAGCCCCTGTGGTCTGGATCTGTATAGCTTTATCTCAACTCTGGCCAAAACTTCTTTATTGATTATTCTTTCCCTTCTCTTCAATGCTTTCTGAACTTCACATTAATTTTCCAATTGTGTTGGTTTAGGTAGGTCAATTTTCTCCTTCAAACATCTTCAGTTACTACTGCCTAACTTAAAGCAGCATTTCCCAAAGTAGGTTCCAAAAAATGTGGTAATTGCCTTCGACCAAAAGAAAGGTTTTTAAAGTTTGAAAACACTAGGGTAAACAAAGTAAAACAAATTAACTCTGGGGATAGTAGTTTTCATAAAGGATTCCTGAAAGCCTTGGATGTTGTCGAGGAGATGTCCAGTGTGGTGGTTCCCATTCTCATTTGGCCGTGAACACCCCCCTCTCCACCCCGACAGTTTTTTTTCTTCCACAGTAAGTCCCATGGGATTAGTTCTATCAGGCATCAGTGTGGGAGATACTGGTCTGTGGTACAAATTCTAAATTCCTTGATGCCTGTAATCCCAGCATTTTGGGAGACCAAGGCAGGCAGATCACCTGAGGTCAGGAGTTTGAGACCAGCCTGGCCAACATGGCGAAACCCCGTTTCTACTAAAAATACAAAAATTAGCCAGGCGTGGTAGTGTGCACCTGTAGTCCCAGCTACTCAGGAGGCTGAGGCAGGAGAATCGCTTGAACCCAGGAGGTGGAGGTTGTAGTGAGCCGAGACTGCGCCACTGCACTACAGCCTGGGCAACACAGAGGTGTGTTAGAATGTAAACTAGAATGTAACTAGAAGTAGTTATAGTATAACTATAGTTAACTATAACTATAGCTAGAAATGGTTATTCAGGGGGCATACAGGACCTTTGGAGAAGGTCGAAGTTCCTTTAATAGAGGATGGGGGCAGAATTTAGAAAATGTAATTTATACTGTTATTTGATCATGTTGAATTCCCCCAGCCTGGCATGGTGTAGAGAAGAGTGGAGTGCTCCTGGCTCTCTCATTTGTCTTCAGCTCTAAGCAGGGAACAGGAGATGGTGGCCTCTTCAGCCCTTTTTGTAGCCAGCTACTGCTTGTGCCAGTGGTATCTGATGCCCGGTGCAGGAAAGAGCCCCAAACACCCACTTCCACAAAGTAGCTTAAAGACTTTTTTGCCTTGTATTTGACTCAGATAGCTTTTGTATTTGTCTGCTCAGGCTGCCACAACAAAATACCATACGCTAGGTAGCTTAAACAACAGAAACTTATTTTCTCATAGTTTCAGGGTGCTAGAAGTGTGAGATCAGGTTTCTAGCATGGTCCAATTCTGGTGAGGGCTCTCTTCCTGACCTGTTGATGGCCACCTTTTTGCTGTGTCCTCATCTGACCTTTCCTTGTTGTATGCACCTTGAGAGAAAGAGAGAGAGAGAGAGAGACAGAGAGAGAGAGAGAGAGAGAGATCTCTTCCTCTTCTTATGAGGCCATTACTCCCAAAATGAGGGCCCAGCCCTCATAACCTCACTTCCCAAAGGCCCCAATTCCAAATACCCTCCCATTGTGGTTAGGGCTTCACCATATGAGTTTAGGTTGGGGGAAACAATTCAATCTACAGCAGTATTGAATGTTAGCCTTAACCAGTTTTAAAAAAGCAGAAGGAAGATGTAGAAATAGGACTCATTGAAATGGTACTAATTTAAAGAAATTCTTCTTTTTCCTAGAATCTCAAGTGGAGTAGAATTTCTTGCCAACAGAGGTGTCTGTCAGCTTATGAGCCTCCTCTTGGGCCGTGTGTGTGTGTGTTTGTTTCCACTTTAAATCCACCTCACCTATTCTTTTCAGAGCTCATCCTTCATTCTCAGGATTTAAAACTGAAACTTCTTCTTGTTCTTTTACTTTGTTTAAATTGCACAAAGGGGTGTGAGAATGTAAAGTTTGGGGTTGGCTCGTGAGAGCGGTAGGGAAAACAGTTAAACATTAAAGGGGAAGGAATCCACTCACAGAAGAAAATCACAACCCTGGGAGAACTACACTCAGAGGGCCAAATGGCTTTCTCTCACTGCTGGCTAATTTCTTGTGAATTAGGGGAGGTGCCAAGAAACATGAGGATTCAGAGCCCTCTGCCAGGATCTGGGTATTTCTTGCCTCTTAACATCTGTCTTATTTAGGCCTCACTCTAAATTTGATGGGATTTCTTCCTGAACTAATCACAGAACCTCGTAGGGCAGCAGACACCATTTCTTGACTCTGTGGCTTTATATAGGAAAATGAATTTAATGAGTCCTTGCCTGTTCATTCCAGTGCATAGTTTACAGTTCCCTGGTCCCTATTCTGGTCTGAACACTGGGCTGTGATGCGCACAGAAGAGTGGCTTACCTTTATTATTTTCAACAGATAACGATTAAGCTTTGGACGCCAGGCAATGGTAGGGGGTGGGGATAAGGCTGTGAGCAAAATGGAGAAAAATTCCTGCTCTCATGGAGCACATATTCTTGTGCTTTGTATATTTGGCATCTTTTTCACATTATGGTTGTACTCTCACATTGAACACTTCCTTGTTTAATTAGAGCGTCAGCTCTATGTGGAGATGGTAAGCACTTTAAAGAAAAGGATTCTAGGCTGGGTGCAGTGGCTCATGCCTGTAATCCCAGCACTTTGGGAGGTCAAGATGGGTGGATAACCTGAGGTCAGCAGTTCGAGACCAGCCTGGCCAACATGGCGAAACCCCGTCTCCACTAAAACCACAAAAATTAGCCAGGCGTGGTGGCAAGTGCCTGTAGTTCCAGCTACTTGGGAGACTGAGGCAGGGAAATCACTTGAACCCAGGAGGCAGAAGTTGCAGTGAGCCAAGATTGTACCTCTGCACTCCAGCCTGGGTGACAGAGTGAGTCTTTTTTACTATGTCATTGTGCCTGAAACATCATAGGTATTCAATATGCATTTGTTCAGTGAATTAACGTATGGACAACCTTCCACAGGGTATTTTTTTTTATTGGTACCTCTTCCCCTTATATAGTAAGCAAAAACTTTCATACACGAGAGACTCCTCATCTGCCTAGAATGATTTAAACTAGTAATAAAGTTTGTTGCCCATCCATAGGCCTTTAATAAAATATTTCTGACCTGCTATGAATCAGCAAAGCTGAGGACTCCCATGCTCATAACACTGTCATCCCCACCACTGTTAACTTTCCCTGTACCGTGGGATCACAGCCCTATATCCAGTGGGGTACTGGAGCCAGCTCATACCAGCTTGCAATATCTGATTGAGAAATTTTCAAAAAGTTTGCAAGCCAGTTGGCATCACATCAGTAGGTTGAAATTAACTACGATGGGTAGTATTTACACTGTGGAAATTGGTAACTGTTACATATCAGTAGTCTCCCTCCGTGCCTCCAGCCAACTGTTAAAATTTATGAACACACCACTGGACTAGATGGAAAGATAGGGTACAGGATCATATCACTAAGCCACTAACTGAGTCCTGAACTACCTTCTAGAGTCCTTGCCAAAGAAATTTCAAATGTCTTGTAGTTTAAGTTCTTGCTACTCAAAAATGTGGTTGGTGAATCAGCAGTGTTGGCATCACCAGACAGCCTGTTAAAAATGCAGTCTCAGGCCTTGCTCCAGACTTGCAGAGTCAAGAGTCTGTATTTTAACAAGATCCCCAGTTAATTTGTAAAACACTAACATTTGAGAGCACAGGTTCACGTCAATAGTTCTCAAACTTAAGTGGGTATCAGAGTCAGCTGAATTGCTTGTTTAAACCCAGATTGCTGGGTGAGTTTTCCATTCAGTAGATCTAGGAGAAGGACCTTGAGAGGTTATATTTTTAACAAATTTCAGGCTGCTTCTGCCGCTGGCACTGCTGGTGTTGTGGGACTTTTCCTTGGTTCAGCTAAAGACGGGGTCCTTGTCACACGGCCATGGAAATTTAGGCTCGCAGACAATTTGAAGAATGAGAAAAGTGGGATTTATTGGGCAAAAAAGGAACAAAAAGGGAAACAGAGATTCTTAGCAAAGTGAGAGAGTGTGCCTCCTGCCCGCTGGGCTTTCTGCCTCACAGTTTGAATCCCAGGTTCCACCCAGGAAGAGGGCGGGGCCAGGCTCCTCCAGGCTGCAAAGGGTGTGAATTTCTGTGGCTCCTCCCCCGTGCGCATTCCTCCCAGTGCGCAGGCGGGTTGGAGTTCTGCCAGGAAGCCCTTCCCACCTGGCTGTGTCACTGGTCTGGGAGGACATTTTGAGAATCACTGGTAGGTACATCTGTCATTGGGTGCATTTTTTGTTTGTTTCTTGGAGCTGAGTGTATCCTGATGGCGGCAGTAGTGGGCTGGTAAATGTTTAACAATTGGCTCTCTAATTTAAAAAAAAAGCCTTGATTTGTGTTTGCAGGTTACACGGTGTAAATACTTACCCACCCCTTGGCCAGTTGGTGCCACTGAAAGTGGAGTTGAGATGAGTGTAGGTGGCTCTCCTGAGCCTGTGTGAGCTGACGCTGGGACAACACTGAGGCTGGCCAAAGACAGCTGAGAAGTCCAAGCAAGGAATTGTTAAAAAGCTTTCAGCAGAGTGGCTTTATTAGATTTGGGTTTTAGGTGGATCTGTGTTTCCTGGCTCACTTTAACAGAATCTAATAGAGTTGGAGATCCCCATAGAAGACTGTAGCAATATTTCCAGCTATGAGGCTGAGGAGTGTTGCCAGAGGAGAGAAACAAATGTGAAAACTAGTATATTAGTCTGCTTGGGCTGGCCTAACAAAATACCACAGATCGGGGAAACTTAAAGGACAGAAACCTATTTTCTCACAGTTCTGGAGGCTGAAAGTCTAAGATCAAGGGGTCGGCAGGTTTGGTTTCTCCTGAGACCTCTTTGCTTGGTTTGCAGATGGCCACCTCTTCACTGTGTCCTCACCTGACATTGTCTCTGAGTGTACATCCTTGATGTCTCTTCTGCTTCTTATAAGGACATCTGTCATACTGATTAAGACCCTATGCTTATGACTTCATTTAACCTCAAATACCACTTTAAAGGCTGTATCTCCAAATAGTCACTTTGAGGGTTAGGGCTCCAACATATGAATTTTAGGAGAACACAATTTAGTCCATAACAGCTAGTTGGGAGGTAGTTTTGTGGCCCAGTAAGTGTAGGGGCTGAGGGCAAGGGTGCAATCCAGCCTGGCCAACATGGCGAAACCCTGTCTCTACTAAAAATAAAAAAATTAGCCAGACGTGGTGGCGGGTTCCTGTAATTCCAGCTACTTGGGAAGCTGAGGCACGAGAATCGCTTGAACCCGGGAGGCAAAGGTTGCAGTGAGCTGAGATCACACCACTGTACTCCAGACTGGGTGACAGAATGGACAGAATGAGACTGTGTCTCAAAAAAAAAAAAAAAAAAAAAAAAAAGTTGGGGAAGAGGAGAAGATTCTAACAGGGTTTGAGTAAAGGTAATTTTATGTCCTTTATAAAATCATATTTAGCAGCAGCTTATTTTTTGCTTTTCCTGTGGGAACTTGCATATCGTAGAGGATTTTTTTAAAGCTCCAACGCCATCAAAATCCAAACTATTTGGAGCCTCACATACGGTTGCTAGGTAAAATAGAGGATGCACAGTTAAATTTCAATATTAGAGTAATAAAAAATGTTTTAGTACATGTTTGTCCATATATTGCATGGGACACATTTCTACTAAAAAAATCGCTATTTATTTGAAATTCAAGTTTAACTGGGAGCCTTGTATTTTTATTTGCCAGCAACCCTAGCTTCCTATGTACTCATTAGGGAGACACTTTTGATTGGCTGTACTCAAATCATACTAAATACTGTGAAGTTTCCTGTTGTCAACGTAGTCGGTGGTCATAGGTGCTTTGCAATAGGAAGTGTAGGTATGGATTTCACATGGGCTATCTGTGAGGCTGGAATCAGGAAAACAAGAGGAAGGATGATTGCAGAAAATTCAGTGTGAGTCACTGGAAAACTGGCTACATGTGAATGTCTGTTACTGTCCATCTAAGTGCGTCTGTAGTTTATGGTCACCAGCCTGCAATGTCTTTTTTAGAGATTATCTGAATTGTTTCTCCAGTGTTTCTGTACTTTCACTTACAGCCAACTGAAATCTTAGCAAAGAATCCCATGCGTGTTTCCAATATTAGAGTGTGTGATTCCTTTACTGCAGGAATGTCCTGCTTCAAATCAAATGTTTGGTCTCAATCCTGAATCCCTCTGAGCAGGACCCAGCTGGCCCTACTCCTGGGTGAGACCATGTCTGTGCATGCTTTCCACACCTGGGGCCTGCCTGGCAGGCATTCCCTACACACCCTGGGCTCCTGAAAGCCTCCTGGGGAGATGAATGGGAATCTGGAGCACAGATGGGCCTTTACCTCCCAGACGGTTCTGGCTAGAAGCATAACCCCAGCTCTTAGAAGCGTAATCATGTCCATGTGTAAGTTTGAAAATATGAAATCATAAAAGTGTGTGCAATTTTGCACATTTAATGATATATATGGGTGATCCTGTGAGTAGAACATAATCACATTTTAGGTAAATAACAATTTCTATGGGCCTAAAATATTTTCAGATCTTTTAGCAATTTTTTAAAGATGGTATCATTTACATTACATATAATTCTTGGGAAGAGCGTGTCTTAATCACCTTTGTGTTTCTCGGCCCATACAAAAGTAAGCCTTCTCCTGCTCTTACATCATATTCCTAACTTTTGTTAAAGGTCCCATCATTTACAGCACTAATCATACAGGAGCCACCCTAGATTCTGCCGTCTCTCTTAAATCCTCCTTGACCAATACATTATGTCCTTTCAGTTCTACTTAAACCCTTCCCAATCTTCCTTTCCTTTGAATCCCTCCTGCCTTAGTCTTACCGCTCAGCTGAAGAATTGCTGTGGCCTCGTCCCATCTCTGAAATAACTTGTGTTTTGTTGGGGCACAGAAGCAATGAACAGACTAGGTAGCATTAATTTAGTAGTTTCATATTTGTTACAAGTTTGAGCTTGTGCCAAATTATCCTTGTCTTCTTTCCTGATAGGGTGACTAGAAGAGCCTCACGAGTGGTCACAGCCTGGAGAGTTAGTGTGGGCTGGACGATAAAAACATGGGCTCCGGAGCCCACCTGCCAAAGGTCAATGCGCAGCCCTGCCACTGTGGGCCTTTGGATAGGTAGCTGAAGCCCACCATGTCTCATTTTTCTTGTGGGCCAAAGGAGATAATAACCATAGTGTTATTATAAGGATTAAATCAGTGCCTTGCACAAAGCAAGTACTCTAAGTGTTGGTTAAATAAAATGGTGGGTTTAGGGTGGATGCAGTTTCCAAACCTGCCTCTCATCATATCTACCACAACTTGGGAATGCATCAGGGGTATGGCTGTCTTCTCATGACTGGATGGTGATTCTGAAAGACCCAGAACTTGGTTCAACACCTGCCCACTGGAATGGGGCAGGCTCTGGGGAAGAAGTCTGGGATATTAACTTATCTTTAGACTTGTATCTACAAGGGAAGGCAGGGGACAGGGGATGCTGAGACAAGATATGCAGTGTACCTATCATGGATAAATTCATTCTGGAGAGCTGCAGACCCTGCCCAAGAAGTGATGTCAATAGGCATTACTGGTATTATGTATTTATCGATTTGTTTGTTTTCCACCTACATTTACTGTATATGTACCTCTTCCCTAGGCCAGGTACTCGGGCATACAAAGACATGCAAAGAATCATCAATAACAGTCAAAATCAGCAAACCATGTACCCTCACAGAGTTCAAGGTGAGATAAGGTGGCGAAGAACCTGATTCAGAGAGACAGGGACATTCAGGGTCTAGCAGGCCAGGCAAGCAGGTCCTGGCTCTCACTGAAGAGCAGAGCTCAGCAATCCAGAAGCAGCGCAAGATGAACTGTGCTCAGGAGTGATGAATACATAGGCTGGAATTACCAGCCAGCATCTAGACACAGGCCCATAATAGGAGCTCATCTATGGCAAAGCCAACTTGGGGGTGGAGGTGGGGCTAGATAGGACTCTGGGGCCACAGGAAAGATCTCTGTCCTCATTGGAGATTCTGGTCCCATATGGCAGCCAAGAGAATGCTTCTGTTCCGAGCTTCCTCCTAAGATACCTGGTTCAGAGTCTGATTTGACCATGAAAGTGCCTCATGGGGCTGGCTGAGTAGTTTTCATGCTTCCCCCTTAAGTGCAGATTTGCTCAGAATCAGGGCAGGCTGAGCTGGCAGGAACAAGGTATTGCTCAAGCATTTGCTCTTTGTAAAGCTGATGTGGTTTGGATCTGTGTCCCCATCCAAATCTCATGTTCAGTTGTAATCCCCAGTGTTGGAGATAGAGCCTGCTGGGAGGTGATTGGATCATGGGAGTGGAGTTCTCATGACTGGCTTAGCACCATCTCCCCTTGGTACTGCATAGTGAGTGAATTCTCATGAGATTTGGTTGTTAAAAAGTGTGTGGTACTTCCCTCCTGTCTCTCTTCCTCCTGCTCTGGCCATGTGAATTTCTGCCTTCTCCTTTGCTTTCCACCATGATTGTAAGTTTCCTGAGGTCTCCCCAGAAGCTGAGCAGATGTCAGCATCACACTTCCTGTATAGCCTGAAGAGTTGTGAGCCAGTTACACCTCTTTTCTTTATAAATTACCTAGTCTCAGGTATTTCTTTGTAACAGTATGAGAAGGGACTAATACAATAGCACTGTGTTAGGTACCCGAACCATGGTGCAGAAAGAAAAACAAAATCTTTCTGTCCAGGAGGAGTTGATGGTTTAACAAGAGAGTTATGGCCAACACAGAACATGCAGAACCAAATGCATTAGGACACATCCCCTGCCCCCCCAGTGGTCCCCACCTCCCTATTTTATCAACAGCCCTCCACACATGCCAATATTTAGGTGCTGCTTCATTTAGTGACTCTATTAGAGATTGTTAAGATGTAGTTTCCTAAAAAAAGAGGATCTTAAGTATTGCAGAGGTTTTGAAAGAAGAAGAGGACATTGTGTCATATAAAGAATAGATGTTTTTCAGGTGCTTAATGCCGTAGATATACTAGAAATTTATGTCATAACCACTATTCGTAATCCCTGCTTTATTCTTTTACAGAGATTGTCACGGGGTTATAAGTAACTGAAAACCCAAACCCATACAATTAAATTATAGGCCCTTTCTGCTAAGTTTCGTAAGGTTGTAAAATACATTAGCAGTGTGCTTCTTTGGTTTGTGTCCTGGTATTTTAAGAGTATTTGGCCAAATGGAGATAACCTGGGACTAATCTAATGTAGCATTCCTTGCCTTATTTTCAGAAAAAGTCATCATCTTCTTTGAAAACATGTGTTTTCTGTTCTCTTTTAAAAGTTCTCATCTTTTTCAGATGTCTTCTCCAAGTCTGTGGAGTCAAAGAATTGCCAGCCTCTGAGATTTATTGGTAGCGGTTTTGCTGAAGCATAGGGTGGGTGATGGGGCTGACTTCAGACCTCCTGAGGAAGGACTTTTGGGGAGGAGTAGACAGAAGATGTGGTGTAAACTATCTTGCTTGTGTCACACTCACTAACCTGATGTCGCTGTGCTTTCTGTAAGTAAACGGCTTCTCATTTTGACAAAGTCACTTATCAGAAGCCTTACAGACGTGATTTGTTGTACTCTTCATCCCAACATGATAGTTAGGAAACTATGGGCCCTGGTGTGAATTTCGGCTTTGCATCTACCAACGCTTTGAAATAGATAATTCTGTGGTTCTTTGAACTCTTGCACGTGGAGACTTCCTGATGCCGATTCTAGTAGTGGGCTACTGCCCAAAGGGGTGTCTGCCTGTGGTAGAGCACTCACTCTGTCAGAAATCAATGAAGGTGATTTGACGATCAAACTACTCCCTGGTCTAGAGAAGGGTGGGGAGCTGTTGGAAGAAAGTAGACCCTCCAAAGAGAGGCACTCCTGTGGGGGCTGGCCAGCCCCCCAGTAGTCCTGGGAGACACAGAGGCTGCCCCAGAAGGAAGCCGTCTTTTAGGCCAGTGGAAAGCTGGACACAGAGGAAGATGGGGCTTTTGCTCCTCTTGGGGTGACAGCATCTCCTCTGGCCAGGGTTTGACAGGGCCGCACCATGCATCTCGGGCCAGACCTGCCTGCAGCCCCGTCCCACTGCCCCTTTGGTCCAGGTCGCCCCCTGAGCCCTCGGTTATCCAGCAGCCTCATTAGCTAGTGAGCTCAGCGGGTGGAGGAGAAGGCACCCAGCAAGGGTGCAAGTCTTTTCTAAAACCTAGCGTACAGAGACAAACCCTAGTCTCTTCCCCGCCCAGACAAAATCCCGTGCCACCCTCCCCACTCCCCACTGCGTTTCTGAGGGAGTGTTTCCATGTCTTTCTCTCTGCATTTTCTTCTCAAGGATAATTGGAGGAGGAGAGCTAGGTAAGGGAAGGGGTGGGAAAGTGTATGTACGTTGTCATTTCTCTCTGGAGCCTAACTTCGGAGCAGCTGGACTCCAGACGCCCTCTTGACTAAATGATGCACAGTTAGCGCGCAGGCTCTGCTCCGGAAACCTGCCGGGCGCCCGTCGCACTGATAACCAGTAGATGGCGCTCCGCCCCCGCTCAGCCTTCCAGGGATCCGCGGCACCCGGAGCTGGGCTCTGAGGTACAGACTGGTGTCACCCGCGCAGGCGAGAGGCAAATATTAAACCGATTTTATGCGTTTTGAGAAAGAAAGTCTTTCTATTTAGGTTCACCCCAGATTCTCTGGAGATGTGTTTGGAAAACCCCCTGCCACTGAACTCATCACTGTGGCCTTTTATTCACTTACAAAATGCTTCCCCCGAATCCCAGCTCAATTACCTTTTGTCTCCCCTCTGTCCTAATACTCTGGTCTGGATGCATGAAAAACAAAACAAAGCGGCAAGGTTAGACGTCCCTTTTCTCTTCCAAAATGGTGTGTCGTTCTTGTTTTCCAGAGCCAAATGGAACTAGTAGCCTTGCTGCCCATATATATATATGTATATATATATATGTATGCAATGTGTCTGTGTTTGTGTATGTACAGTATATGTGTGTGTGTATTTTTTGCCTAAAGAAAGAAATAAAAATAAATAAGTAAATAAATACACATTTCTTTTCCTTTAGGCAAACGTACATGCTTTCAGATAACGTTTTTACCAGTCTACTCAAATCATATGTCATTCCAGAGGTCCAATATCTGAAAAACTATCATGAATGTCTGATAGTTAATCAATTCAACAACTAGTTACTGATTGCTGCTGATGTGCGAAGCCTTATACTCTGTTGTGGGAAATACAAATATTACATTAAATCCTTACCCTTAAAGAATTTACCACCTTGTCTTAGAAAAATAGCCCTTGGACAATTAGAGCTAAAGCAGTGTATATAAGCATTTGAATATATGCAAGAAGGCCACAATATGTGTTAGTGTGTGTGCTGTAGTTGATCAAGACTGAGATCTGGAGGACTGTTGTAGACTTTTAGAGCGATATATCTTATAGTGAATGTAGGATAGTTTGGTTGCTTCAGAGTGCCATGCCTAGTTTGAGCTGATAGTATGTTCTATCAATAAAGATGTGAATTAGGCTCCAAAAATAACTACATTTACCTTAGGTAGATAAAATGATTTACCATTTCTTTTCTTTTTTTGAGATGGAATCTCACTGTGTTGCCCAGGCTGGAGGGCAGTGGTGCAATCTCTGCTTACCGCAACCTCCGCCTCCCAGGTTCATGCAGTTCTCGTGCCTCAGCCTCCCAGGTAGCTGGGATTACAGGCATGCACCACCATGCCCGGCTAATTTTTGTATTTTTAGTAGAGACAGGGTTTCATCATTTTGGCCAGGCTGGTCTTGAACTCCTGACCTCAAGTGATCCACCCGATTTAGCTTTTCTAAAGTGCTTCCACATGTATTATCTCAGGAATGATACTTTGCCAATATTTTACACTGTGACTTACATTCAATAATAGAGAAGCAAGAGGTGAACATATAGATATTAAGGAATAATGCATGGCCGGAACCCAGAATGCCAGTTATACCTTCATCTATTTTGTTTCCTCTGGTCTCTCTGTATTTTTTCCTCCAGAAAATATTTGGTAGATTTGGATGGGAAGGAAAAATTCCTCTGGTGGGAAAGCAAGTGGACTGTGTGTGTGTGTGTGTGTGTGTGTGTGTACTTCTGCATGCTATTAAATGTCTTCCCAGAGGTCTTGGTCTGTTGCAATAGCCTTGCCAATCCTTCAATTACTGTTTTTCTTTCATGAGAAATTGTTACTAGAATGCACTCACCCTTTTAGGGAGCTGTGAATGTGGTTATAATTGCTTGTTTCTAAGATAATTGGCCTGACTGCATAGCCCTGGAAAAGTTACTTGAACAAATGGAATGTGGAGGAGAGCCTGAGCTGCATTCAGACATAGTCTCAGCTGCGAGGCTTTGCTGCCATCCATGGGCCACTGTCCTGGGTATCACAGAGTATTGCAAGAGAAATGAAACCAGAAATGTCTATAAATAAGGCCACCTCAGAGTGAAAAGACTGCTTGAGTTTTGACATTTCTTTGAAGGAGCGATGTTCTTTTGATGGTAAAATGACCTATTCTAGCTTTTGATGGGTTCTAATCCAGGAGCTGTAGATTACTAGACTCTCTGATGGATTCCGTTACCCCTTTACAGGAGGCTCTGGAGATTCAGGAACTGAATGTTATCCGAGTCTGCAGGAGCAATGGAAAGGAAAGAGAATAGTGAAAGGTTGATTGATTTCAGGCATTAAATCAATGCAAAATTTTCCAACATCTATATTATTGGTACTATCAATAACCTTTGATGGCGCTGATCAGAGTTGTGCTAATGCATAACAGGCTGACATGAAATGACCATGTTATTTGCTCCTGGGGAAAAACTAAAAATACTTAAAAGTATAGGCTCCTGAGGATAACAGAATGCTGTTAGTTTTGTTCCCCTCACACGCCCCCCATACCGTCTTAAAAAGAAAA
The DNA here is from genome assembly GCF_028858775.2 of Pan troglodytes. Classification (NCBI taxonomy): domain Eukaryota; kingdom Metazoa; phylum Chordata; class Mammalia; order Primates; family Hominidae; genus Pan; species Pan troglodytes. The sequence continues at coordinate 80,899,393 of NC_072412.2, read as the reverse complement.
GTCCTAGAAAACATTTCGTGATGTGTATCTGTTCAATAACTGAAACTTGGTTACCAAAAAGAATCTTTAAATTGTGAAGAGCAAGAGATTAATCTTTCACTGGGAAAACAGAGATCCGGGGTTGTAAAAAGGTGAGAGTAACCCAATCAAGAACACCTAATTTAATGAAGGTGTGCCCAGCCGTTCCAGGATTTATGGAAAGGCGTAAACACAGTCAGGAAAATCAACCTAACAACTCAGTGTGGCTCTTCTTTTATTTCTTGTTTTCCGTCTTCTTAACAATCTTCTCTTTTTGTTAAAGACTTGGAGGGTTACAGGATCATACAGGCTATATGTAAAGCATTGTCAGGATTGGAAACTATATGAACTTAGCCAGTTTCAAGGAACTATTGCAAAGAGTTGTTACCCAAAGAACTTCCTCCAAGACTTGCTGGATTACCAGGCAGGGTCCGTGCTAGGCTGCTACTGGGAGCAGTGAGCAATGTGGCTCATTTTGTTAAGCATTTTTTCAGTGACTAGCAATTTAAGCATGCTTTTGCAAGCTACCACTTAATTTTTCAAAAAGTTACTGCAGAACCAGCAAATAGTATGCTTCCTTTTCAAAGTTTTTTTTTAGCCATGAAAACACAATTATAATTTTCTACCATATTAAAACACAGCAATTCTGCAGCCATTAAAGAGAATGAGAGACCCGAATATAGTGACATGGAGAAATTTCAAAGATGTACTGTTAAAGGAAAAAAGCAACAGGCAGAAACTATGTTTAGGAAACATTTATTATTTAAATACAGAGAAAAATGATGAGAAGCATATACAGTAATCTGTAAATTTGGTTACCCTTGGGGAGAAAAATGGCAGGGCATGAGGAGTAAAAAGGAAACTTTTGCATTTTACTCTCTGTACTTCTATGTTGTTTGAATCTTTTTTTGCTGAAATATATTAATGTATTATTTATGTAATACGATAGTTTTTAAAATGTGACTGTAAATATCACAGTGCTTCAAACACACTGAGAAAAACAGCTATTTCATCTTCTGTTTTGTGTCTTGAGTATACATATATATATTTTTATTTCATTTACTGTAGTGCAGGTAAGAAGGGGTTAAGCCATCTAGGTCATTTTTAAACGTCTGGATTCTTGCAATCAAAGCAATCAAAATCCATTTCCACCTTAGCCCTCTGCCACCATTCATCAAATAAGTCGCGCTCTGCTGGGAAGACAATGTTGTTTCACAAGTAGGAAAAAACCCAGCTGCAAATGGTTTGCACAGCGCTGGTAGGGAGAAGTCTGCTGAGGATTCCAGGAGAAAGTGGTCAGCGTGTCTGGTCCTGTGAGGGTCGTGGTGTATGCTTTGTTTTCCTACAGTGAAGGCTTCCCTGAACATCCTGGAGAGGAATGAAAAATGTCCCGACCCGCAGAGAGGGCATCAGGAATGAGTGTTAAACTAATTCTAACATGGAAGAAATAAGCATCAGGAGTTCTCTCTGAAGGAATGGGAGCTGCAATTCCAAAGGAGCCTGCCTGAGCTGTCTTTCTGATTTCATTGTGTTGTCAGAAGCTGTACAGTCACTTCTTTTGATGTCTCACTTTCCTACATTGTCTGTTTCCAGACCACATTTTTGGGTTGGGGGAATTCTATGCTGGCCTGGGTGTATATGGGGATTCTTGGTGAGGGCATGGGAGGTTTTTAATTTTTATTCTTTCTAGCCCTACCTACATTTCACCTTCCTTAGGGAAAGACTTTATGTGCAACCTCCACAAGGTAGAGAGAGATGTCATAGAAGAGGGACATATGGAACCACAGCGCTGTAATTTTCCTGGCAAAGAGTAAAGCTTATTACTTTGTCAGTATCTAACAGAATCTGTTTTTTTTCCTCTTTAAGTATTATTCTGAGGCTCATGGTTGTGGCCAGGTCATTTTTTGGGTTCAAGCAGGAATAAGAATCGCTAAAGGAATTTGGGAAGGAGTTGGAGGGAACTACTCCTTCACAAAGCTATCCTCCTGGTGGAAGAGTTTGCTTATTTTTCCCTTTATAGATTCCTACTGGATGGCCAAGTGAGTATCAATGTGAACATGTTTTAGAAGAGGTACTGGCTATTAGGTACGGAAAACAGGCATAAGCCATGAAGCATCACCAGGTTATTCTCCCTTGCACAGTTCAAGATTCAGACCTTTCCCCAAGTGCTTATAAAGCTCTCAGTTTCACACCTAAAAGGAGACTTTAAACTTGAAAAAAGTGCATATATAAAAGCTGTAGTTCAAGACATTGGGATATAAAATAAAATGTGGAAAGTTAAAGAAGCAGGACTATTTAATATATATAAAATTATCATCATCCCCAAGCCTAGAGAAAAATAGTAGATGTCTTAGTGTGCGCTTGTCCAGGCATGTTCACTTTCTCTGAGAACAGACATATCACTCTTCCACTGCCCACAGCCAGCCCTACCCTTCTGCTCCTGTTATGTGGAGCAGACCCAGATGGTAGACACCTGGCCCAGGAATGTTCCATCTAGAGACTGGGTTAGGCCAACAGGTTCTGTAATGGGGGTTTTATTTTTGAAATACACCCGATATGTCTCCACTTCTCAGCAGTTCTCTTTCTTTCTCTTAAGTCCTTTTGCTGTTTTTACCCTGGGGAAGGGGAGGAGAGGGGAGAAGCATTTCTAGGCTAACAGGTTCAGGTTCAGGTGTCTGTGTCTTGTCCTGTAGAGAAGACCTTTATTCATGTCACCAGAACCACAAGGTGCCTCTCAGGCAATAGAGTAGAGATAACTGAGTAAGGGACAAGGCAGATGGGCCAAGCAACAAGCCAATCATTTGCCTTTGTGGGAATTAAGAGAAAAATTCTCTAAGTGGAAGAATTAGAAAAAGGCACCCCTCTGCATGGAGGAAGGCTGGCAGGTGCATGCTTGGCCAGCTGACCAATGTCTTTTTGCAAAAGTCAAAGGCTCTCTTTTTCCAGACCAAAGCAGCCCAATGCCAGGGAACACCACTTGGCAAGCATAATGCAGATTCAGGCCCTTCTTGCTCCTTTGGCCTTTGTGCAGTGCACGCATGGCTCAACCGTACACAGAAACCCTGAGTCTGATAATCACTGCCCAGAGACTCCAAGTTCCAGCTTGATGTCCAGAAAGTGACTGAGACTTCCTAGGCCATTGAAGAGGGATGAGGAATGAGGAGGGACATGGCTGATGGGTGGTAGAACCAGCCACTCTTGTGCAAGGTACCCAGGGACCAAGCAGGACAGAGTTCATGGAGAACTCAGGCAGGGCCAGGGCTTCATGAATGCCAGCTTGATAAACACGTACCTGTAGCTATCACTGGGTTCTTGAAGTCTCATCATTTTCTGGGTTTTGGAATTTGTTTTAATTGGAGTTCTGGTTTTTCACACAAATTGGGTTTCACGAAATAGAAGTTACTTGGACAACATAAAGAGTTCCTTTTATTCCCACAATTTCATTTTCCGTGTAGACACGAGCTTCTCTCGTATTTTTCTGTAACCAAACCCCTTATGGTTTTATGCAAGGTTTTGGTAATCAATGATCTCCTCATTTACTCAAACCAATGTAGTCAAAGTTGTATATATGTAATTTTCTTTTGCTAGGCTCATGTACTCTGGTCTTCATTAGGCTCTGGAATTGTTAAATCACATATACTGATTAATTCATGGTGTTTCTAGATAAAAATGAACCATGTTAGGCCCGTGAGAGGCTTCAAGACAAAAATAATTCTGTAGTCAAGTAAGTTTAGAAAAGATTGCATAATATATTCCTCTCTTCATATTATCTTCTCTTTTCATATTATTATTATTATCATATTAGAGTTTATGAAAATTTCTCTAATAACCTTTTAGCCTTGTTTGACTCAATATGCTCTAGACTTATTTGACTATGAAACATTTTATTGATGTAGAATAGTTCTATGAAAATATTTTGGTAAACACCCTTCTAGATTTAAGATTCCCAGAGCTGAAGATAATTAAGGAACATTTTTCTCTGGATGTTTAAAAAGTAGCATACTTTCTAATTTGTTTATTTTCCCATTTGTAAAATTATTTCTCCCTGTGTTAAAACAACTGACCGTGGGCTTCCATTTTCTCAAGTGACCTATGCTAGTCTGCCTTTTGTTTTTAATACTTCCTTTATTTGAAAAAGTTATGATTGTTTACCATCTATTCTTTCAAATGACTTTCATCTGAAAAATAGTTTTAAAAAATTTCCATCTTTTCACAGATGCTTGGATAGCTGTTTGCCACGTACAAAGTATTTTCACATTCATTATCTTATTGATTGTTGCTATGACACAGTCATTTTAAACAACCTTGCTGATAGTATTTAAAAATCATTAGGGCCATTAATATTCTATTTAGTCTGCAAAAAATTGAAATAGCTGACTCCTCCATATCACAGAACTAAGAGAATATAAAATTTTGCCTGTAGCAAAAATGCTCAAAGGTTTTACTTAAACACAGATTGCTAGACTTGAATAACAAATAAAGAACAAGGAAGGTAAAGAGTGGAAGAGTTGTTTGCTGTTGTTATTGCTAGAAATACTGCCTTTTAAAAAATTTTGCTCCTTCTGATTGATAGATTTTAAATTCTGGTCATGCCACTTTCCAAGGCCATTATAGAAAATATATCCCCAAAGACTCTGGGACTCAAATCATTATATTTTCTAGCAATCTCAGGAAATAAATATCTGAATAAAAGTGTTTTATTTGTTATCTTTAGTTTACAAAGTTTATGAGAGGGAATATTATTTTAAGGGTTACTTTTTAGTTACAAGTTGTAGAATTTCTTAGTTGTTTTATTTGCCTGATTTCTTTATTTTTATTTTAAGTTTCGGGGTGCATGTGCAGGATGTGCAGATTTGTTATAAAGGTAAACGTGTCATGGTGGTTTGCTGCATCTATCGTCCCATCACCTAGGTATTAAACCCAGCATGCATTAGCTATTTTTCCTGATGCTTTTCCTCTTCCCTATCCCCTACCAACAGGCCCCAGTGTGTGTTGTTCCCCTCCCTGTGTCCATTTGTTCTCATTATTCAGCTCTCATTTATGAGTGAGAACATTCAGTGTTTGGTTTTCTATTCCTGCATTAGTTTACTGAGGACAATGGCTTCCAGCTCCATCCATGTGCCTGCAAAGGACATGATCTCATTCCTTTTTATGGCTGCATAGTATGCCACGGTGTACATGTACCACATTTTCTTTCTTTGGTCTATCATTGATGGACCTTTGGGTTGATTCCATGTCTTTGCTATTGTGAATAGTGTTGCAATAAACATACATGTGCTTGTATCTTTATAATAGAATGGTTTATATTCCTTTGGGTACATACCCAGTAATGGGATTGCTGGGTCAAATGGTATTTCTGGTTCTAGATCCTTGAGGAATCACCACACTGTCTTCCACAATGGTTGAATTAATTTGCATTCCCACCAACAATGTAAAACTCTTCATATCTCTCTGCAGCCTCTCCAGCATCTGTTATTTCTTGACTATTTAATAATCGCCATTCTGGCTGGTGTAAGATGGTATGTTATGGTTTTGATTTGCATTTCTCTAATGATCAGTGATGTTGAGCTTTTTTTCATATGTTTGTTGGCAACATAAATGTCTTCTTCTGAGAAGTGTCTGTTTATTTGACTAATTTCTATTAAAAATAAGATATAATTGTTGAATGACTAAATAACGAAGTAATAGCAAAATCCTGGAATTTGTATCCTTTCCATATATTTTTTCGGACATTTTAAATACATATTATGCTTACATTGAGATCTTAATAATTCCTACTGAATTATAAGCTTCCAATTTTATTAAGGTATAATTGACAAATAATAAATTGCCTATGTTTAAAAGATAAGATTGATGTTTGTTGACATGTGTACACACATATAAAATGGTCACTGTAATCAAGATAATAAACATTTCCGTCACCCCTACAATTTTCTTTTGTTCCTTTGTGGTAATTTCTCACAGATCTTCACTGTCCCCCGGCAATCACTGGCCTGCTTTCTGACATTATAATTTAGTTTGGATTTTCTAGAACTTTATACAAATGAAATCCTACAGCATACACTTTTTTGTATCTGGCTTCTTTCACTCAGCTAAAGATTTTTGAGGTTTTCTATGTTGCTGCATGTGTCAATAGTTTATTCCTTTTTAAATTATCTTTTGAACATAAAATATATTTTTTGAGCATAATTATTGCTGAGTATTGATTTACTATATGGATACTTCACATTTATCTATTCATCTATTGCATGCAATGGGCTGTTTCCAGTAGTTTTTTGGCTATTATAAATAAAATTGCTGGAAAAAGTACCTAGCGGTAGCATAGCTGGATAAAATGGTAGGTGTAGGTTTCCTTTTTTTTTTCTTTTGAGAATTTTTGAAATGTCATTTGTGAAAACATCTCAATAAATGACAGATTACTAGTCACAAATTCAAAAAATACCTTGGGCATATATTATGTGCTGGATACAGTGCCAGAGCTGAGGGTATAATGCAAACAAAAATAGACATCTTGCCTGTTTTCATGCACCTTATAGTATGGCATAGGAAACAGAAGTTAATTAAATAACTATCCTGATAATTGTATAACTATCCATTAACATATTTACTCTGAAGGAAAGGAATGTGATTCTATGAAAGCATATCATACAGGGATATCTCATTTTATCAGCTTTATGTGCTTTGCAGAAATTGCATTTTTTAAAAATTGAAGGTTTGTGGCAACCCTGGCTTGAGCAAGTCAACTGGCACCAATTTTCCAACAACACGTACTCACTCTGTGTTTGTGTGTTACATTTTGGCAATCTTTGCAGTTATTTCACACTTTTATTATCATTATTTTATCTGTTATGGTGATCTGGGATCAGTGATCATTGATGTTCCTATTTTAATTGTTTTTGGGACATCATGAACCATGCCCATGTAAGACTGCAGACTTAACTGGTAAATGTTGTGTGTGATCTGACCACTCCACCAACTGGCTGTTCCCCTATCTCTCTCCCTTTCCTTTGACTTCCTTATTTCCTGAGAAACAAGATTGAAATTAGGCCAATTAATAACTATCATAGCCTCCAACTGTTGAAGTGAAAGAGGAGTCATACGTTTCTCACTTTAAATCAAAAGCTAGGAATGATTAAGCTTAATGAGGAAGGCATGTCCAAAGCCAAGATAGGCCAAAAGCTAGACCTCTTGTGCCAAACAGCCAAGCTGTGAATGCGAAGGAAAAGTTCTTGAAGGAAATGATAACTGCTACTCCAGTGAACACATGGATGATAAGAAACTGAAATGGCCTTATTGCTGCTATGGCGAACATTTCAATGATCTGGATAGAAGATCAAAGCAGCCACAACATTTCCTTAAGCCAAAGCCTAAGCCAGTGTAAGGTTTTAACTCTCTTCAATTGTGTGAAGGCTGAGAGAGGTGAGAAAGCTGCAGAAGAAAAGTTGGAAGCTAGCAGAGGTTGGTTCATTAGGTTTAAGGAAAGAAGCTGTTTCCATAACATGAAAGTGTGAGATGAAGCTGAAAGTGCTGATGTCGAGGTTGTAGCGAGTTATCCAGAAGATTTAGCTGAGATAATTGAGGAAGGTGGCTACAGGAAGTGGCAGATTTTCTATGTAGATGAAACAGCCTTCTAATGGAAGAAGGTGCCATCTAGGACTTTCCTAGCCAGAGAGGAGAAGTCAATGCCTAGCTTCAAAGCTTCAAAGGACAGGCTGACTCTTGTTAGGCCACTAATGCAGCTAGTGACTTTAAGTTGAAGCTAATGCTTGTTTACCATTCTGAAAATCTTAGGGCTTTTAATAATTATGCTAAATCTACTCTGCTTCTGCTCTATAAATGAAACAACAAAGCCTGTGACAGCACATCTGTCACAGCGCATCTGTTTATAGCATGGTTTACTTAATATTTTAAGCCCACCGTTGAGACCTGCTGCTCAGAAAAAAAGATTCCTTTCAAAATATTACTGCTCACTGACAATGCACCTGGTCACCCAATGGCTCTAATGGAGATTTACAAGGAGATTAATGTTGTTTGGATACCTGTTAATACAACATGCATTCTGCAGCCCATGGATCAAGGAGTCATTTCAATTTTCAAATATTATATAAGAAATACATTTTGTAAGTCTACAGCGGCCACACATAGTGATTCCTCTGATGGATCTGGGCAAAGAAAATTAAAAATATGGAAAAAGCTCACCATTCTAGTTGCCATTAAGAACAATTTTTGATTCATTGGGGAAGGTAAGATATCAATATTAGCAGGAGTTTGGAGGAGGTTGATTCCAACCCTCATGGATGACTTGGAGGGGTTCAAGTCTTCAGTGGAGGAAATAACTACAGATGTGGTGGAAATAGCAAGAGAACTAAAATTAGGAGTGGAACCTAGAGATGTGAGTGCATCTCATGATCAAACTTTAATGGATGAGGAGTGGATTCTTATGGATGAGCAAAGGAGTAAATTTCATCTCAAGAAACCACTTCCTTTGCTCATCCAATTGTTTTAAACAGGATGATAACATAATCAGATTTGGATTTTGAAATGATCATTCTGGCTGCAGCATGGAGAACAGATTACAGGAGAGACTAGGTTGGGTGTGGAAGACCAGTCATGAGGCTGTTGAAATGGGCCAGCATGACCTGAGGTGGTGTGCAAGGCAATGGAGTCAAACATATGGATTTGAGAGCTGTTTGAAGGATAAAATTGACATGTCTCAGATATGGGTGTCTTATTTCATTTTCTGTTGCTATAACTGAATACCTGAGACTGGGTACTTCATAAGGAAAACAATTATTTCTTACAGCTCTGGAGGCAGAGAAGTCCAGGGTTGATGGGCCACTTCTGACTTTTGGATGGGACAAACATTCAAACCGTAGCAATGTGTAAGGTAAAGTGTGCAGTGCAAAGAAAGGTCAAGGTTTCTGGCTTGTACAAGAGTGCCATTTGGTCACATAGAGATCACTAGAACAGGGCCAAGTTTATGGGAAGATGCCAAGTTTGGTTTTGAAAAGTTGAGTTTGTGCATGGCATGTGAGACATATCTGTGTAGATGAGTCTTCTTTCTTTCTTTTTTTATTTTCTTTTCATTTTTTTCTTTTTCTTTTTCTTTCTCTTTCTTTCTTTTTTTCTTTCTTTCTTTTTTTTTTTTTTTTTTTTGCAGTAGGGTCTCTTTTTGTTGCCCAGGCTGGAATACAGTGGTGTGATCACAGCTCACTGCAGTTTGATCTCCTGTGCTGAAATGATCCTCCCATCTCAGCCTCCCAAGTAGCTGGGACCACAGGTGTGCAACAGCACACCTAGTTAGTTTTTAAAACTTTTTTGTAGAGATGAGGTCCCACTATGTTGTCCAGGCTGCCCTTGAACTCCTGGGCTCAAGCAACCCTCCTGCCTTGGCCTCCCATGTATATGGGTCTTGAGTTCAAAGGAAAGGTTTGGGCTAGGGCTATATATAAATGAAAGGAGATAACAACCAAAACGATAATATTTGAGTAAGGAGGACTTGGTGCCATGCATCACAGAGTGCTAAATGCAAAAACAATAGATTTGAGGATTTATAGATCCAGGTGTAATGTTTTTCTTTCTACCTTTAAAATTGAATTATAAATTATCTTTCGTGTACCTCCTCAAAGTGATATCCCTGCTAAAAATGAAATTTAAAATGCTGTAATTAGGTAGGAAAAAGCTCTAACTATAACATTTTAAGTGCTTCTCTTCTCAAAAGTTTAGTGACTGTGTCTCACAAATTCAAACTCTAGTTCAAGATTTTGGTGTTGAATTCAAAGAGCAGATGGTTCAACTCATGAAGGCATGGAAGTTCACTGGTTTTGCCATAGGATCATAGTAATTAATGGCAAAAGTGGCCATATGTTAAAACCTTCATGGGCAGGGTGGGTCGGAGCCAATTTTGTGACTTAAATTAAAGGACTTGGCCTCATATATCCATTTTCTTTCTCCCTGTACATTTTACTATTTCCATCTTCTTGTGGATAATTACCAGAAGCACTCGTACCACTCTCTTTGAACAGCTTTGTCATCTTTTCCTCCTTGATCCTGCTGTAGAGTTGAAATTCTGAATTTATGACATTGCAATCATTTTCATGGCAACAGACTGTGGCATCGTAAAAATTGCCCAATAGAAATTTCTGAGAAATTGCCAAGATGGATTTTTGGGCAACATAATCCAATAATTACTAGGAATTTATGTTGACAACCTGCCTCTCTGTAAATGTTCTAATGTCTGACTATACCTTGAGATTTTGCTGGAATGTGTAGAATTAATGTGAAGTTCTTGGGAGAGCTATATTCTTTTCTAATCTTCATCTACTTGTGGAAGTATTTAGCTAAGGAGCCTATGCATAGATAGACTCCAAGAATAAATTTGGTAGTCTGATAAATCTGATTTGAGTCCCAGTTTTGGGTCATACTCTCTGTGTACCATTGGATAAACATTTTGTCAGATATTAAGATGGTGAATCCAGCTTCCTTTTGGTTTATGTTTTCTTGTTAAGTCCATTTGAATCTTTTCTTTTCAGTTTTTAATCTGATTGTTGTTGCATTTAAATCTGATTCTTGTAGCTGACATACATTTGGATTATTCTCCAGTTTAATCTGTGAGTCTCTGTCTTTTGGTTGGTAAATGTAACCCACTAACATTTAGTAACTTAAATATTAATATTTATTATAATTTATTTGGTCATATTATTTTATATTTTCCATTCACTCACTTATTTTTTCCTTTTGTTATTTCAGTCCTTGCTCTTTAGAAAGATCAAATTTTCTTTTTCTGGTTGCAAATATACACATTCTATTTTAATACTTTGGTCATTGCCCTTAAGACCCATTCTTATATTTATTTAACCATACTGATTTTTAAAAACTTAACAATATCTATGCTGATATCTGTATATTCTTTTTATTTTTAAATCTCCTTATCTTTTCCAACTGCCCTCTTGGAGAGCTTCTCAATATAATGTTCCAACTAACAAGTTTGTACTCTCTTTCCTCCTACTGTTCATCCTGTTGCTCTATTTTAAAATCTCAACTACCATATTTTTATACTTAATATTTACAGTGGGTTTTTTTCTTATAACTTCCTATTTATGTTTCATGTTACTAATAACTTTTTTTTAATCTCCTGAAAGATATTTAATGTCATGCTGATATGGTTGGTATCTGTGTCCCACAAAATCTCATGTCAAATTGTAGTCCCCAGTGTTGGAGGTGGGGCCTGGTAGGAAGCAGTTAGATCACTGGGGTGAATTTCTCATGAATGGTTACCACCATCCCCTTGGTGGTGTTCATGTGATAATGAGTGAGTTCTTGTGAGGTCTGGTTGTTTAAAAGTGTGCAGCACCTCTCCCCTCACTGTCTCTTGCTCCTGCTCCCACCATGTGAGACACCTCCCTCCCACTTTGTCTTCTGCCATGATTGCAAGCTTCTTGATGCCTCCTCAGAAGCAGAAACCACTATGCTTCTTATACAGCCTGCAGAACTGTGAACCAATTGAACATCTTTGCTTGATAGATTACCCAGTCTCAGGTATTTCTTTATAGCAGTGCAAGAACAGACTAATACAGAAAATTGGTACTGAGGAGTGGGGCTTTGCTATAAAGATACCTAAAAATGAGGAAGCAACTTTGGAATTAGGTAATGGGCAGAAGTTGAAAGAATGTGGAGGGCTCAGAAGAAGACAAGAAGATGAGGGAAAGCTTGGAATCTCCTGGAGACTGGTTGAATGGTTATAAACAAAATGCTAGTAGTGATATGGACAGTGAAGGCTAGGTTGAGCAGGTCTCAGATGGAAATGAGGAATTTATTGGGAACTGGAGAAAAGGTCACTTTTGTTATGCCTTAGCAAAGAACTTGGATGCATTGTGCTCTTGCTTTAGGGATCTGTGGAACTTTGAACTTGAGAGTGATGATTTAGGGTATATGGTGGAAGAAATTTCTAAGCAGCAAATTGTTCAAGAAATAGCCTTGTTGCTTCTAATACCTGTGCTCATATGTGAGAGCAAAGAAATGACCTAAAGTTGGAACTTATATTTAAAGGGGAAGCAGAGCATAAAAGTTTAGAAAATTTGCAGCCTGTCTATGTGGTAGAAAAGAAAAGCCCATTTTCAAGGGAGGAATTAAAGAAGCCTGAAGAAATTTGCATAAGTAAAAAGAAGCCAAATGCTAATAGCCAAGACAATGGAGAAAAGGTCTTGAAGGCATTTCAGAGACCTTTGCAGCCGCCCCTCGTAACACAGGCCCAGAGGCCTAGAAGGGAGGAATGGGTTCATGGGCCAGGCCCAGGGTCCTGCTGCCCTGCACAGCCTCAGGACACTGCTCCCTACATCCCAGTCACTCCAGCACCAGCCATGGCTGAAAGGGTCACAGTTATAACTCAGGCCACTGCTTCAGAGGGTGCAAGCCATAAGCTTTGGCAGCTTCTATGTGGTGTTAAGCCTGTGGGTGCACAGAGTGTAAGAGCTGAGGCTTGGGAATCTCTGCCTAAATTTCAGAGGATGTACAGAAAAGCCTGGATATCCAGAAAGAAGCCTGCTGCAGCAGTGGAGCCCTCATCGAGAACCTCTGCTAAGGCACTGAAGAGGGAAAATGTGGGAATGGAGCCCCTACACAGACTCCCCACTGGGTCACTGCCTAGTGGAGCTGTGAGAAGAGGGCTACTATCCTCCAGATTCCAGAATGGTAAATCCACCGACAGCTTGCACCCTGTCCCTGGAAAAGCAACTGGCCACTCAGTGCCAGCCCTTGAGAGCAGCCTGAGGGCTGAATGCTGCAAAGCCACAGGGGTGGAGCTACCCAAGGACTTGGGAGCCCACTGCTTGCATCAGTGTGCCCTGGATGTGGGACACAGAGTTGAAGGAGATTATTTTGGAGCTTTAAGATTTAATGACTGCCTTGCTGGGTTTCAGACTTGCATGGGTCTTTATTTTGGCTGATTTCTCCCTTTTGGAATGGGAGTATTTACCCAATGCCTATACCCCTATTGTATCTTGGAAGTCACTAACTTGTTTTTGATTTTACAGGCTCATAGGCAGAAGGGACTAGCCTGTCTCAGGTCAGACTTTGGACTTTTGAGTATATACTGAAATGAGTTAAGATATTGGGGGACTGTTGAGAAGGAGTAAATGTATTTTGCAATGTGAGAAGTATATGAGATTTGGGGGGCCAGGGCCAGGATGATATGGTTTGGATCTGTGTTCCTCCAAATCACATGTCAAATTGTAGTCTCCACTGTGGGAGGTAGGGCCTGGTGGGAGGGAGTTGAAACTCATGAATGATTTAACACCATCCCCTTGGTGGTGTTCTCAAGATAGTGAGTTCTCATGAGATCCAGTTATTTAAAAGTAGGTAGCACCTCCCCCGCCCCTGCTCCTGCCATCTGAAATGCCTTGCTCCCCCTTTGCCTGTCACCACAATTGGAAGCTTCCCAAGGCCTCCCCAGAAGCAGAAGCCACTATACTTCCTGTACAGCCTGTAGAACAGTGAGACAATTAAACCTCTTTGCTTTATAAATTACCCAGTCTCAGGTACTTCTTTATAGCAGTGCAAGAACGAGCTAATACACATGCTTATTTTAAGTTCTTTGTCATTTTCAATAACACTGCTTTAGATGTTTCCCTTTGGTTGTCTTTACAGTAGTCATGTTCCTCACATGTCTAGTTATTTCATCTTATGAGCTCATGTTCCTCTAGGGGTATCAGCTTCTTTTCTTGGTTTGGGGGAAGGGTCAAAGGCTGTGCCCAAATCTGTGTCTGCTCTGGTGGGCTTAAAGAGAAGAAAGACTGTATTCCTTAAATCCTTAGATTCCACATGGTCACCCTTGATGACATTTTATCAAATACTTGTGTTAAGGTTTTACCTTTAGGCACTCAAAGACAAGCATCATTGGGAGAAGGCAGCTGGTGTTCTAGATGGGGAGGAAATTGAAGAGTGGAGGCTCCAGAAGCATTTGCTGTAAGCTAATGTTACCACGAGGCCAGTGTTGGGATAAATATCTGTGGGGAAGTGCCAGGCAAAGCTTGTCCTTAGGGAAGACTTTAGAGAGATAAAAGCCGAATTTAAGAGCTTCCTTCATCTAGGTGCAGTGGCTCATGCCTGTAATCCCAACACTTTCGAGGCCAAGGCAGGTGGTTGGCTTATGCCCAGAAGTTTGAGACCAGCCCGGGAAACATCATGAAACCCCCTCTCTACAAAAACAAAATATAAAAATTAGCTGGGTGTGGTGGTGCATGCCTATAGTACCAGTTACTCAGGAGGCTGAGGTGGGAGGATTGCTTGAGTCTAGGAACTTGAAGCTGCGTGAGTCATGATTGTGCCACTGTACTCCAGCCTGGACGGCAAAGCAAGACCTTGTCTTAAAAAAAAAAAAAAAAGGAAAAAAAATCAAGTTAAAATTAAAAAAAAAAAAGCTTTTCTCTACTAGAGCTTCTCCATCACTAGTTTTGAGACAAGAAGCAAGCACCATTTTGGTGGCCACTCTCTCTTTTTGACCTCATAAAACAGGTAGTTCTGGATTCGGGAGTTTTTATTCCTGTGGAGTCTATGTCCCTTGAAGGCAGGGATCATGTCTGTCTTGCTGCCTATTTTCTCTCACCTGCTTCTGCCATTATCCTTTTATTCTTGACTTTTCTATTACTTAGGGTTTAGGTTTAACTGTGACTCTCAAACAAGTAGAAGTTTATTTTCCTTCCATGCCAAAGGCTGGTAGAAAGTGATCTAGGGTGGATACAGTGGCTTTGCTTCATGGAATCCTCTTACTGGTGAGACCCAGTCTCTTACCAGTTTACCTCCCTGCTAACCCTGAGCTGTAGTTCAAGATGGTGACACCACCTTCTATGCAGAGGGTAGGCAGGAATGAAGAAGGATTAGTAAAAGACATAACCTGGTTGTTTCCTGGCAGGATGTTTCAGGAAGCTGCCTCATAAAACTTGTCTTTACATATAAGCCACAACTTAATTGCATGGTTTTAACTAGCTTCAAGGAAACTAGTCTTTACTGTGTCTAGTCACATACCCAACTAAAAATTCTACAATTATGGAATAAAGGAAGAATATGGTCTCAGTTACCTCTTCCTTCTTTTCTTCCTCAATGTAGCTTGTTTTCCTAGTTCCTTTTGTTCCTGACTCCTTTTCATTCCTTCCCCAAACATTATTTAGTGTCTAGTGTGCACCAGGGGCTGTATTTTGGCCTGCATTTCTGTCATTTATTTGGAGGACAAAGATACTTTACTATAGAATGAGGAAATCTCAGGGAGAAACATATAGGTTGAATACAGAAGTTATACTTGTTGTATGAAAATGGTTTGCTATTTACAGATAAAGAAATAGATCAAAGCCTTTCTAGGCAGGAGAAAAATCATGACTTCAGTCACAGAGGTAGAAATAATGTGGAGGTAAATAGATCAATTTGACCAAATACTAGGCTATATTTTAAAGAATAGGAGGAGGAACATTTGGAGAGGTGGGTGTCAAACCATGACGACCCTTTAATGGCAGATAAAGGTGTTTAGAGTTAGGCAACAGGGAGCCTCTTCAAATTTATAGCTAGGAGAGTAGCTTATGAACACACAATTTTAGGAATCATGTGTCCTGAGAGGAACCTGGAGACATTTAAGTTTGAGGTCTAGAATGTTGACATTGGGAAGGAAAGTGGTAACTGGTAGACACAGTCTCCTTGTACCTCCACCATATTTAGAACATGGTTTCCACTTTTTAGTTTACCTCAGAGTCCAAGATGGCTGTGGGAAATCTAGATGTTGCCTTTACAGTCCAGGAACAATGGAAAAATAGGACTCTCTGGATCAGTTTCCTTTATGTATACCTATTGGTAGTTGCCTATAACACTTCCGCTTTTATCTCATTGGCCCAAACTTAGTTATGTGACTACATCTATCTGCAGGGGAAACCGGGGAATCTAATATTGTGTTCTGAGTGATGATATACTCAGCTAAAATAATTAGTATTTAGTTACTATTGGGGTGGTGTCCCAACCTTGTTATTAAGAAAGAAGTAAGGACTGAATATTAAAAGGCAATCAGCAGTTTCTTCCCTATCTTAGATTAGCCTAATTAAGGGAAGTATGTCCAAAACTCTGTGGCTGGCGAAGTGGGGTAGTGGTTAAGGGACTTTATGCCAGGTAAATGTTATGAGAGGAAAAATGTGGGGAGGAAGAAGGGAAAAAGGACACAGAGATTCCAGAGGTTGAGGGTCAGAATATTTTCAAATGAACTACTCTGGGAAATCTCCTGTCTACAATGTCAACAGTTGAGCGTTGGCAATGTGACAACTCATGCCAAGGGAGGTGGGTAGGGCTGTAGCCCTGCTGTGTACTTCTAGGGAGCGCCATTCATGTGGAATTTATGAGTGGTGCCTATGAAATTGCAATACAATCCAGCAGCAGCCTGGGCTGCTGTCATGGAGTGGGGGTGGTCCTGACACTGTGGCCTGACCCTATTCTTTTATTTGAGGGGTCTTAGTGGCAGGCAGCTCAAAGCAGTCTTCTCAGGGCTCAGTTCATTGTATTCTCTGTTTCTTTAGGAAGAACACTTACAGAGTAAGAAAGAAGGATGAGAGAAAGGGAAGGGGATGGGATGTCAACTAGGCTCCTGTTTTAAGAGTCTGCATGGCTAGTGGTCTTTATTTGATTCACTTCATACAGCTTAGGGAAGAAATTAGAAATCCTAGCTGGACACTTTAAGATTTTATCAGCAATTTGGACTTCTGACTTGGAACTCTCGATTATAGGCAATTTTAATAAAAAACCGAGGGATTTCACAGAAGCTTAGAAAGAAAGAACAAGAGTAATGAGAGCAACAGTGACGTGGTGGGAAAATTCTATTGAACTTGGAGTCATACAATGCGAATTTTAATTACAACTTTGTCACTTGCGAGCGGGGTGATCTTGGTCAAATTATGTAGTATCTCTGAGTTTCAATTTCTTTATCTTTAGAGAGTAATTATAAAAGAATAATCCCAAGGTTGCTGTGAGGAATAAAGGAGTTAGTGAATAATGGACACAGAGGCTGCTACTAGTGTAATAGGAAAACTAAAGGGCAACCGGGAAAATCTGACACTGGTGATAAAGTACATTCAACCTTTTCTTGCCAATATCCTCGGCCCCTCCTGAGTTACCTCCCTTCCGTGTGACTGTAGGGCTCTAGCATGCCTTTCCTAGGCTCACATCTGGGAAAATAACACAACCATGAATATTTTCACCACAAAATTTTATGGTCACCAACCTCAGTTTGGCCTTTAATACTGCTCACTGATTCTTCTATGCTTTGTTCTTTCTGGTTTTGTATCTTTTTTTTTTTTAATGGATGCTCCAAAAACATTACTCCCCCTTCTCCCCTCCTGCCCTGGCTTTCCCTCCCTTAGCCCTTATCAAGTGACATCACTTCCCATTTCACAGAGAAATTAGATGCCTTTTTAACTCTCTGTCAGCACTTAACTGGCAAGCTTAACTTTCTTCACATCCATCCTTCCTGCCTTCCTTCTTGTTAATGGAAGAGGTGACCTTCATGTAATGGGCAAGTCCTCTATTTATTCTGGGGGTCTAACCCTGTCTGCTTTCTCAGGGTTCTGGTTTCATCAACCATCCCTTCTCTTCTGTATCTTAAAGTTTTCCCTTCATACTGACTCTTTTTTGTAAGCATTTAAACATCCCTTACTGTTTGCCATTTTAAGAATAAAATCTGGCCGGGCACTATGGCTCATGCCTGTAATCCCAACAATTTGTGAGGCTGAAGTGGGAAGATTGCTTGAGCTTAGGAGTTTGGGACCAGCCTGGGCAACATGGTG
Organism: Pan troglodytes; assembly: GCF_028858775.2. Lineage (NCBI taxonomy): Eukaryota > Metazoa > Chordata > Mammalia > Primates > Hominidae > Pan > Pan troglodytes. The sequence goes on along the minus strand of NC_072412.2, from coordinate 80,881,568 downwards.
AGACCCCTGTCTCTACTAAAAATATTACAAATAATTAGCTGGGCATGGTGGCACATGCCTGTGGTCTCAGTTACTCCAGAGGCTGAGACAGGGGAGGATTGCTTGAGCCTGGGAAATCGAGACTGCAGTGACCTGTGATCCAGCCACTGCACTCCAGCCTGGGCAACAGAGTGACACCTTGTCTGAAACAAAACAAACAAAATAATAAAATCTTCCTTGACTAAATTTCCTATTCCAACGACTTCCTTCACATCACTCACATTCCATGTACAAAGCCATCTGCGTGGCTAACCTCAGTGTCAATAGGACAGAGAAGTACTCATCTCCTTCAGAGAAGCACTGCAAGTTACAAAGTAATGGGTAGGGATGTATAATTATCCTATAGCAAGGGAAGTGAATAATTAAAACGCAATCTACCACATCCTCTTTATTGCCAGACTTTTTGAAAAAGTTGTCTCTATTGCTAGACTTAAAAAAAAAATCTATTTCTTCAATTTGGTTTCTGCCTCCACCACTTTAGTGAAACTGCTCATGCCAAGGCCGCTGATGATTTTCTTGTTGCTAAAACCAAAGCACATATTTCAGTTATACAGTACCCAGCTTTTACCAACATTTGAAAACATAGACCCCTCCCTCCTATCAATTCTTTCCTCAGCATCTTGACTTTACTCCCCTGGTTACCCCCTCTCTCTCTGGCTGCTTTTTCTCACTGTCTCTTGTGGGCTCTTTCCCTTGGGCAATTCCTTAAATGTTGGTTTGTGTCACGTCAATTCCCTTCTCAATCCCTCAATAGTCTCTACTTCCAGTTCTCCAATCATGTTCTACATTTTGCAATACATGCTAGATGTGCCAAAGTATAGCTTTTCTTATTTTTAATAACAGATACAATTGTGCTCAACCCTTTTCCCCCTAGAAAGGGATGGTGGGGAAAAACATAAATGAATTATATTAAAAATTAAACAAATTAAATTAATTCATCATCTTCTAGTTTTAATGTCTCTTGCAGGTAAATCTTATGTGAACTCAATCTTCCTTTAATGTGATTTCTTATCTCTCAAGGAGCCTTCTTTTCTTCTCACTGCCTGCCTCTCAAGGGAGTGTGGATGCAGAAGTGCGCGTAAGCCTTTAGCTATTGATGGAAGCATGGACATGTAACTGGCTTATGGAACGTACTGAATTCAGTAGGGTGGAAGCTGAAAGCAACTTTATTCTCTCTTACCATTGCCCCATTCAAATCAACTTTCTCTTCTTGTTACTCTCTAATAACTGGAGGAAATTTGGGGTAGGATTAAGGATTTTTGTGTTTATATAATAAAAAAATACAGTCCAATTTAGTAATCATACAATACTAATCTCCAATCCAGTTTTCTTCTCCACAAACCAGTTGTGCCTGCCTAGAATCCTCCAGTGGGAGGAAGAAATAGTTTCTTTTTTGTTTTTCATTCATTGGCTAGATGTTTTTGAAGCCTGTCTAAGGGAGGAAAGAGGTAAGGAAAAAAAGAGATTTTTCCTTAGGTTCATTTTATCTTGTGTTGATGCTCTCTGGCTGCAAGAGATAAGTATAACGAGCTGACTCTCTCACTGGGCTCTTTGTGCATTTTTGGAGATGTTCCCATGGGTGGGAGTTGCCAAATTGCGTTTTGCTTGACTTTGGGCTTAATTGCTCTAGCAGTTACATCTGCTCATCACCTCGCCCCTGCCCTCATTCCTAGCCCCCAGCTTCCACTGCCCTCTGGGTTCTGCTATCCACAGTGATCCTGGGACCACTGCTCCCTGGGCCTCTGTGTTGCTCCTCCAGGGTTCTCTTGGAAGAAAACTTTTATCAGAAATGTGCTTTTTAGAGAGAATGATGAGGCTCTTGTTCCTCCTCCTTCTCTTCGTCCTCTTTCTTCTCTTTCTGTCTCTCTTTCTCTCTTTTTTTTTTTTTATATTTTGAGGATGGGTTAGGTTTCAGTGGAAATCAACAGCAACTGGAAAAGAACGTATTAGGCTACGAATAAATATGGAGCTACAAAAGATTTATTACAAGACTTAATTGCATTATTTGCAGTGAAATCTATAATACCTTCCCATTAAGCAAATCCAAATAAAACAAGTACATGGCATTAAGGAGTAACAGAGGAGGGAAGAGGTTAGTGAACGACAGACAATAAGCAGTAAAAATTAAATAGATACTTAGAATATTCATTCATCTTTTGGTAAAAGTTAAAGAATGTTTTATCTTAACAGTCTGAACAAATATTCAGGAAAATATAATGCTCTATTTTTAACTGATACTCCTTTTACTCAAAGATATGATAATCTGTTTTTAGTAAATGAGTAAAGGTGGAACTTTTCACCTTTTTGTTATTGAAATCATACAAAACTTGTCGAGACTCAAACCTGGGACTTTAAGGAAAAGCAGTTTAACAGATAGGGATGTGTATATGGTCCCTTTGGGATCCAGGAGTTGTTCACAACCTAAGCAATATATCAGTGTTGAGTTAGGGATGAATGAGACATTTGCCTTTCTTGTAAAACAAGGGAGAAAGGCTTCTGTGAAATGGAAAGCACGATCCCTTTCATAGATTAATTTATGAAGAAATATGCAAAAAAGTTGAGGATACAGAGATTAATTTCTTGAAACCATTTTGCCCATTTTTTCCCTTTGGAAACCCTAGTATACCCTCCAGGGATATACGTACTTCCAGTTACTGTTTTAGCGAGTGACCTTTCCATTTAGGATGTGAGGGATTCTTGATGCTCACTGTATTCGCTTTCTTTTAGGCTTCTGCCAAAACTGAGCTACAGGGAGTATCATATTTAACTTCCCATTTCACACATATATACATTCTCCTGGGAGGAGAATCTGTAGCTCTCATTAGCTTTATAAGGGGTCCACTTTACCCAAAAGAGTTAAGAAATGCTGACCAACAGATTGACCTCCTTTTGCAATCCTATTATTAGGCTACTATAAATGCAACATATGACTGTATATTGCATACCGTACATAACATTCCTGCCTTGTTTTGATTCTGCAGACCAAATGGTCTGCTTCTGTCAAGTTCTTCCCATATCCACTGGGGACTCAGCTGCCATTCCACAGGGCATGGGAGTGCAAATTAGTTATTCAGTCTCCTTTGGCAGACAGTGAGAGCACTATGCAATCTGTTACCCCATTTAAATATCTGTGGCACAAACAATCACTTAAACGTGATTATAGTTATTTGATGCTACAACTTAATTTCATGATAAAATTGTATGTTTTAAAAAATCTCTTTGCCAGTTTTTTATAAGATCGTGTTGTACAAAGGACTTGCTTTGCTTGAAATCAGATATCCATTGGTAATTTGCGCAACATGCACACCAAACATGGAATGTTTTTGTGGGAAGGCAAAAAGACCAATAGCAAGACTATGTTTTGTTTTCTTTAGAAAAATGCTGCAAAGCAAGGACTGTTTAAAGAGTATGCTTTTGGATGGGTGCAGAGGTAGTGGGAAAGAGGGGAAATGCTTATCTGAAAAATTCCTTAACTGCAGCTGAGACCTACACAGGTAAAAAGATGACACAAAGGAAGACAGAAAAGTGCGTCCTAATCTAACGGAACTGAGAGAACCACCAAACTGTCAATTCACTGAGCTGTGGCTGTAGAAACAGAATGGAGCCTTTCAATTCTGCTGCCTTCTCCCTGGGGTTAGAGACCGGTTGCCATGGATATTCTGGATTCCTGCAGCTAATGGGAGGGAGTTCTGTAGCATGGTATCCTGGGGACCCGCCAGGGTGAAACATGAAATGGAGGCCTGTGGGTGTGGTGGTGGAGGTCTGGGAAGCAGAGGTCATAGGGTCGCTTTCCAGCAGAGTTAAAGCTGATTTTATTTCAAGTCACATTCATTTGGCAATCTATATTTTCCTGAAAAACAGACCTTTTTGTCCCTCCCCTACTGAGCAAAGAGAATCTTCATCTCCTTAAAATGGTTGCGATCACAGCACTAAGTAGTGTATGCTATAATTAGATGTGCAACAGTGGTTCAGAGAAGGAATTTTTTTCAATGTAATTGTGGGGGGTAGGGGGAGAGGGGAAATAATTTTAGTATGGTTCAGAGATTGAACTGTTAAAAAATGCCCCATATATGTTTGTAGAAAATAGGGTGAACCAATAAGAAAGTTTCTGATTTATTCTGTCATTTAAAAAATGAATTGGTATTTGGCCTCTTCTTTCTTTGCAATAACTCATGGCAATGTAGCCTTTTCTCCACACCTTGTATCTGCCTTTCACTCTGCCTCAGTTTTTAACCAGGTCACACTGAAAAACACTTTCTTTCTCTATAATCTTTTGGAGAATGTCCCTCTCTGGCTGGATAATCAAGCACTTTAAAGTCAAGTTATTGGACAGTGGTGGCTAATGCTGACAAGTGGGAAGTGTCTCTGCCCTGACCTTTGAGCCTTCTTCTCAGCAGAGATTGAAATGGTTATGGGGTCCTCCTTAGATGATTTCAGCAAGGAAAATATTCAGCACTAACTATCAATGCCGCCTTTCTGTTCAAAATTCTTTCAGTCCTCACTGAAGGAGTTGCTCTAATGTAGATTAAATAAATCACAGTCACCAATGCTGCCTGGCAAGGTGGAGAGGTGTAGGTTCAAAAATAAGACTGTTTTTGGTGTTTAATACGTTGCTTGCTTTTAAAACATCACATGGTTTTTGCTTGGCACTCATTGTGTAGCTGGTTGGCAAGGGCAACAGAGGAAGGTTGGCCTCTGCTGATCCCTGAATCCCAAGAATAGAACTGCAGTTTAATATTATCAGCCTCATGGAAAGTAGAGACTTGGAAGTGTTTCCTTGTGGGCCAAACGTAAGGGAGTTTAGTAGTTTGGAATCTGGGAGAAGTAGCTTGCCAGACCCAAATGAACATGTTTTGGCCAAGGAAGCCTATCAGAGTTTTGCCGGTCCTCAAAGACTACTGCTATCCTTCTATTAAAAATCTCTTTCTTCCTATTAATTAATCTCTTGCTTTTTCTACCTTATTTGCTTAATCCATCAGACATTAAGTTCAATACCTAGTGATCATCTACTAGCAAAGCTGTCTCTTTTTCCCCCAAATGGAGGGAGAAGTGGTGGTCATCCACAAAACTCCACAGCCGTAGCTATCAGCACAAATCAGCGGCTGTCAAAAGATCCCATCTTGGCCAGGTAGAGTGGCTCACACCTGTAATCCCAGTGCCTTGGGAGGTCAAGGTGGAAAAATTGCATGAGGCCAGAGGTTCAAGACTCAACTGGGCAACATAGTGAGACCGCATTTCTACAAAAAATAAAAAATTAACAAGGCATGGTGGTGCATGCCTGTAGTCTCAGATACTCAGGAGGCTGAGACAGCAGGATCACTTGAGCTCAGGAGATCCAGGCTGCAGTGAGCTATGATTGTGCCACTGCATTCCTGCCTGTGCAACAGAGTAATACTCTGTCTCTAAGACAAAAAAAAAAAAAAAAAAAAAGGACCGTATTTTTACCCAAGGGATGTTGCATGGCATGTCCAGGTCTCTGTGGATCAGGCACCATCTGGAGGATTGGGAAGCACAGGTTGAATCTGTGTAGACAGTATAGGAAATGAGCATGGAGATTTCCTCCATCCCCAATTGTTGACAGCCAAAGCATCTCATTCACGCTCTTTCAGAAGGAAAAGAGATGTTTAAAATCAGTTGGATTCTCTAACAGCTGGAGGTATCAAAAGATCTACATTTTAGTCCTGGCAGTACTAGAAAGGAATGATGTAGCCAGGGGAAATTAATAAAATTTCTCAAGAATCTTACTTTTCCAGTAAACTGGAACTATATGATGTCTCAGTGCAGCTTCCAATTCCTAATTTTATACGGGAGAGTGTGTACCCTAGAGATGAGGAAGAAGAAATCAAAAGAGAAGTCCAATAAACTTTACAGCACAAAGTAGTAAATATCTGTATATCTGATAAATATACAAATATTGTAAGTAAAATTAAAAGTTGAATGTTCAAACATGTGACAAAAGATTAGTATCTTTATTAGGTAAAACGTAATTATTAAGAAAAATGGGTTAAAGACACAGACAAATAAAAAAATATTGAAATATCTAATATAGAGGTGAAAATAATGTTCAAATTCATCAACAATTTAAAAACATAAGAGCAACAATATACTATTTTTAGCCTGTAATTTGGCAAACATAAAAACATATAATATTTGGTGATGGTAAGGATGCATGAAGGTAAGGACAGAGTTATTCTCCCTACCTTGGCTTTTTGAAAAATCATTGGTGGTATTATAAATTGCTATATATTTTCTCCTAGATATTTTGTCAATAAGTTATTAAGCAATTCCATTTTCATGAGTGTATCCTAGGGAAATAAACAATAGTTTGTAAAATATTTAGCTCTAGTCCTGTTAATTGTAGCAACTTCTTGAAAAAAAAGAAAAAACAAAATATTCAACCATTGGGGATTTATCGAATTAATTAAGGTTCATTTACATAATGGACTACCACATAATAAGTTAATAAGATAGTACATATTAAATGCTTCTCTTTTAATGAAAATATGTCTATAATGGACTGAGCGTGGTTGCTCATATCTATAATCCTAGCACTTTGGGAAACTGAGGCGGGCGGATCATTGAAGCCAGGAGTTCAAGATCAGCCTGGGCAACATGACAAAACCATGTGTCGACTGAAAATACAAAAATTAGCTGGGCCTGGTGGCGCGTGCTTGTAATCCCAGCTACTTGGGTGGCTGAGGTATGAGAATTGCTTGAACTTGGGAGGTGGAGGTTGCAGTGCTCTGAGATCGTGCCACTGCACTCCAGCCTAGGTGACAAAGTGAGACTCTGCCTCAAAAAAAAAAAAAAAAAAAGCTTACAATGTATTTTTATTTGGAAACAAATTATCAAATATTATACAAGATATTATCATTTTTATTAAAACAATTATGCATACATGTGAATATAGAGCCAAATGTGTTAGTTGTCAGTTTCCGTAGATACAAAGATTTATGGATTTATTTGCATTTTAATTTTTTCATCTGCATTTTCTGTAATGGGAATTTGTTGCCCTTGTACTAAAAAATTTCATTTAATCAATAAAAGACTTAGAATTCTGCAATTTTAGAGGAATGTATGGTTAAATAACTAACTTCTAAACTGGCACTTTGTACAGAATTGTGATAGTAGGGGTAGATTAAGGAAAAAAAATCTGTAGTTATGATGTCAATAAAGACAATATATTTTTGTTCAGATTGATATAATTGACACAGACATAATTGATGTTCATTTAATAATATAAAAAATACAACTGGATGCAGGTTGGCACTTGTGTTGCAGTCAGCTACGATCTTGCCACTGCACTCCAGCCCAGGTGGCAGAGTAAGACCCCATCTCTAAAAAAATTAAAACAAAACAAAAAGCACATGAACAAGTATTCCATGTTGAGTGTGAGGAGAAATAAGTTCCCAGGAGTCACAAGTGTTTTCAGGTATGCAGAACAATTGCATAGGAGCAGCAAAATGAAAAACAATTTATTGGATTAGATTCTAAATAAATAAAAAGTATCATGTAGTAAAATGTATATGCAGTATTAATATTAATATTGTAAATGCTCTGGGAGTTTCAGAAGCATATACTTCACAATGTTTATTTAAGTTTGTCTCTATTTGAGAGCAAACACATATATTGGAAGGAATTTAACTGATCTAAATCCACTGTGTCTACAAAGCAAAACAGTGGTTGCCTCTCACAGTCTAATAACATTTATCTATGTAGATTAACAAATCACTTCAAAATATTCACTGAAGGCTTCAACTATCCAGTTCAGCCTACTTTTCTTTTTTAACAATAGCAATTTTTACTTATTTTAAAATCTTTTTTGAGAGTTTTCAACTTGCTTTTTTATAACCACATCCATCTCCCTTTTGACGCTGGACCCCACCCCAACCCTATCTCTAACCTTTCCCAACCACTAATCTGTTCTCCATTTCTAAAATTTTACCATTTCAAAATGTTCTATAGATGGAATCATACGGTATGTAACTTTTACAAATCATATTTTTTTCCCCTCAGCATAATGCTCTGTAGATTCATCCAAGTTGTTGTGTATATCAATAGTTGGTTCCTTTTTTTTTGTTAAGTGATATCCCGTGTGTATTAGTCAGGGTTCTCTAGAGGAGCAGGACTAATAGGATCGATGTATATATGAAAGGGAGTTTATTAAAGACTATTGACTCACACGATCACAAAGTGAAGTCCCACAATAGGCCATCTGCAAGCTGAGGAACAAGGAAGTCAGTACGAGTCCCAAAACCTAAAAGTAGGGAAGCCAACAGTGCAGCCTTAATTGTGCAGCCAAAGGCCTGAGAGCCCCTGGCAAACCACTGGTGAAGGTCCAAGAATCAAAAAGCTGAAGAACTTGGAGTCTGATGTTCGAGGGCAGGAGGCATCCAGCACAGGAGAAAGATGGAGGCCAGAAGACTCAGCCAGTCTTGTCCTTCCATGTTCCTCTGCCTGCTTTTGTCCTAGCCACACTGGCAGCTGATTAGATGGTGCCCACCCAGATTGAGGGTGGGTCTGCCTCTCCTAGTTCACCAACTCAAATATTAATCTCCAAGTTTGGTAACACCCTCACAGACACATCCAGGAACACTAGTTTGCATCCTTCAATCCAATCAAGTTTACACTCAATATTAACCATCACACCATAGAATCCACGTATCACAGTTTTTTGTTGTTGTTGTTATTTGTTTTTGTTTTTTGAGACGGGGTTTCGCTCTTGTTGCCCAGGCTGGAGTGCAATGGCGCGATCTCGGCTCACCGCAGCCTCTGCCTCCCGATTTCAAGTGATTCTCCTGCCTCAGCCTCTTGAGTAGCTGGGATTACAGGCATGCACCATCACGCCCAGCTAATTTTTGTATTTTTAGTAGAGACCGAGTTTCTCCATGTTGGTCAGGCTGATCTCGAATTCCCGACCTCAGGTGATCCGCTCACTTCGGCCACCCACAGTGCTAGGATTACAGGCATGAGCCACCATGCCCAGCCTACAATTTGTTTGACAATTCACCTGTTTAAAGGCATTTGCTCCTTTCCAGTTTTTGGTTATTATAAATAAAGCTTCTATGATCATTCATGTACAGGTTTTTATGTGACATAGGTTTTTGTTTCTTTGGGATAAAAGTCCAAGTTAATTGTTTAGATTGGTGAAACCACCCAACTGGTTTCCACAACAAGTGTACCATTTTACATTCCTTCCAGTAATGTATGAGTGGTCCAGTTTCTTCTTCAAGTGGCAGTTGGTGTCACTATTTTTTATTTTAACCATTCTGATAGTTGTACAGTGACTTCTCATTGTTTTAATTTGTATTTCCCTGATGGCTGATGATGGTGAAACTTTTTCATGTGCTTGTTACCAATATACCTCTTCAGTTAAATGTCTGTTCATGCTGCTTACGCCTTTTCTAATTGGACTTTAAAAACATTGTTGAATTTTGAGAGTTCTTTATATCTCCTAAGTACTAGTCCTTGACTAGATATGTAGTTTGCATGTATATTACCCGCATTTGTAGATTATCTTTTCACATGCATCACAGCGGATCAAAAGTTTTAAATTTTATGAGATTCAAATTATTTTGTCTTTTTATAAAATGTGCTTTTGGTGTCAAGACTAAGAACTCTTCGCTTAACCCTAAATCCTGAAGATTTTCTTTTATTTATTTTTCCAAAAATTTTCTAGTTTATGCTTTACATTTAAGATCATGAACCAGTTTTAGTTAATTTTTGTCTAAGGTGTGAGGTTTAGGTCGATGTTAATTTTTTTTTGCTTATGGATGTCCAATTGCTCTGGTGCCATTTCTTGAAAAGGCTGTCCTTTCCCCATTGAATTGCTTTTGTGCTTTTGTAAAAAAAAAAACAGAATAATTAAAACAGCTGACTGTATTTATATGGATCTATTTCTGGGTTCTCCATTATGTTCCATTGATCAATGTCTTTCTCCTTCTGCCTATATCACATTGTTTTGATTACTGTAGGTCTACAATAAATTATAAAATTGTATATTAATTTCCCAGGACTGTTGTAACAAATTACCACAAGCTTGGGAACTTAAAATACAGAAATTTATTTTCTCACAGTCTGGAGGCCAGAAGTTGGAAGTTAAGTGGAGGCGGGGCTTCATTCTCTCTGGAGGCTCTAGGGAGAATCTTCCTTTTCCTCTTAAGCTTCTGGTGGCTGTTGGCAATTCTTGGCTTCCTTGGCTTCCTTCAATTTCTGCCTCTGTCTTCATGTCAGCTCCATCTCTGTGTATGTTTTCTTATCTGTATATCTGTCCCCAAACTCCTTCTGCCCCTCTGTTATAAGGATACATGTGATTTTATGGCTCACCTACATAATTCAAGATAAATGCTTTCTCTCAAGATTCTTAATCACATATTTTGTGATACAAGATAGTATTAACTCCTTTGCCATGTGTGATGGTTAATATTGAGTGTCAACTTGATTGGATTGTAAGATGCAAGGTATTCTTCCTGGGTGTGTCTGTGATAATGTTGCCAAAGGAGATTAATATTTGAGTCAGTGGACTGAGAGGGGCACCCTCAATCTGGGTAGGCGCCATCTAATCAGCTGCCAGCACGGCTAGAATAAAACAGGCAGAATAACATGGAAGGACTTGACTTGCTGAGTCTTCTACTCTTTATCTTTTTCCCATGCTGGATGCTTCCTGTCCTGGAACATCGGACTCCAAGTTCTTCAGCTTTTGGACTCTTGGACTTACAATAGTGGTTTGCCAGGGGCTCTCAGGCCTTTGGCCACAGACTGAAAGCTACTTTTGAGGTTTTGAGACTTGGACTGATCCACCACTGGCTTCCTTGCTCCTCAACTTGCAGACGGCCTATCATGGGACTTTACCTTGTGATCCTGTGAGTCTAGTCCCTTTAATAAACTCCCTTTCATATATACATATATCCTATTAGTTCTGTCCCCCTAGACAACCCTGACTATATAAGACACCATGTAAGACAATATTCAGAGATTCCAGGGATAAGAATGGGGACATATATTTTGGAGGGCTAATATTTAGCCTACTACAATTGGATAGAGTAATTCCTCCTGCTTCATTCTTCTTTATCAAATTATTGATTGTTTTAGTGCTTCTAGGGCCTGTGCCTTTTCACATACATTTTAGAATAAACATTTCTGTGTCTTGCCTTGTTGCAATGGCTAGAGCTTTCAGTACTACGTTGAGTAAGAGTGGTAAAAGTGGACGCCCTTGCCCTTGTTCCCCATTTTATTAAGAAAGCATTCAGGTTTTTTTTTTTTTTTTTACCATTAAGTGATGTTACCTTTAAGTTTTGTAGATGGATTTTATGAAGTTGAAATATGTTTTGTATTTCTAACTTGCTGAAAGTTTTGTCACAAATTGGTGTTAGATTTTTGTCAAATGCTTTTCCTGCAACAATTGATATGACTATATGAGTTTTTTTAGATGGTTGACATATATGGATTACACTGACTGATTTTCAAACGTTGGACAAGCCTTGCTTACCCAGAATCAACCTCTGTTGGTCACAAGTATAAATTTTTTTATGAATTCTTGGATTCAAGATTCTATTATTTTTTGAGGATTTTTGTATTGATATTTATAAAAGCTGTTGGTTTGTAGTTTTCTCCTTTTTCACTGTCTTTGTTTTTGGTATGGATTTTATCTTGATTGAGTTTTAGTAGTTTGTGTTTTTCAATTAATTGGCCCATTTCTTCTAAGATATTAAATTTATGAGCATAAAATTGAGATATTCCCTAATGATCTTTTTAATGATGGCAAAATATGTAATATCTTATATTTCATTCTTGATATTAATGATTTTTGTTATCTCTTTCATTTTCTTAAGTTTTGTCTTGTTTTTGAGTGATGGACATAATTATATATATTTTATTTCTGTCAATATTACTATGATTTTATTAACTTTGTTGACATTTTAAGAACTACTTTTTGTTTAATTGGTTTCCTTTATTGTCTTTCCATTTTCAATTTTATTGATTTCTGATATTTCTTTATTTCCCTTCTTCCACTTGTTTTGGGTTCATTTTGTTTCTTTTAGGAAATAACTTAGATTAATTTATTTATAAATGTGTTATTTAATTTTTACATATTTGGTGATTTTGCTGTTGTCTGTGTTATTTATTTCATGATAATCAGAGAACATACTCTGTATAATTTCAATTCCTTTTTTGGGTCGAGTTTGTTTTATGAAGCAAGATATTGTAACTGTAATAGGTTACTTACAATAGGCAAGTCAATATGCCAAGACACCAGGTTGCAACAGAGAAAGTAGTTTGATTGTAGGGCCATTGAATGAGGAGATAGGAGGAAACCTCAAGTTCAGGGAGTTTGGGGCTAGGATTTTTAAGGGTTTTGGAGTGGGCCAAAGTGTGAAAATTGTTGATTGGTCAAAGGATGAAGTCATGGGACAGGGAGATGAAGAAACTGTATTCTTAGGCTGATTTGGTTCCTCTGTGGGGGCGTCTTTAAACTGGTTAATGTCAGCTGTTCTGCTGAAATTCAAGATCTGCTTAGGCAATTCTTAAACTAAAGCCTTATGATTCCAATGTCAGAATCCTATATATAGGAACAGTGGGGATGCAAATGGTCCATATCTAGTGTTATTTGACTTTCAGTTACGAGGAAATGGGTCTGTTATAGTAGGCACCTAGGCAGACATGAGCAGGGCAGGAGAGACATCCCAACCTTGTGAATGTCAGGTGACCATCAGGTAATGGTCAGGTGGATGTTAAACTGTCTCTCTAAAATAATAATTGGTAGCAGCCAGCACCAGGGAAAGGCCGGTTCCCAATAAATAGAAAACACCTGAAGCTGGTGATCAGCGCTTCCTGACAAAATCCCAAGAGCTGGGTGAGTGGGCTCAAGCATATGCACTAAGAGATAAAATGACAGAGTTCAACTAGTATATAACCTTCCTCTAGAACACTTAACTGGTAAGAGAAAAACGCCTCAAGTAAGCATGCACACAGCTCCAGTAAACACATTGTGCATGTGGCTCCTCCCAAGTGCTGGCAGGCTACTGTGCATGTGGACAGCCTGCTTCAAGAGAAGAATCAGGGGAAAAGAAATGTAAACCTTGGAACCATGCCACAGTATAAAACCCTAAGTCAAGGGTCAGATGAAGCACTTGGATCTCTCATGTCACCCACTTGGCCCTCTTCCAAGAGTACTTTACTTCCGTTTGTTTTTGCTCTAAAACTTTTTATTAAACTTTCACTCCTGCTCTAAAACTTGCCTTGGCTACCCTCTGCCTTAAAACTACTTCTGCTCCTCTGCCAAATTCTTTCCTTCAAGGAGGCAAGAATCTATTTGCTGCAGACCTGTATGGATTCACTGCTGATAACGGGTCAATGTACAGCCTGATTAATGCTTAATTAGAGCTATATTTCTGTAGCTATTTAACCCTGTGAGGATGGCTTCAATATTGTCTAAGTTGGTGATTCTTCCATGGGTGCTTGAAAAAAATATGTATTCTGCTGTCATTGGGGTGAATGGTTCTATATATGTTCATAAGATTCTGTTGGTTGATTTTGTTATTTGGATCTCCTATATCCTCGCTGAGTTTCTGTCTGGTAATTCTATCATTTTTGAGGGGAGGGTGTTGAAATCCCCAACGACAATTGTGGATTTGTCTGTTTCTCCATTCAGCCTTATCAGTTTTTGCTTTTCCCTCTTGTTCTTCTTCCTCTGTTTCTCTTTTTTTGCTTTCTTGTGGGTTACTTGGATAATTTTTTTAGGATATCATCTTGATTTATTTGCAGTGTTTTTGAATATAAGTCTTTGTATAGTTTTCACAGTGGTTGCTTTGGGTATTATGATTTGCAAATGTGGCTGATCACAATCTATTGATATGGAAAGCAGAATGTTCCCTTTCCTGGAAGATGTCTGCTTCCTAATCTTCAAAACTATGAATACTTTATGTGGCAAAAGGGACTTTGTGAATGTAATTAGATAAGAATCTTGAGGAAGGATGATTATCCTGGTTGCTCTGGGTGGTCCAATGTAATCACAGGATTTTTACAAGAGGGAAGCAGAGATACATAGAAGTGATATGATGATGGAAGCAGAAGTGGGAAAGTCACGTAAGAGATCTGGAGATATGCTGCTGGCTTTGAAAATGGAGGAAGGGGCTACAAGCCAAAGAATGCAATTGCATCCTAGAAATTTTGTCTCTTATGTTAGGAGTCTCTGGATCCTCATTAAATCTTTTATTTTAGCAAGCTGTCAGTCTGTTTAGCATTCAGATCCTAGCCTACTTTTTGAGGTTGTTAATAAAATGACAGCTTAATTTTTACAGGCTTGCAGTGCTATTTTGGTTGGCTTGATTTTTCTTTCGCTGCTGGGGCTCCCACTAGTACTTGCTGGTGCTGGAATGAGAGGATAGAAGAAGTTTCCCCAGGCTGGGCTTCCAGGTGTCTCTCAGATGGGGAGGATAGTCTTATGCCTGTGGGGGTCCCAGGGGCTTCCTGCACTGCACCTCTTGCTATACCTGTGTCCCTCTTCCAGACTGCCTGGCTATCTCTGGTATCTCTCAGTGAGGGAGAAGGGCCTGAGGCCCAGTGAAAAAAGAGTGGATTCTCTCCTGGGCTGCTTGTTAGTGAGGCTCCTCGTGGATCCCACCTTGCCTGTTCTTCTGGGTTTGCCTAATGTTGTTGGAAAGGCTCCCATTCAGTCAGGGGGTGGAAAGAGCCTACCCAGGCTAGTTTAGTTGTTGGTTGGGGTTCTGAAAATGCTAGGTCTTGGTGACTTTCAAGTTCTGTTGGGGAGGAGGGTAGGCATGCAACACCCTGCTACAATGTCGATCTCCCAGTTGTTATTGGACCAACAGTTTCATACTCCTGCTGCACAGTAAGAGATCAATACACTGACACAGCAGGGTTTGTAGCAGAGAAAGTTTAATGATTGCAGAGCACTGAATGAGGAGATGGGAGGATACCCTCAAATCCATCTCCCTGAGGAGTTCTGGGCTGGGGTTTTTAAGAGAATCATGGAGAGTAAGGGGCTGGAAAACTGGAGTCATTGATTGGTCAGAGTAAGGGGAATGAAATCATCAGGATGTGGCAACTGCATTTATTGGTTAGTCAGTTTCTCACGACGTCCTTCTGACCAGTGGATGTCAGTAGTTTCGCTGGTACACAGGAACTGAAAGAATGTCTCCAGTGGAAAACTTAACATTTCATAATGCCGAAGTTGTTATCTGTAGAGCAGTTAAGGGAACCTTAATGTAGGGTCTATGTGATTCTAAGGCAATAGGCAAACAACTACAAGAAAGCAGCTCAGAGAGTGAGCTGACCTACTGATTAGTACTGAGTGTGATGTAGGCTGGGCTTATTTTTGTTTTTCTCCCATATTGGGGGAACCCGCCCCCAATATTTCAATGTAGGTTCTTTCGATTTTCCCTAAATGTTGGCTGGTCTGAGAAATAAAGAGAAAAAGTACAAAGAGAGGAATTTTACAGCTGGGCCTCTGGGGGTGACATCACATATTGGTAGGACCATGATTTCCCCTGAGCTGCAAAACCAGCGGGTTTTTATTAAGGACTTTAGAAGGGGAGGGGTGTATGAACAAGGAGTAGGTCACAAAGATCACATGCTTCTGAGGCCAATAAAGATCACAAAGCAAAGGGCAAAGCAAGGATCACAAGGTAAGGGCAAAATTAGAATTACTGATGAGGGTCTATGTTCAGCTCTGCACATATTGTCTGGATAAACATCTTAAACAACAGAAAACAGGGTTCAAGAGCAGAGAACCTGTCTGACCTCAATTTCACCAGGGTGGGGTTTTTCCCCACCCTAGTGAGCCTGAGGTACTGCAGGAGACCAGGGCATATTTCAGTCCTCATCTCAACTGCATAAGACAGACAATCCCAGAGTGACCGTTTATAGACCTCCCCACAGGAATGCATTCCATCCCCAGGGTATTAATTATTAATATTCCTTGCTGGGAAAAGAATTCAGTGATATCTCTCCTACTTGCACGTCTGTTTATAGGCTCTCTGCAAGAAGAAAAATATGGCTCTATTCTGCCCGACCCCACAGGCAGTCAGACCTTGTGGTTGTGTTCCCTTGTTCACTGAAAATCGCTGTTATTTTGTTCTTTTTCAAGGTGCACTGACTTCATATTGTTCAAACACACATGTTTTACAATCAATTTGTACAATAGTCATCATGAGTGACGTACATTCTCAGCTTACGAAGATAACAGGATTAAGAGATTAAAATAAAGACAGGCATAAGAAATTATAAGAGTATTATTTGGGAACTGATAAATGTCCATGAAATCTTCACAATTTATGTTCAGAGATTGCAGTAAAGACAGGCATAAGAAATTATAAAAGCATTAATTTTGGGGAACTGATAAATATCCATGAAATCTTCACAATTTGTGTTCCTCTGCTGTGGCTCCAGCCGGTCCCTCTGTTCGGGGTCCCTGATTTCCCGCAACACTCCCTTCCTTCTTCCCTGATTAATTTTATAAAGTTTATAGGTGCAGTTTCATAGTCTTGGGATTCCAAACAAGTTTGCCTTCTTCTTACTACCTTTCAGAGTTCTCCTTTGGTTGCTTTTGCATTATGTGCAGAGTTTATATTACCTAGCGGGAAGAAACAGGGAGAGAAGGGTCTGTGCCTTCTTGTCCAGACTGCAGGTCACTGTTCAACTTTGATAACGCCAAGTTGCTTTTGCTCATGACCCAAAAGAAGGACTAGTGTACCTGAGGAGCTGGAAGAAGGCATCTGAAAAACAATGAACTAATGCGTATAGAGTGAGATGAGGTTGGCAAAGTAGGAAGGGTCAGGTCATGCAAAAACAATGCAGATCATGTTAAGGAGTTTGGATTTCATTCTAGGTGCAATGGGAAACCATGTAAAGTTTTAAGCAATGGAATAACTTGATCCATTTTAAATTTTAGAATGATCATTTCAGTTTCAATGTGGAAAAGAGATGTCAGAGCTTATGAGTGGAAATATTGAGACATAAAACTATTGTCTACTAGAGTGAGACACAATGGCTACTGGACAAAGGTAGAGCTGGAGAGAAGTAAAACGATTAGTGATAGATTTTGGAGGTGTTACCTGTAGATTTTGGGGTGGATTGACCATGAAATGTAAGTGAAAGAGACATATCACACATGCCTCTCAAAGCTCTGGCTTAATGAACCTGTGGGTAAGGACAGACAGGAGAAGGAGTGGGGTGAGAGGTATATCAACAGTTGATTTTGAGATAAATTTTACATATTAAAATAGAGATGCCAAGTAGATGCTTATAAATATCAGCCCTCAAGCTCAGAAGAGAAGAATGGACTAGAAATACAAATGCAGAGAATATCAGATCATAGGTAATAGGAAAACTGTGGGAACGGATAAGATCACCTTGGAGAAAATGTAGAGTAAGAAGAGTAGAGTTCTCAGTTCAGAGCCCTGAGGCAAACCAACATTTGGTTGTCAGAAGAGGAGGAATGTGCCAAAGAAAATAAGCAGCAGCAGCCAGAAAGAGATAGGAAGAAAGCCAAGAAACATTTCCCATCTTTATAAGAATTTCTTTCACATTCTCATCACATTAATCACCCGTAAGGATGCTAAACTAAGCAGAAAGTCACAAACACACTCCTCCACATAATGTAATCAAGTTCCCTAATTATTCAATTACTTTATTGCCAATTCACATTAAGAAATTATCTGTAGGAGAAATTTCTATATGCACACAAACGCACACAAAAATCTGGAAGATAATATAAAAATAGCAGAGATTATATCTGATGATAGAATTATGGATGTTTTTATTTTCTTTGTTTCATTTTTCTAAATTTTTAATTTTTTCTATAATAGGCTCATCAGAAGAATGATCTGAATTCTTTTTTTGAGGGGGGAGAAACTATGTTCTATTATTTGGAACAAGGGAAATTAATCTGAGTGTTATGGCATACCATGATTCTATGACACATCTCAACTGGTTCTTTGAGTTAAATATATACAATCTATTTTCCTCTGTGATCCTCAGGGCTCTTTCCTTACAGAAGAGTACATAGTTCTCTGTAAATAGTGGGAGACCATGAAGCATTAAGAATATGAAACTTTAAGTTATCTATGTTTGAATTCTATCTCTGCTGCTTCATATCTTTGTTGCAAGGGATATGCTGTAAAATGGGACTATTAATGTATATGTTTTGAAGAGTAATCAGAGGATCAAAATTAGATAAAATAGATAAATGGCACAGTCCACTTTTTGACACATGGTAAGTTGTAGATATGTGGTAATTGTTAATATTGCAGGCTATGGAGAGAGACAGCCTAGGTTTGAAATTTGTTCGTCATTTACCAAATGGGTCATCTTCTGCAAATTACTCAACCTCTGTATGCTGCATCTTCCTTGAATGACAAATGAAGGTCTTAATAGCATCTATCACAATAGTATCTATTACTTAATAGTATCTATCACAATGGTATCTATGACAAGGGTTTTATGAATTAATATATGTACAGCATTTAGAATAGTATGAGGAGTATTCACAAGTACTCAACAAACAGCATTTTGCATATTTCTGCTATGATTAAGTTTCTGTAAATTAAGTGGTTATATTTTAAACTCCTTAAGGAGCAGGAACCAGGACTTGCCCTTTCTTATACACAATGACTCATGTGCTCAAAAATGTTTATAATTTAGGATTGTCATTCCAAATATTAATTCCCATGACATAAGACTAGAGTTGGAGCTCTCTTAATGTATCTTCGCTTAACTGTCGCACTAGGTTAACTGATGCTCTCATTCTCTTTTGGTGCATAAAGAATCATGCCCAGGTGAGCATTCCTTGTACACTTCAGGCAACTATTTTTATGTATATTAGCACATTTCTGCTTCTAATAGTAGAGTTTTATTACCAAGAGACTTGTGTTTATTTCCAAACCAGTTAATTCCAAGGGTGATTTTGACAGTGGCATAATTTATTTAGATATGGAATATATTGTTTGACTTTGAGTGTGAAAAGGAAAAGCCATGTTTATTATGAAAATTAAGTTCAATGTTTTGGAAAAACTTGATAAGAATGAGTTCCTGGCCGGGAGCGGTGGCTCACTCCTATAATCCCAGCACTTTGGGAGGCCAAGGCGGGTGGATCACCTGAGGTCAGGAGTTTGAGACCAGCCTGGCCAACATGGTGAAACCCCATGTCTACTAAAAATACAAAAAAATTAGCTAGGCATGGTGACAGATGACTGTAATCCCAGCTACTTAGAAGGCTGAGGCAGGAGAATCGCTTGAACCCGGGAGGCAGAGGTTGCAGTGAGCCAAGATTGTGCCACTGCACTCCAGTCTGGGCAACAAGAATGAAACTCCATCACAAAACAAAACAAAACAAAAAAAGAGTTCCTATAACTTGCTGTCAAATTAGATGTGGGCAATGCAACAGAAAGATATTGGGAAGTCTATCTACGCTCATATTGCCTTATAGAATAGATTCTCTTTCCTCTCTAAGAAATGCAAACTAGAAATCATAGACAATGGATAATGGATATGATTTATGTGGGTGATTTATGGAGGTACGTGTCTCCATCAGTGGACCTATACTCATGTCTTTGCCCAACATCTGAAGATTGGTATGTATGTATATATTCCAAGTTAAAATGAAATATTTAATTAAGGCTTGTATTCATCCATTTTTAATGACACTTGTGGGCTTTAATCAACAAATATTCATCCTGAAGGTGAAAGAATAAGTGGTCTTCTAACATACTTAGATGGATTGAGCAGAAATTAACTGAATATCTACTAACTTGGGATCCCATGATAATCACTTGCTAATGTTAAGATTTTGAGCAGGTTACTTATCCTCTTGAACCTGAGTTCTTCATTTGTAACAGGTAATTTTTTATTAATGAGTTTTTTTTTATTAAAAGAGATCATATATACATAGCAGGGTTTTTGGAAGGGAACGAGTGCTTAAAAATGTGTTTTCTATATTCTGATGACTACTAAATCTTTTATTTTCGACCTTGACCTCTCCTAAGCCCTGTACCCATATTTCCAGCTACATCTCCTTAAGACACCTTCACCATTCTCTCAGACTGAGTTTCAAACTGTTATCAACACATTACTTTTTATTCTATCTAATAACTCATTCCTACAAAAACTTGTGACCACATATGTTTGAATTTGAATTTTAGAAATGTCTCTCTCTATTCTCTTCTTTTTCCTTCATTAGTATTCCCTCCTTTCTTCCTTTCTCCTTTCCTTCCTTCCTAATTGCTCCAGTCTATTTAGTTTAATGAGATGTATCTTATTTTTATTATTCCAAAATGGGTTTAAGTGAAGCTTATTTCTATTTACTTAAATAACATTTGCAGTTATTCCTTTAGTTCAAGACTTCATTACTTTTCATAGTACATTCCAATCTCTCTCTCCTCTCTTAGTATGTTCACTGCTGATATTATCTTCCCGGGAAACAAATCTGATCTGCTCCCCCCCCCCACACACATGCACACACACACTTAGACACTCATGCCTTGTCATTACATCCAAGTTGAGATCCAGTCCCCTTAGCTTTGCATATAAGCCCATCGCAATCCTGCTGGAACCACTTTCTATAGATTCAGCTCCTGTTCCTTCCAACCAGAGTCACCTTCCTGCTGTTCATCATTATATACTGTCCTTGTGTTTATTCTGGTGCTTACATCATGCCGTCTTTTGGAGTTCCCATTCGAGTGGATTAACATTTTCTGTCCAGGAATTCTTCCCACTCCCAAATGTACAGCAATGAAAGTATCTGGGTGATTTTGGAGGCTAAAGCCATATCTCTATCATTCTCTATGCACACACACAGCTGGTTATTTGCACATTTGTGGGCAGAATGTAATCTTACCAGAGTTCTCTTAGGTTGACTTGGTGTCTTCTCTCTAATTACTCCACACAGGGCCTCAAGTGACAATAACAGCTGGTTATGCAATTAAAACCTTTGGGCCGTGAGTGAAGAGCTCAGACAGGATGACTGGAAGGGCATAGTGTATAACTTACTCATTGGTTTAATAAGATGGAAAGTGTTTGGCTGCTCAGTTATGCAATTCATTTTAACTTGAATGGAGAAATCAAATTAACTGCAGGCAGGTATTATAAGAGCTGACAGCTCTGACATCCTCAGTGTTCCATGAAACCGGGAGATTGTCCTTGTAGAGGCACAGGTCTGCTTTTTCTCCTTTCTTTTTCTTAGGACATTTCTACATGCTAAAATAAATGTTCAATTTATATTTTTTAGTAGCTAAAGGGATATTTTGATTTTGGCTGTATCAACTGCAGAATTTGCAACAAATTAATGAGAACCTCAGTGGCAGAAGCTAAAAAAGTAGTCCCCTGAACCGTTACTGTACTGATCAGTGTTCTAAATTGCTGGATATCTTGGCACAAAAGAGCAGAGATATATGAACGTAGTGTTTCCATCTCATTTAGACTCATTCAGATAATTTTTGATTCATGTTTCTCAGAAAAATAGATTGTCCATGTTTTCCAACATTACTTTGATAAAGACTGGTACAGCGGATTTGCTTTCTAATGGCTCATACGATAAGAAGAAAATAAAGAACAAATTTAACTTCCTTTAAAGAGATTTTTTATTTTACCTTTTCAATGATTTAGGATGTTTTCTTTAAAGCTTCAACACATGGGCTAGAGATAGAGAATGCAAAAATTAATAGTATAAATTAATAATGGCAAGTTTAATATTCAAAGCTTCTTGAAAACATGCATTTCAAGTTATGACTACATGGAAATGCCACCCTTTCTTAATTTGTTGGGTGCATAGTTTAAGGGAACAAGTAAATAGAAGCAGGAGAAAAATAATTACAGAAAAATTAAACCACTTTGCACAATCATTCTAATCATTGAAACATTTTATGTTGGTATAAGTGTACTGAAATATATGCACTTTAATGACTAATTAAATCTTCTATACATGTGTTGTGCAAAACACATCAACTAAATATATGTTTATTTCTACCCTCTTCCCCCTCAATGTAAGGCTACTAAAGGGCAGGGATCACATGTTTGTCATCTCAGTAATCTCAATTCCTTATCAAGATCCAGCTCATTGTATATTATTCATACCTTTTATAAGGAAATTAATTTTATAAGCGCTTAAGTAATATCTATTATATGCCATGCATTAGTCTAAGCACTCTCTACATTAGTTAAAATATTAGCCATTTTTATCCTTGTAAGTGTTAGTATCAGTTACCTATTGCTGTGTAACAAATAATCCCACAATTTAGTGGCTTAAAGAATCAAGAGAGATTATCTTACACACAGTTTCTGAGGGTCAGAAAATTGGGAGCACCTAGATAGGTAATTCTGATTTCCTGGTCCCTCATGAGGTTGAAGTGAAGATGTTGGTTATGACTGTAGTCATCTGAAGGCCTGACCAGGGCTGGAGGATCTGCTTCCAAGGTGACTCACACAGTCACATACATGGCGGAAAACTTAGTGCTGGTTGTTGACAAGAGGTCTCAGTTCTTACTATGTGAACCTCTCCTTAGGGCTACTGGCAGCTGACTTCCTCCAGAGAGTGGATGATCTAAGAAAGGAAAGTGGAAGATACAATACTTTTTCGACCTAGCTTTAGAAGTCGTACTCTGTCACTTTTGCAATCTATTGGTTTCACAAGTCAGTCTATTCTATGTGAGAGGTACCGTGCAAGAGCATGAACAGCAGGAGGCTGTCTACCACAACAGGTGTATAAAATATGTGCTTTCATTATACCCATGTTACAGTTGGGAAAAATGAGGCACAGAAAGGTTAAGTAATTCGCGTTATGGTGAGGATTAAATGAGATCTCACATACAACACACGTGCAAGATGTAGAACATTATATGGAACATGCTAAGCATTCAAATATTGCTGTTATTTTTCTCTAAAAGCCAAAATTATTGCCCTTGGTGTTTGTTTTTAAATGTCAATGGGTCAAGATGGCCAGCTATGGGTTCCATTTTATGGAAACACATTTTGCAGCTATTGAGAGGGAAAGCTGGCATGTAATGTGTATTAGTGTCCTATTGCTGCTGTAACAAATTAGCACAAACTTAGTGGCTTGGCCTAGTGGCTTAAAACACAAATTTATTATCTTACAGTTTTACAGGTCAGAAGCTTGACCTAAGTCTTACTAAACAAAAATCAAGATGTTGGTAGGGCTACATTTATTCTGAAGGCTCTAGAAGAGAATCCATTTTCTTGCCCTTTTCCGCCTTTTGAGATTGCCTGAATTCCTTCTCTCATGGAGCCCATCCTCCATCTTCAAAGCCAGCAGGGTAGCATTTTCCAATTTCGCTCTCTCTCTGACTTCTGCTTCTGTCACTGCATCTCCTTTGCAATTTCTGCTTCTGTGGTCATGTTGCCTTGTCTGCTTTCCCTGTCCTTTGTGTCTCTCTCTTATAAGGACCCTTGTGTTTACATTGGGTCCACTTAGATAATATACGATAACCTCCTCATCTCAAAAGCCTTAACTCAATCACACCTGCAAGTCCCTTTCATCATGTAAGGTAACATTCACAGGTTCCAGGGATTTGAATATGCATATATTTGGGAGACCAGTCATTATCCAGCTTACTACATGATGAGTGCTTAGTTTTAATTTGAATCAAAGTTTTTGAAAAAGAATACTTGTGTTATGGTCACTGAACTATCTCAGGCAAGAGGAGGAATTGAATCTATCTGCCTCTCTCTCTCTCGGGGTGATTTCAAGGTTTAATCTCTTCATATCCTGAGAATGATTCATGCCTCCTCTTGCAATGCATTGTAGGAAGCAAGACTGTAGCAGAAGCCACACCAGGATAAGTATCAGAGTCTGAGTTCTTGTAGATGTTCTGCCGTCTTCTAGCTGTGGTACCTTGAGCAAATCACTTAGCATTAGAATGGCGATAATTAAAAAGTCAGGAAGCAATAGATGCTGGAGAGGATGTGGAGAAATAGGAACACTTTTACACTGTTGATGGGAGTGTAAATTAGTTCAGCCATTGTGGAAGACAGTGTGGCAATTCCTGAAGGATCTAGAACTAGAAATATTTGACCCAGCAATCCCATTACTGAGTATATACCCAAGGGATTATAAATCATTTTACTATAAAGACACATGCACACATATGTTTATTATGGCACTATTCACAATAGCAAAGACTTGAAACCAACCCAAATGCCCATCAGTGATAGACTGGATAAAGAAAATGTGGCACATATACACTATGGAATACTATGCAGCCATAAAAAAGGATGAGTTCATGTCCTTTGTAGGGACATGGATGAAGCTGGAAATGATCATTCTCAGCAAACTAACACAAGAACAGAAAATCAAACGTCACATGTTCTCACTCATAAGCGGGAGCTGAACAATGAGAACACATGAACACAGGGAGAGGAACATCACACACCAGGGCCTGTTGGGGGGTTGGGGGCTAGGGGAGTTATAGCATTGCAAGAAATACCTAATGTAGATGACAGGTTGATGGCTGCAACAAACCACCATGGCACATGTATACCTATGTAACAAAACTGCACGTTCTGCTCATGTAACCCAGAACTTAAAGTACATTAAAAAAATAGCATTGTGTATCTGTTAAGGGATAAAGAGTCAACATCCATAAACAAATATCTAAATAATGTGACCAAAAATACCTGCCTTGCCTACTTGACAGATTGCTGTGTTCACCAGTTGAATAATATGAAAGGACATGTTTTGAAAGATGTAAAAAGCCAAACAAACATAAGATCTCATTGGCATCCTTGCCGCCAGTGATCTGAGCCCCCCACAAATGAAGCTAGCATAGTTGTGAACATGAAAACAAACAAACTCAGACATTCTGAGGGTCTCTGTGAGTGCTCAGGACTATGAGGGGAATGTTTTTTATCCCATGCCTTTGGGAGTTACATCATTTCCTCACTCTGTGGAGTGAGATGGAAAATGAGAGAGATTTTCTAACCAAACGACATTTAGACCCCTTGTAATCTTCCATGCTCAAATGAAAACAAAGCCTTTAATTTGTGAATGTGGGCTTAAATATCATGTTAACCAAGTTAATATGTTATTAAACGACTTTTGTATGTCAATTGGGGAGGTAATTAAGTGTTGAATATTCTTCAGAATTTGTTTTTTATTCACTTATCCCAGGTATGTTTTACAAATAGGCCTTTTGGGGCCAAAGGAGATATGTTAGGTGAGTGGATGACCACAAATGAGGAGGAAGACATCCTCAATGATGACTGCATAATATTCATGTCATTCTTGCTTCATGAAAAGTTCTCTGAGTTGCTTTGTGTGAGGCTGTATCAGGGCCCTGATGACCCAGGGCTTTTATTGAGTAATCCTTTCAGAGTCAACAGATACAGTCAAAGATAGCCTGGTCCATCCCATTTAGTCTCCTTCTTTAAGCAATTGTTTATACAGGGAAGACTGACAGTTGGGGAATGGCCACACAGAATCGGAGAGCTCAGGGCTGGAAAACTCCCAAGAGGTCCTTCAGCAGGTTAGCAACTTTATTGCCACTTAGAGCCTGAGAACTTTAGAAGCTATTCACCCCTTTTCAGCCAGGGTTTAATTTTCTTAAAATCACTATTGATTTGCCTCAACAACCAGTCTGTTTTCCATAGCCGTCAATGTTTTCTACCCATGAATCCATCCTGCTCTGTGCCGTGGGGTATACAGCTTTAGGCCCCTCCCCAGCGAGTGCCTGTCTTCCTGCCCACCGGGCACACTCACTGTGGTGACATCAATCACTCCACGGGAGGTGGCTGCAGATAACTGCAGCCTCTACCCCACCAGCATTGTTTAACGAAAGGCAGAGAATACTGAATTTGCAGCAAACATCCTGTATCTTTGCCTTGTCCTTCTTCAAGTATAGATTTCACAGAACTCAATCTTGTTCAAAGAGGGGAATTACTGCCTGCCCCGAAGGGGGAGTCAGGGAGTCTCCTACTCCCCTGTTCATTTGCACTCCCTATAAAAGACAGTGAGGAAAGGTCTAATCTTCCTCATCTTGAGCAATCATGTAAAGAGTAGTGGAAAAACAACAACAAAAAACCACCCAGTCTTTTCAAAGCCTGCCTTCTATACTGAATGTCAGTTTTTCAGGGAGTAAATCATCTTGATGAAAATTATTCTGATTCTTTGATTTTTTTTTCCAGGCATTTTGCTGCCTGACTTTCAGACATTTCAGTACTCATTAAAAATTTCTCTTTCACACAAAACAGAGAAAATGAGAGATTTTACTTGAACCAGGCAATTTGACTCTCTTTTTCAGAGTAGTTGATGTATACACAGGTATATTTATTTCATCTCTTTTCCGCATACATCGTTGCTTAGATACAGATTTTCAAGAAAGGAAATCCATGTATCATTTATTAAGTATGCAACATAACTGATGCATATTATTTGTAAGAATTTTAACATATCTACTAAATAATCCATCTCTAATTGTGGCATTCAAAAAACTCTGGAGCTTGAGATGCTAACTTCATTTTTAAAAATAAAAGCCCCACTTTCTTAGCTAAAAGTGTAAATTTTTAGTGGCTGAAGTGGTTGCCCTCTCAGGCATCTCTAGAACAGAGGATGTGTTATTTAAGGGACCGTGTCATTGGATATGCAGGATAAGTAACCTCATTAAGGATGTAATATGAAGGCAATACACTGGTATATAAATAAGGTCAAGAGGCCTATAAAGGAAAACCAGGAGAATTAGCTGGAAGTATGGCAGTCCACTTACATTACTCATTTGCTGGATTGCTTTTATTTTTTGTGCTTTATGATTCCTTTTAGTCATTTATGTATTTTGATTCCTCATGGTCGATTTTTGTGACTTACAATAAAAGTATCTAAGTGACTTGCATGAAATAAAGTAACTGGTAATTAGTATGTGTGTGTGTGTGTGCTTGTGTGCATGTGTGTACTTATACATATAAGTACAGTTCAGGCAGGGAAGGGGCAGGGGGCAGGCATAGCCAGCTGTAGAGGAAGAGACACTAATCTGAGCATTGAGCTGTTTGAATCCAAAAGCAACTCCTTGAACCAGCCAAGTTCAAGGTAAGAAAGACGAGCAGTTAGCTAAGGTCTGCAGTAAGAGTTCATCTTTGGGTGATGAACTTTAGAATTCAGGATGTTGCATGCACTTAACTTAAAATTCTACATATCTTTCCCAAGAATTCAATTAGTTACCTAGAAATTTGAAACTACAATTGACAAGGTGATATAGATGTGTTTAATAAATACTCCATTCATATAGAATGGAGATGTAAAATAAGCAAGAGAGGTGATTTATAAGATGTTAAGGAGCACTTAATTGATTATAGAGCAGCAGTTTCTCAAAGACTGGGCAATCTTAGGAATACTTCAAGGTGATGTTTTCTTGAAAATGTTAGGGTGTTTAGGTCATCCTCATGGGTTTATCTTGAGGGTTAAATAATAAGGTGGGAAGAAATCATTTATTCTCTTTTTCCTCCATTCGACAAATATTTATCCTGCTCTTACTAGCTATCAGCATGGTGCCAGGTACTAGGGTTATAGAAGCAATTTGAATAAAACTTTGCCACTGCCCTCAAGGAGTGCACAAATTAAGTGAATGCTTAGATCTTAGCAAATTGCTTGGCATGTATGAGGCTCAACAAATATTTCCTTTACTTTATCCATTTTTAGAATCTGGTGGATGTCTCTTCTAAACCTTAAAACTGTGAAGCTGTGAATGATCTTTGATGTGTGAAAATATAATGTTCTTTTATTCACCCACTAAATAGTTCCTGAATGTCTATTGTGTGAATATGGATTATTACTAGGACCTATGTGAAATTAAGTATTATTCTTGGTTGAAAATTCATAATATGTCTATGCATCTGGCATGACTGAGTGATTTAGGGGACATAAGAGTTATTTGAAATGATATCTTTTCTTAAGATAATCCATTATAATGTTATACACAATTTTGTCACGTTTGAACGCAGTGGTGGGTTGTCATGAGTTTTGTGTTTTGAGTCCAAAAAGCCGTCATGATCTGTTCCTTGTCTTTGCTGTTAGTACTCTTTGCTGTTAGTATGGTTTCTCTTGTCCCGTCCCATCTTCTGATGGACTTGTTTGTTGCCCCGTTGAAATGGAAGAAGCTTTCTGAGAGGAGACTTGCCTGTTCTCCAGACTAGGTGAACCCCCCAGTAATCAACCAGTCTTTTAAAGCAAACACCCAGAAGCAAATCCTGACTGGTATGATGCTCATTGCCTTTCATTATAAATACTTCTTTAATGTGTGTCTTTCTGGTTTGAGTATGGTCAATATTTGTTGAATGAAAGAAAAGGAGAATAAATGAATTCTGCCTGGCTCATAAAATACACATGGTATTCTGACTACCACAGAATATATCAGAAATAAAAGACGTTTTTCCACTCTTGTGTAGCCCATGCTGGCTGCCCTGAGGCTACCAAGCCCCTTTGATGATTGATTGTGCCTTGCTGTATTCTGATAATCCCTTTTTGGGAGCAAGTTGCACAATTTATGGGTTGCAGTGAGGCTGAATTAAATTGAAATTTTGTGTTCACCTAAATTTCGGAAATATCGAGTTAAACCATGTTAAAGTTAATAGTTTTAACAGTAGGACTTCTTAGGGGCTTTACTACTTAATGTGCATGGTGCATCTCTGACAAGATAATGTGATGTGTAGCATTTTTAAAAAGTATTTGACTTTTGAACCCCTTTTATTTTTCATGGAGCATTTTGTGCAAACTTGAGGTCTTCCATACACCCTCTTCCATACACCCTTTGAGAAGCTCTGGGTTTGGCTGTCCTAAGGAAGAAACACAATTCTCCCAAGAGTGAGGACAGATAATTGAGCTCAATTACTTTCTGCTAAATTTCTGCTAAGGGGAACTCAACTTCTATTGTTCTCAAAGAAAGGAAATATAATCAAATGCTAACTCTGGTAAATGATAGGAAATGAGCTTCCAAGGGTTAAGAAAAGCCAGACAGCCTTCCCAGCAGCATCCTCTCCACATGACCGACCTCAAGGCCACCCTAAAGCTGCCAACCAAATGCCTGGGGAGATTCCCATGGAAGCAGATGGTGCTGCCTGGAGACAGTTGTCCACAGCTTGGCATCTGGACTTTCAGTGCTGTCCAGCTGAGGACCAATCAGGCAGAATACTGGGTGATAGGCTTCCTACTGAAATCCATTAGCACTCAGGCACTGCCCATCCTTCTTTTTCTTAAAAACGGAATTTGTGTTCTCTGAAATTATATCAGAAACACCGGCCAATGAAATGTGTAAGGCAAATTGTGGCCTTTAAAAGAATACATTTAGAAAAGATGGAAAAGTATTAACATAGGGTCCACCCATTTAGTCTGTATGATACTAGGACCTAACCCTGAAGTACATGGAGAGAAGGTTTCCATGTTGCTTTTCTACATTGAATACCTTTTAAACAAGGACTGTCTCCTTGAACAAACTTTAGTTAGGCTCCTCTGAGCCCTCTTCTTGACTAGGCCTAGACCTTTCCATGTTCACCTTTGCCAAGTCCAGTTTTAGCAGAAATCCTGCTGAGTCGGTTTAGAGAGAATCCTCTCATCCTTGATATCTGATCACTCCAGTGTGCCCTCACCGAGATCCCTGTAAGTTGGTTTAGCAAGTTTCCCTTCCCTGCAGGTCTTAGTAATTTTCCATCCACTGGCCCGCCTCACTCTGTTCCCTAGCTATAAATTCCTACTTGCCCTTGCTGTATTTAGTGTTTCGTCCAATCTCTCTCTCCTATTGCAATCATCTTCGATAAAGTCTTCCTTACCATTTTAACAAGTATCAGAATAACTTTTTCTTTAATATTATACATGCCTTTTCTACTGCGAGGCTCTCTGTTTGGGATCCTTTGTGCTTAATTGTAATTAGCAAAGGTAAAAAATAAAATGATTTTAGAAGGAATGCCTTGAACAGAGATACTAGTTTTCTCTTTGACTGATTCAGAAACAGAACTGTGGTACCATAAGAGCTAAGAGGAAGGCTCCTCACTAGGAGATGAGAGAGGAGTTAGTCCCTGAATTAAACCCACAGGCAGAAGAGATTTCTACATTGTTTAAAATATAATGGCCCAAGAATAATAATAAATACAGGATATTACACATACAGCATATCATTTCTGTGATTTTATCTAATGATTATTTTAAAAATTAAGCATCATATTAAAATTAATTTTAAAAATTTTACAGAAAAATGATATACCCATTAAAAAATCATTTCCCATGCCTCATCTAAACAGAAGTTTTACTTTTTCTGGAGTTCTCCTAGCTGGAACTAAAGATATCATACATCTTACTTTGTCTGGGGCAGCCCTGGTTTGCAGCAATTGTTCCACAGCCCTATCCAGCTTAGCATTTGTCCTGAAAAAAAAAAAAGTGTCCATTTGGACTGTGAATTGTTTGAATCCCTTGCCCTGTCTGATATTAGATATGCCAAAATGTCACAGTGCACCCACCTGTGTTCACCCACACTCCTTGTCACTTACTATATCGGATACTTCTTATTCAGCAATGGGGATTCTCTTGGTTTTGATTGTTTTCTTAGCCTTTGGCCACTTGTTTTACCCCAGCCACTGTAAGGCCAAATTCATATGACTCTACCCAGCATGTCTGAAGCAACTGACTTCACTTGAGTGTAACCCAGTGGTGCCTCTTGTCATGCCTGCACCATCCACCTTTCCCTCCTTGTCTTGAGCTTTCTCTGCAGCCCTTGAGGTGTGAAACTCTGCAAGACTCGCTCTGCCCCCAGTGCGTGGGCAACGTGGGATGTGGGAGGAGTTTACACCTTGGCTAATGGGGGACAAGAACTAGTAATCTGGTCAGGCGCAGTGGTTCACACCTGTAATCCCAGCACTTTGGGAGGCCTATGCGGGTGGATTACCTGAGGTCAGGTGTTCAAGACCAGCCTGGCCAACATGATGAAACCCCATCTCTACTAAAAATATAAAAATTAGCTGGGCACGGTGGCAGTCTCCTGCAATCCCAGCTACTCAGGAGGCTGAGGTAGGAGAATCGCTTGAACCTGGGAGGCAGAGGTTGCATTGAGCCGAGATCGCACCATTGCACTTCAGCCTGGGTGACAGAGCGAGACTCGCCTCAAAAAAACAAAACAAAACAAAACAGAAAACAACCCTTCACCCTCCAAAAAAAACTGTACTCCCTTATTTCTCCTGAGACACAGTTTATAGGCATCTGGCAGACAGAGCAACCAGTTGCACATGATACCAACTATTGGGCAGCTTGATAACATGCTGCTACTTCCCCTTCTTTTCCTGCCTCATTCTGCTTTTCTCTAACTCCTGCTTTCTTGAGACAGAATGCCTTAACAAAATGGCAGTCCCTAAGGTTTTGTCTGGGGCTCCGCTTTTCGAGGAACTCAGGCTATTCAGTGTATTCTAACTCTTTCAGCTCTACACCTCCCTTCTCACTCTTCCCCATGATTCTGGAGCTGGAACTCTGCGAACAACATCTCCCAGACTCCTTTGCTAGTTTGCTTACAGGTTCTGCCAATAGGAAGAGTAGAGAGAAATCTGGAATTGGAATAGAATAAGCCAGAAAAAAAGGATTTCTTATTTTTTCCTCTTTTTGATGTGTGGCCCCAGCATTGGAAGTTAACTTCAACTGTGGTTAAAGACCCCAGCCTCCAGCTTCTTTTGCCATTCCCCAAACCAGCCTCTTGCATCCTCAGAAGCAGGAGCGGCGGGTGGCAGCCCCTCTGAGCACCAACTCCAGGAGCTCTCCTCTAAGCTTTGAGGTGTCAGGTCCCAGTAACTGTATCTCTTCCTTTATGTATGCCCAGACCTTGGGAAGGTAGCTGTTTCCTCCAGTTCTCATCTCAACATTGTGTCAGAGGATTTGTGTGAGGATTAAAGTAGTCAAAGCCATATGGTTACATACCATCAATTCTCATTATTCATGGTGGTTACATTCCATAAAGTTACCTGGAACACTAAGTTAGTGAATACTGAAGCATTGCTCTACACACACACACACACACACACACACACACACACACCTCTTTCATATCTTAAATCTTTTTTTTTTTTATTTTATTGAGACAGAGTCTGACTCTGTCGCCCAGGCTGGAGTGCAGTGACACAATCTTGGATCACTGTAACTTCTACCTCCTAGGTTCAAGCAATTCTCCCACTTCAGCCTCCCGAGTAGCTGGAATTACAGGCATGTGCCACCATACCCGGCTAATTTTTTTAAATTTTATTTTTAGTAGAGACGGGGTTTTGCCATGTTGGCCAGGCTGGTCTCAAACTCCTGACCTCAAGTGATCTGCCTGCCTCGGCCTCCCAAAGTGCTGGGATTACAGCCATGAACCACCGCGCCCGGCCCATATCTTAAATCTTAAAAGCAACTTATTCCAGTAGATACTGTTCTCTTTGTTTTACAAAAAAAGAAAACAAGGTTCAGAATTTAGTGACTTGCTTTGACTTACATGAGGCTGCTCCACTAACAGGTGCCACTGTTTAAATTCATACCCAATCCCACTGGCCCAGAGCTGGGATCTGGCACTACCCTGCACCACTGTTAGCATCTCTGTCCTCTGCTCACTTCTGTAGGAAAGCTGAAACAAGAACACTGAGCCTCGTAATTCCGCTAAAGGTTACAGAAATTTTATTTTATATTGCAAATATGAAATCTGCAAATAATGAGAGTGGACTGTAATAAATTTAGAACATTACTTGTACACAGAAAATGTTCAAATATTCACTGTGACCTTGCCATTTCCATTTTATAGTTGAGAATATTTAGTTCACTTAAATATTTGTGTGTGGTAGAGACAGAATTCAATTCTGGACCTGGTTCATTTTATTTCAGTACTTGTATTTTCAACTATTATGCTGTGTTGTTTCCAAGTTTCTAAAAAACTCTTTGTAATATTTTGTGACCATGTAATATTTTATCACTCTGATGAATAATTATTTTCTTAACTGTTTCTATAGTATAAAGATATAGTCTGGTTTCTATTTTTTTATTTAAAAAAATAATTCATGGCTGGGCGCGGTGGCTCATGCCTGTAATCCCAGCACTTTGGGAGGCCGAGATGGGTGGATCACAAGGTCAAGAGATCGAGACCATCCTGGCCAACACGGTGAAACCCTGTCTCTACTAAAAGTACAAAAATTAGCTGGGCGTGGTGGTGCGTGCCTGTAGTCCCACCTACTCAGGAGGCTGAAGCAGGGGAATTGCTTGAACCCGGGAGGCGGAGGTTGCAGTGAGCCAAGATCGCGCCACTGCACCACAGCCTGGTGACAGAGCGAGACTCAATCTCAAAATAATAATAATAATTCACTAGACGTATATATGCTTTTATCATTTTGCTTCTCATGAAACTCTCAGGAATAATAATCTATCTCAGGCAATATAACTATCTTTAAGACTTCCGCTGTGTTAGAATTTTATTTTCCACAAAGGGATTGCTTTAAGTCCATGTAACCAGCTTTAGATCAGAGTATCATTTTTTGCCAAAATCACACCTGTTCTAAAATTATTATCAGCATAACATTATTTCTTGAAGTTGCCTTAAGTTATTCATCCTGAAAAAATATTTTCCCATATCTTTTTTTTGAGGTATCTGTGATATCTTTTTTACCTTTAATGATTGAAATATTGCTGTTTGTCTTATACATTTGTATTTTCTATATGTTAAAGAGAAACTTTAATCTGTTGTATTTAATGCAAATGTTTTTTAGTCTGTTATTACCCTTTTAAAATTAGGTTGGTTGTATTTTTATTGTAGAAGTGATTGCACAATTGAATTTTTCATAGAATTCATTATTTGTTTTGTTGTCCTGGTCAGAGGTCAGAATAAAGCCGGTAACAAACCAGCAGCTTGAATGGATTATGGTGGGGGCGGTGAGAGCGGGAAGAGAATTTGATCTGCCGTTTTAATCTTTTCACTTTAAACTTTTCTCATTTGTAAAAATGAGTAAAATTGAGAAGATAGTCTCTAAGGCCTCTTCTGCCACTAAAATCATTTGGTACTAACTTGAATCAAGTATGATTTGGAATAAATGTGGGGGAAAATCTCCTTATTTTGCTAAATCTGTTTGTGATGTGGAAACTGTATTAGTCTGCTGAGGCTGCCATAACAAATGCCATAGACTGAGTGGCTTAAACAACATAAATTTTCTCACAGTTCTGGAAGCTGGAAGTTCAAGACCAAGGTACCAGCAGTTGGTCTCTGGTGAAGCCTTTTTCTGGCTTATAGACAGACACTTTTCCCATGTCCTTACATGACTTTTCTCTGCGTGCAAAGAGAGAAAGATCTCTGTTGTCTCTTCCTCTTCTTATAAGGATGCCAGTCCTATTGGATTAGGGCCCACCCATACGATCTCATTTAACCTCAGCTCTCTCCTGAAAGGTCTTACCTCCAAATAATCTCACTGGAGGTTAAAGTTTCAACATATGAATTTTGGGGGGACCTAACTTAATCCCTAATCGTAGCCAACTTCATTCAGTGAATGGTGCTACACCAGTGCAATAATGTTGTTAGAATTCTGACATCAGTGGAGTTGTGGATTGAAGATTCTAAAATGTGTGGACTTTTCCAATCTCTTTTCCTAGCTTCCCCCCACTTATTCCAGGAACCGTGCGCTGGCCTTCCTTCCATGTTTCCTTGAGCAGACCACCACATTCCACCTTCAGGCCTTTGCATCATCTCTTCCCCTGCGTGGGTACTTGTTCTCCTGGTCTTTGATGGCCCAGCTTCTTCGTCATTCTGGTCTTAGCTCCTCAGCCCAGCCCTTCTCTGTACCAAACTGTTTTTTGTTCTTGCATAGCACTGTCCTCTCCTGAAATTAACTCCCTTGTTTATTTGTTTACTTGTTTACTGATTGCCTGTCTTCCTATTCATAGAATATGAACTCCATGAGGGCCAGGGTCTTTTACTATAGTGCCTGTTACATACCAGGCTCTCAAAATTATTGATTGATGAAAAGCTGTTACCAACATTTCAAGTTATTACAAACATAAAATGGAAAGGGGTAACTTTGTGACAAATATAGCAGCTATTGAGGTGGCCATTGACACCAAAACAAAGTCTATCTGTGGAGATTTAAGCTGCTTATAAGCATAGGACATACAAAGAGTTATCCCTTAGGAATTCTCCTTCACTTTCCAAAATGTCAAGGCATTTATACCCAATTTGTATACTACATGACTTAGTCTCCTCTGAGTGTTGTCTGTGACAGCAAGAAGGAATTACCTTCTGAGGTTAATATTCAAGAAAACAAAACTTTATTAGAACACAGATATCATACTAAGATTCAAGATGATTTGAACTCCCTATCGGGCTTTACAATACAACAAAGAATTCTAGCTTGTAGGTGCCACTGATTGGCAAATTATTCCTAAGGAATTATTTATTGGGTGCCAGAATGCAGTTAAGAAACATAAAGACTTGGTCTCCATTTAATGGCTGTTCTTCTAGACAGGAAATACAAAACAACTAAGATAGCCAAAATATAGCAACTGAAAGAAGGAAACAAGTTAAAGGTGAATGACTCCTTAGTTGGCATTTCTTTTACTTGTACCGAACATGTAATCGATTGACCCTATTTACTTTTTGATATACAGAATTGAATTGCTCCTTCTAATCCCTTCAATGTTTCAATGGCTGACTTGGTTTTATTTTGAAATCTGTATGACATATATTAAAATAATTATGTTTTGAGGACTAAGCCATGTTTGTACATGCAGAGAATTAATAAAATCTGTCATGAAAATCTTTGGTTTACATTACATTAAATTTTTCCCATGCATTTTTATTTAGCCTCAGAGGATAGAAGATATAAAAATTAAAATAAAGCATATATGCAGTACATTCCAAGAAAGATAGATAATTCTATCCTTTTATCTCTCTTGTGTGGGTTATAAGCTTTTACTAAGCTAAATTACGTTCATAAGCAAGCTGAAATATATAATTTATTTTATGAAAATAATCTATGTTTAGTTATAAATTATAGGAAGCACAGATTCTTTTCTAATAGGATTTTGAGAT
The DNA here is from genome assembly GCF_028858775.2 of Pan troglodytes. Classification (NCBI taxonomy): domain Eukaryota; kingdom Metazoa; phylum Chordata; class Mammalia; order Primates; family Hominidae; genus Pan; species Pan troglodytes. The sequence continues at coordinate 80,845,509 of NC_072412.2, read as the reverse complement.
GATAAAGTGGGAACATATAAAATTGAGTATCTTTATTTTGGTACCTTCAAATGCATTTTATGTTGAGAGGGAAAATGGGGTATTAAATGTTAAAAAATTTGAGCGAAACACTAATCTTTCAGTTAATTCAAACTAGGACAGTTTCCTTCCATATAGGGTCGGAACTCTTTTCCATTGATTTGGGAATTCAAGAATAGTTATTTCACCGATTTTCTTTAAATTTGTCTCAAGCGTTGCTAGAAGATGTGTGGCAGCAGAAAGAGTTAAAAGCTCAGGGAGAAAAAGTCATGTCCCCTAGCTGTGAGGGACTTGAAAAGCATGAAGAACATTAACAACTTTAGGGGGTTCTCCCCTTATAATTCTTGATCTTTGCAGCCTGGATCTACGTGAAACATAAATCAACCAGTTAATGCAATAAGTTCAAGTGAACAATTTGTCAGTTTTAATAGAAAAAGAAAGTTAAATCATAGCTTGACTAAATTTGAATCATCCTGGTTAAATTAGTCGAAACGGCAGTTGAATTATATGCTCTCATATAAGTTCACTAATGGGTGACTAGAGTTACATGGCTTCAGCATCTATGTCTTACTTCCCCATTGCTGCTGCTTCTCCTCTGAGGATGACCGTGGCTGCTACAATCGCTTTTGTTCTCTTTCTCTCCTTCTCTGTGTGTGTGTCTTGGGGAGAGGACACTGCCCTTTTCATAGAATGCCCCCAGTCTAATCCCATCAATATTTCAATGGCTGACTTGGTTTTGTTTTGCAGTCTGTATTATTGTAAAGTGTAAGGTAAACCTCCTTTTTTTAATCCTCTGGTGGGTAGTAGAGGTCAGCCTGTAACTTTACCCCCACCCCTGCTCCCATCACCACCCTGCAAGTTGTACAGACAAGAAAAGGGAAAAGCAAGTTTAGACCCCCTCTCCGGTAGCCCGCTGCCTGGATCCATGTGGTGGAAGCCAGCATTCCACGTTTACCTTCCCCTTCTTCCACAAGTAATGCTCCAGGTGTCTTCAGACCTTGGTGTTCTGAAACATACTGACTCCCAGATGCAGAAAAGGGGACCAGAGTTCCCTTATTTGAATCCAAGCCCCACTGAGTTCTCATTTCCCATCCTGTGAAGGGCTTCTCTCCAGGGATAGTGACAGTAGGAATTTTTTTTCCATAGAGAAAACCAGCCCTTACCTTTAGAATGTTAGTCTGTTAGTCTGGTTTCCAAAAAGGTAGTTATTTTTTTTTGTTGTTAAATTTTCAATTTTTGTTGGTACATAGTAGACATACATATTTATGGGATACGTGAAATATTTTGATATAAGCATGCAATGCATAATAATCACATCATGGAGAATGGAATATCCATTTTTTCAAGCATTTATCCTTTGTTTTACACACAATTCAATTATACTCTTTATGTTAAAATGTACAATTAAGTTATTAATGATTATAGTCACCCTGTTGTGCTGTCAAATAGTAGGTCTTATTCATTCATTTAAATTACTTTTTGTATCCATTGACTGTCTTCACCTCTCCCCACCCCTCCAGGACCCTTTCCAGCCTCTGATAACCTTCCTTCTACACTCTATAACAGCAGTCCCCAACCTTTTGGGTAGCAGGGACTGGTTTTCTAGAAGACATTTTTTTCAAGGATGCGGGAAGGGGTGGGGGATGGTTTGGGGATGATTCAAGTGCATTATATTTATCAACAGATTCTCATAAGGAGCACGCAACCAAGATCCGTTGCACGTGTAGTTGACAATAAGGTTTGTGCTCCTAAGAGAATCTAATGCTGCTGTGGATCTGACAGTGGGTGGAGCTCAGGTGGTAATGCTCGCTGGCTGCTCACCTCCCACTGTGTGACCCCATTCCTAACAAGCCACAGACCAGTACAGGTACCAGACTATGGCCTGGGGTTTGGGGCCCTGCTCTATAAAATAGTTATTTGAAGTCTGCATCAACTCGTGTTGCATAATCTGTTTTATTCCTACATGCATGATACCATGTATGGGATACCAATAATCTAGGTTGTAGTTCAGTCTTTTTAAATTTCTCTCAAGTTTTCAAAATCTTGGTGCATAATCTCACCTATATAGTTAAGACTGTTAGAAGTATCAGTGTGTATGTTACCTAAGTTAACCTCAGATCTTACCTATACCACTCACTTTTAATTTTTCATTATGCTGTTCATCAAAAGGTTCACAAATAATTTTCATATGTTAATTAATATTTCTATTATTCTTTTAAAATGTGTTGCTCTACTAATTCAGTGCATGATGCCTAAAAAAGCTTAAGCTTTTTGATCTAATATGACAAGGCAAAGAAAATAATGATTGAAGTAATCGAATTCCCAAATGCTGATTTTAACTTCTGTATTTACAATGGAAATCGCTTTTCACATTAGAAAATGAATGCCAATGAATCTTTCATATCCAAATATACTAATATTGCTTTATTAAAATATAATTGAGAAATGGTTGTTGAAACAAAAAAATAGAACAATAGTATAAAAATAGAAAACGTATGTCAGGAAACATTGTCACTTTGTATCCAGTCTGGGGATTAATATCACACAAACAGCCTGAAGCTTGAGTTGAGTGCTCTCTACAGCCTGCTAAGTAGGTTCTAAGAGCAGAACTGCACAATTGTGATGAGTAAAAACAATTTAACTGGTTGAATTTGCAATCAAGAAGGGACCTTGAATGGATTCAGATTCTTTTAAAATGGAGGAAAGGTGATTCACCAGGGCACATCCATCACTTATGGAAACCTAATTGTAAATCTGAATAAAGACTAAAGAAATAAATGCCTTTTCAAGCCCTTTGTTTCTTTGCCTTATTCAGTGTTCAATGAGGATCGCACTGAGTTAGTTCAAGAAATCAGAGAATGGAAATATATTCCAAGGTTTAAAGGTGTTTTCAGCTACTCCAGATGCAGAAGGAGGGTGGGCTAGGCATCCAAGGCCAGTGAGTGGAAGACAATTGGAAAGACTAAGACCACCGTTGGAAGGGCAATCCCCAACATGCAGGTGGTCAGTCAGCAAGGAGAAAAGCAGATATGAGCCCTCTAGGGAGGGATGCAGAGGCAAAGAGGTGAGCAACCTGTTTAATAATGATGTGTGTTTAACAGGGAGTCTAGGTTTCTTCCCGTCCTTGCTTCCTGGCCTACTGGAGACAGATTTGGCCTGTTGGAACCCAGTGTGAAGTGGAGGTGATAATCTCCTGGAACTTTCTGCATCAGACCCACTCCTCTGCATGGGAGTGTCAGAGGCATGTGAACCAGAGCAACTCCATCTTGAATAGGAGCTGGGTAAAATGAGGCTGAGACCTATTAGGCTGCATTCCCAGACGGTAAAGGCATTCTAAGTCACAGGATAAGATAGGAGGTCGGCACAAGATACAGGTCATAAAGACCTTGCTGATAAAACAGATTGCGGTAAAGAAGCCAGGCAAAACCCACCAAAACCAAGATGGGCATGGGAGTAACCTCAGGTTGTCCTCACTGCAACACTCCCACCAGTGCCAAGACAGTTTGCAAATGCCATGGCAACGTTAGGAAGTTACCTTATATGGTCTAAAAAGAGAAGGCATGACTAATCCACCCCTTATTGAGCATATAATCAAGAAATAACCATAAAAATGGGCTACCAGCAGCCTTCGGGGCTGCTCTGTCTATGGAGTAGCCATTCTTTTATTCCTCTACTTTCTTAATAGACTTGCTTTCACTTTACTTTATGGACTCGTCCTGAATTATTTCTTGCACAAGATCCAAGAACCCTCTCTTGGGGTCCGGATTGGGACCCTTTTCCTGTAATAGGAGGAACTTAGCTCCCAACCTTGTCTTGCAGCACAACAACCCTGGAAGACAGTTGGAGGAGACTAGATTATGAGATGTGGTTAGGAAATGTTTGTAGAATAGCTTAGATAGTAATAACTGTTAACTGTTATGGAGTGTTCACTGCTGTATGATGTGTTTCACAGACATTATTTCTGTGAGGTCAGTTTGATGATCTTCATATTAAAGATGCAGAAATTTTGGCTTACAGAGGTTAAACCACATATTCTAAATAAAACGTGGGGCTGAGATTCAAATCTAGCTCTGATTCCAAATCTTATGTTCTTAACAACCATGATCTATTTCTTCTAACTTTGGCAACTAGACAAGTTAATGAATTTGGCTAATTACTGGATCCCAGACTGTATTTCCTCTCCTGAAGCCCTTCAGCTGTAACATAGCTTTCTGGGGACCCATTCTGTCCTTTGGTTTTAGCCAGTACAAGCTGGGCAATTAGGACCATCTAAAATCAAAGAAAAATTCTTCTGTCACTCATGCTACCCAGGAAAATATGTTTCAAAATTGATTGCAACCTTATGAATTTTTTTAAAACTTTTATTTTAGTTTCAGGGATACATGTGCACATTTGTTGTATAGGTAAACTGTGTGTCACAGAGATTTGGTGTACAGATAATTTTGTTACCCAGCTAATAAGCATAGTACCCGACAGGTATTTTTTCTGATCCTCTTCCTCCTCCTACCCTCCTCCCTCAAGCAGGCCCCAGTATCTGTTGTTCCCCTTCTAGTATCCATGTGTTCTTATCATTTGGCTCCCACTTATGGGTGAGAACATGTGGTATTTGATTTTCTGTTCCTGCATTAGTTTGTATAGGATAATGGCCTTCAGCTCCATCCATGTTGCTGCAAAGGCCATGACCTTGTTCTTTTTTTATGGCTGCATAGTGTTTCATGGTGTATATGTACCACATTTTCTTTATCCAGTCTACCATTGATGGACACTTAGGCTGATTCCATGTCTTTGCTATCATGAATAGTGCTATATTAAATGTACACATGCATGTGTCTTTATGGTAGAATGTTTTATATTCCTTTGGGTATATATCCAATAAAGGGATTATTGGTTTGAATGGTAGTTCTGTTTTAAGTTCTCTGAGGAATCACCATACTGCTTTCCACAGTGGTTTAACTAATTTACACTCCCACCAGCAGTGTATAAGTGTTCCCTTTTCTCTGCAACCTCACCAGTATCTATTATTTTTTGACTTCTTAGTAATAGCCATTCTGACTGGTGTGAGATGGTATCTCATTGTGGTTTTGATTTGCATTTCTCCACTGATCAGTGATGTTGAATTTTTTTTCATATACTTGTTGGCTGCATGTATATCTTCTCTTGAAAAGTGCCTATACATGTCCTTTGCCCACTTTTTAATGGGGTTGTTTATTTTTTGCTTGTAAATTTGTTTAAGTTTCTATAGATGCTGTATATTAGACCTTTGTCAGATGCGTAGTTTGCAAATATTTTCTCCCATTTTGTGGGTTGTCTTTTTACTCTGTTGATAGTTTATTTTGCTGTGCAGAAGCTCTTTAGTTTAATTAGGTCCCATTTGTCAATTTTTGTTTTTGTTGTAATTGCTTTTGGCATCTTTGTTATTAAATCTTTTGTCAGGCCAGGTCCTGTGTCTAGAATGGCATTTCCTAGGTTATCTTCCAGAGGTTTTATAGTTTTGGGGTTTACTTTTAAGTCTTCAATCCATCTTGAGTTGATTTTTGTATATGATTGTAAGGAAGGGGTCCAGTTTCAATCTACTGCGTATGTCTAGCCAGTTATCCCAGCACCATTTATTGAATAGGGAGTCATTTACCCACTGCTTGTTTTTGTCAGTTTTGTCAAAGATCAGTTGTGCAACCTTATGACTTTTTATAAATCCATTTATATCATGTTTAAAAATTGATTTTGAGACCATAATAGTTTTCCATAAATAAAAACTGAATGACAGAAAATCTGATGGTAGTGTTAACTATAATTTCAAAGTTTAATAAGATTATTGAAAGATAGCCAATTTTTGTAGATGGGTCATGATTTTTATCTTAATTTGTAAGCCAATTTGTAAGCCTTTTCTCATAATTCCAGGTGAATAGTTGGCCCTTCTGCTGACTTTATGTAAGCACATGGACTACTTGTGTTCTAGTTTATGCCATCTTTTGTAGATGTAAATAGACATCCTTCTTCCTGCTTGCTGGTGAAACCCAAATTTTGTTCAGGTTTCTACCCTTTCCCCTAGCCAACATGGTTATCCTAGTTCTCCTATCAGAGTTTAATTTAAGACATGGTATACGATCCAGTTTTAGACATTGAAATGCAAAGTGAAATCTCTTGAGTGGTTCTTGAGAAGGTTTTGTTGCTGTTAAAAATGAGACACACAGGAAGAGACATGCTTTTCTTCCATTGGATATTCTTATGTCTGGATGTGATCACTGGAATAGTGGTAGCCATATTGCAACCATGAGGGAGTCTGTCTGAGAATAGTAGAGTAGAAAAATGCGAAAATATTGGATCCTCAATGGCTTGCTTAAATTTTTAATCCTGAAGGCAACAGAGTTATTATATATAAAATGAATATTTTTGCTGTGAATCACTTGTCATTTTTTTATTTGCAGCTCAAAATATCCTAAGTGATATAGATGATATCCAAATTTCATTATCATTTAAACACATTTTTATTATAGAAGGAACTTATATTTGGTTGATATCAGTATTCAAAAACAAATTCAAGTTTGCTATTGTTTATCACTGTGAATTATGCACTCCTTTAGGTAAGTAGAAGATGACATGAACATCTTCCTGCTAAGAACACAAGAAGAAATAAAAATGAGTGGATAAACAGGCAAAAATCAAAACATAGGATCTGACATTAAAGGGTAGTATAAACTTTATATGTAATTCATTCATTTAGAGAAGGTTAAATAATATTCCCTTTCCACAGCAATTGGAAAATTGGCTCAGTAAACTGATTTATTTAATCTTTCTCCTAATTAGTGTTTACTATGTTTTAGCATTTACATTGGGCACTGTGCTTCCATCTAGTTTTATCATTTAGAGTTTCTGCCTTGGGGAGACAATAGCTAAGTAGGTGAGCTAAGAGATGTGTATTTTATTTATTTCTCTACAACAACTTACACGAAAACTTAGCAGGATAAAAACAGTTATCTCACAGTTTCTATGGGTCAGGAATCTAGGCATGGTTTAGCTGGCTCCTGCACTTCAGTGTTCTCATGAGGCTGAAATAAAAATGTTGGCCAAAGCTGTAGTCTCATCTGAAGGCTTGACTGGGGAAGGATCCACTTCCAAGCTCACTTACATGGGTATTGGCAGAATTCAGTTCTTGAAGAGCTGTTGGTTTGAGGGCTTCAACTCATTGTTGGTGTCTAGCCTCAGGAAACCCTCAGTTCCTTGCCATGTGAGTGTCTTTAACATGGTGTCTTACTTCACCAGAGTGTGTAAACTGAGAAGCTAAAAGGGAGTCCTCTAGTAAGATAGACATCACGGTGTTTTACAGTCAAATCATGAAATGGCATCCCATCATGCTTCTTGTGTTCTGTTCATTAGAAGCAAGTCACTAGGTCTAGCCACTCTCAAAAGAAAGGGATTACATAAGGTCATGAACATTAAGAAATGGGAATCATTGAAAGTCATCTTCTAAATCTACTACAATACAAACATAAATGTTGTCAATGTACAGCAATAGGTGAAGGGTTCCACACGAGTAGAATAAAATAGGAATGCACAAGGAGGAGGAACCAAATCTGACTGGAGGCACAGGAAGGAGATAATATATATAGAGCAGGGTGTTGGAGCCAGATTCCATATCCTACTTATGTTCCAGCTTGAATGGTACACACATATGTCTCATAGCAGAAAACAGTTGGAAAATTGTTGTTCTTGGCAATAGAAACTGATATAGTTTCGATATGTGTCCCTGCCCAAATCTCACATTGAATCGTAATCCCCAGTGTGGGAGGTGGGGCGTGGTGGGAGGTGATTGGATCATGGGGGTGAGTTTCTCAGGAATGGTTTAGCACCATCCCCTTGATGCTGTTCTCATGATAGTAACTTCTCATGAGATCTGGTTGTTTACAAGTGTGTGGCACCTCCCCCTCTCTCTCTTGCTCCTGCTTTCACCATGTGATGTTCCTGCTCCCACTTTGCCTTCCACCATGAATAAAAGCTCCCTGAGGCCCCCCCAGAAGCTGAGTGATGTTGGTGCAATGCTTGCACAGCCTGAAGAACCATGCGCCAGTTAAACCTATTTTTAAATAAATTACCCCATCTCAAATATTTCTTCATAGCAATGCAAGAACGGCCTGATACAGAGGCTCATTGAAGTGTTGTGAACAGGGGAGTGACCCCTCGAAGCAGAACTTACAGAAGATTTGTGCGGGATTCATAAGGCTGAATGGAGGAGAAGGCTAGAGGCATAGAGGCCACATGAAGCAGGACTGCAGTATCGAGAATGCAGAATAATGACTCTGATTGTCTTTGGGTTGTGGAAATGCAAAGAAAAAAATGTGAGAAAGAGACAATGAGAAGAAAGAACAAATTGGTCTCAGTGACAATTGAATTGCAAGTTAACTGGAAAGGAGAACTTGAAGATAACTCATTTTTGCCCTGGACATCTAGGCTAATGCAAGTCTTCTTAATGAAATAGGAAAGTCAAGAAGTTGATTTTTTTTTTTTTTTTGGTGGGATGGGAAGATGATTGCTGTTTGAGATGCTTCTGGAGAACCCATCAAGTTGATACTCAGAATAGATTTCTCTCTTGACCTTACTTAATATTAGTAAGAGTCCTGTTTTAGGACATATGGGCAAAGACAAAGCTTACTAAACCACACTAATATCTGCTATTCTAGTAGACTGAAATGTATTACCATCATCATTGCAGTGCTGGGATTTTGTTTCTCAAATTCCCCAGGCTGAATTTCTGCCTAAATAAATAGCCATCAGATGACATTATGGGTCAATTTATCATAAGGTATTATAGATAATCAATTTACAAATCATTTGGGAAAATTTTCCTGTAGCTGTTTTATTGGCTACTATTAGTGTCACATGTCAACCATCTATTATTTTGGATTTGCAACGGCAGCTATTCTTTTACAAGAAATCTAATCAATTTGGTGCACAGAGGCTTATTATTGAGGTAAAATTTACACAATGAGGAAAGCTGCTTTTGTTCCAATAAGACTATGCCATGGTTGAGGTTCCATTAGTGTAGCAATATATAGTTACGATTGTACATAACTTGGCAGAGCAATTCTGATCGATAAACTATGATGGTTTAATTCAAGAGTATGTTAGAAAATAAGAAAAATGGCAGTTTTGGAAAACTGCATTTTGTCCTTACAGTTGTAATACTGTACATGGAAACAATCATCTCAGCTTTTTATGAAAGTCAAAATTGTCAGCCATACGACACAGATTCCCCAGACACTGTATGAACAGACTCTAGGGCACAACTGATGCCAGGGATAAAGTTAAAAACAAATTTATCCATCTCGTTCCCAGGCTGGTAACAGAGTCCGTGTATTCATTGGAACTTTGCCTCTGCCAAAACCAAGAATCTCTGGAATACAAAACACAGGCAGTTCTTAAAAGAAGCTTAACACAATGAAATAAAAACTAGTAGAATGACATTTAATTTGTGGTTCTTGTCTTGCTTTTAGCCACGTGAATTAATTGGTGCATAAACAACGAAAGGAGGCCAAAAGCCTAGAAATGGTCTGGAAAGGGCTCAATCAAGACATCAGATATAAATGAAGATATGGCTGAAGACAAAGGTCTTCTTTAGATTTCCTGGGTAGGCATCCCTCACCTTAGCAGGCACTTGGAAGGGTGAAAGAAGCCAGCTGGAGCCTATATGCCTGGTCAGTTGTGAGGAATCTCCTTACCCATTTGGGGTGGTGCAGAGGATATTCAGAACAGGAGGGTGCTGTGAACACATGATGACAAAAGTGGAAAACTTGCAAGGGAGAGGGAAATTGCTGCGTGGTTTCTGGTGTTGAAATGCTTCTTGCATAAAGCAGTGTTTTTTCTTCACTTTTGTTTTTGGTTTTCATTTGACCATCCTGGCTCTCCCCAGTTCTTGTGAAATTGTCTTTATAGCTGGAAGGATTAGAATTCACCCTTTCCTAAAACAAATTTCTTAATTAGGGAGTTCCTATAAAAAATTTGACATCTGATAGATTTGTATTTTTGTGGGAGTTTTGCTATGAGGGGAAAATACTATCTTATCAATTATCAGTGGAGAAATCACATCAGTTTTTTCTTTCTTTGAAAAGAAATTTCCTGAATATTTTTCAAAATCGAGCCTGTTGAAATAGATGTGGAAACAAATGTGTCCATTGGGTTCATTGACTGTAGTCTTTGCTATGTGAGGAGAAGCACACATCGAGATGGCTGGGAGGAACCTCAATGACTGTGAAATCTCACAGCTGTGAATTGTACAAAGCATTTATGCCAAGCTTCAGTCCCGCACTCAACCTTCAACACATGTTAAAAACACAGTTTCCGGAAATCAAGGGCATATTAAGTCCCAATTGCAAATTGAGATGAAACCCCTAATCTATTAAGAAACATTTAAACTAGAAAGAGTAAAAAAGGTTTAATTTTTAAAACTATTACCTTTTTAAAGAGATGTAGATATTTTAATAATTTTCCTAAAGAAAAATGAAAACTGATGTGATGTTCATTCAAATAAACAACGTGCACTTACTAAGATCTACAGTGCATGTGATGTCCTAGTAATTGCTAATGGGAATGTAATGAGAAGTTTCCCAACTATAAGGGGAAATAAGACACAAATGCATACACTCTTGAATAGTAGTGAGAGATTTAAAAATAGCTGAATAAGACATTCTGGAAAAGATGAAACTATAGAGACAGTAAAAAGATCAGTGGTTGCCAGTGGACCAAGGGGAGAGGGAGGATGCACAAGTGAAGCACAGGGAATTTTTTTTTTTTTTTTTTTGAGACGGAGTCTCACTCTGTCACCCAGGCTGGAGTGCAGTGGCACGATCTCAGCTTACTGCAACCTCCGCCTCCTGGGTTCAAACAATTCTCCTGCCTCAGCCTCTTGAGTAGCTGGGATTACAGGCGCGTGCCACCACGCCCAGCTAATTTTTGTATTTTTAGTAGAGACTGCATTTCACCATGTTGGCCAGGACAGGGGACTTTTAGAACAGGGAAATTATTACATTCTCCCTGAAAATGTAATGGTGGATACATGACATTATGCATTTGTCAAAACCCATAGAACTGGACAGCACCTGGAGTGAATCTTAATGTAAGCTATGGACTTTAGTTAACAGTCATGTATCAGTATTGGCTCATCTACTGTAACAACTGTACCATGGTAGACAAGATGCTAATCATAAGAGAAACTGAGGGCAGGGGAGAGAGGGAACACTCTGTACTTTGTTCAATTTTCTGTAAAACTAAAACTACCCTAAAAATGTAAAGTCAATTAATTGAAAATAACATAGCTGAAGAACCCAGTAGAAGATATTTCACAGAATAGTTTTGCAAAATGCATAGTTTAGACAAAGCTTGTAATGGGAACTGAGAGGAAGGTGGTATTACTTCAAGCAAATGTGGTCAGAAAGGACTGTGCAAAATACATAGGCTTAGTGAGATTTTGAATGATCAGTTTAGGTTGATGAAGAATTGCTGATTGGGCTGTGCTGGGAGGCTGGTGGGTGTGAGAAAATAATGGAGGTGGAGAGGTGTCGTATGTAAGAGGGCAGCCAAACAGTGGCTCAAATGCAACATCTTTTCTTGGTGTGGAAGGTAGGCTTTAAATGAAGTTTAAAATAGTATTCTTGAAGGGCTTTGAATTAGTCCATTTTCATACTGCTGTGGAGAAATGCTAGAGACTGGGTAATTTAAGAAGAAAAAGAGGTTTAATGGACTCACAGTTCCACATGGCTGGGGAGGCCTCAAAATCATGGTGGAAGGCAAAGGAGGAGCAAAAGCATGTCTTACATGGCAGTAGGCAAGAGAGAGTATGCAGGGGAAGTGCCCTTTGTAAAACCATCAGATCTCATGAGACTTATTCATTATCATGAGAACAGCAACAGAAAGACCCACCCCCATGATTCAATTACTTCCCACCGGGTACCTCCCATGACACATGGGAATTATGAGAGTTACAATTCAAGATGAGATTTGGGTGGGGACACAGCCAAACCATATCAGCCTTGAATGTCAGGCTAAAGTGTATGGGCTTGACCTTCTAACCAAAAAGAAGCCACAGCAGGAAAATAATAGGGTCAAGGTGAAATTTGGGTATGTTTTTTAAAAGTAAAATACTACAAGGTAATTGCAAAAGTCCTGTGAAGGTACAAAAGGAGGAAAATATCCTTCTCCCATCCCATTCCTATAGGATGGCACCTGTGGAGTTAGAGACAGAATTCCTAGAGCAGACACTGTTGATGCTCTGCCCAGATTCCCGTGGGTCTCTTTTCCTTCTGTTTGCAGCTGCCCCCAGCTCCTGTGTGCTCTTGCTTCTAATGGCCCACACCTTCAGACTGCCTTCTGCAGACTGTCGGCTCCTGGAGCTGCTTTGTCTGCACATACACAGAGAACCAGAAGGGCCTGGGAAATTGTGCTCCCCACTGCCCCCATCCCTCCCTCTTTACCAGCCAGGCCTTATTTACTGACCTCAGCAGCTTCTTTTGGGTATATTTCTTTACTCTATCATTTGCACATGAATCATTGTCTCAGAATTTGCTTTTGGGGCCTCTGACCCAAGAAAATTCCCTAGTAACAACATCTGCAAGAGTTTAGCCTTAAAACTCTGGAAGCTCTCTGGGTATCCATCTTGTTATCTGCATGATGAGGTCGTTGGTCTGTGACAGTGACTTCTAAATTTCCCTTTGGCTTTAGCCTTCTAAGATCTCAGCTCTGTCTTCTACTGTGGTCAGGGTTAAAACTGAAATTCTCAGGAAATAATCTCTGTCCTGATTCCAGGATTGGCCCCAATAATTTTATGTAATTTTTCAGTAATCACCTGTATTACCAGCCGAGATGAGAGCAGTCAACATACCAGCAATTAAGAATACATTGGCTTTATAAGAACCACTTGCTTAACTAGTACAGGTAATTTGGGAGAAAGAAGAAATATATACAGATTAAAGGAAAATTGTTAGAGAAGAATAAGGTGAAGATAAAGAATTTTCATCCAAAGAAAAAGAAGACAATGTTTGAGCAAAATAAATGGAAGCTATACTCAAAGACCAAAAGAGAGAAGTAGGGACACATTTCAAACTTACACAAGAGATGTTTACATGGGAGAAGGATGATCAAAAGCCAGTTTGAGTCAAGAAATATAACCGAACTCACTGTCTCATTATTTTCTCCACAAAAGGCACTACAAAAGTTCTGAGGGTTATAGTGTCTATGAAGAGTTAATCTTCTCGGGAGTGTTAAAATAGGACAACTGCATTAAGAGGCAAAAATGGAAAGTCAAACATGTTAAAAACAGAATTACTTTTGGGCAAAGTTGTGAAGAAAGCACAGGGCCTGGGGTACTCTTCTACCACTTCTTTTTAACATTTCTCCTTCACAGTCCTTCATGGTGTCCACCCCTCAGATGCCAAGGCCAGCCAAACCCTCTCTCCAAGTGACATGGCACCCCACCCTCCAACAGCCTCCTCGCTCCTCATTGTGGTCTCCACCCATTTGGGTTCTTCTCATCTCTCAACATATATTTTCTTCCTCTAGATCTCATTCTCCAATAATGTATTAATGGGTGGAAATGGCTTATTAATTACTTTAAGTAATCTGTCAATGTGCTGGCTAGATAACTGATTACCTTCTTGGATGACTGGCTAGATAACTGATTACCTTTTTGGATAGCAGTGTTCTAACTTTTAAAGATGAATACTTAGCATTGCAGTCAATTGTAGGTCTGGCTAGGGTTGGGGAATATTTTTGAACAAAAGTGATGTTTTTCTGGCCCCTTTTCCTAAGAGAGACAATGACACAAATCTGTTCAAATAAATTAATGTTGCCTTTTTGAAGACTGCCCCATATGGCAGGAAGAAGTTTACATGCCAACATGTAGGCTGCCTCATGTGCTCCATCACTCCTTTTCATTGTATATTTGCACTAACAGGCACAGAATGGAGTAAATTCATTTTTCCATTTTTCAGGATGTCATTAATTGACCTATATACCTGCCAAGCTATGTAAGAAATTGCAGGGAATTGCAAATATGGGATGATCTTGCATCATTTGAAGAGGGGAGGTTTAAAAGAGATAATTTTAAATTTATCAAGATGGACAATGGATTCTTTCAGTGTTCCTCAAGTCACACAAATGGCTTACTTATTGGTAAGAATGATCCCAAAAGCTTTGGAAAATATGATAGAACACATAGGTGACATTAACAAGTATAATTTTTGTGTAGTTGGAGCAAAATCTGGATTGCAATAGGCTTAAGTGCAAAAGGAGAAGACAGTGAGTTTGACAAATAATTGGAGGAGCTTTGCTGTAAAGGGAGGAAAAAAATGGGCAGCAGCTGGAGGGTAAAGTGGGATCAGGAGAGGGTGGTCTTTGCTTTATAGTGGGAGAAATATAGTGTTTTGTATGTTAGTGCGAAAAAAGATAAGAATGATACGTTGATAATGCAAAAGAAAGAGAGTTACTAGAGGAATGATCTTAGGTAAATGAGAGAGGGATGGAGCACATAAGTTATTGAGGGCGTTGCCTACTTCAGGAGCATGGAAAGAACACAGGAATAGGAAAGAGAGCAGAGCATCTGGGCCCAAGTGCAGGAGAATGGATAGATGTGATGCTGGGAGCTCGTGGAGCTCTCTTCAAATTGCTTCAATTCTTAGCAAGATCAGAAGCAGGGTCATTGCTGAGAATGAAAGTGCAGAGATTTGGGAAGACCACAGGGTGGGAATGAGCCAACTGGTGATGAGAGTCTTGGGGATAAGGGATGGCCCGAGTATCCTAGGCGTCTCGTGGGGACTGACATGATAGACTGTCTCAATGATCCCAGATAGTTAATGGTGGCTGGGCTACAAGTGTTGGGGAAGAGAGTTTTCCAGAATTCTGGCTGTCCATCTTGATCTTTGCTGATGGAGACATAAGCCTGTCAGATGAATGAGTTATATCCAATGCAAAGACCCCTCTCTTGACTTATGACAACTATTATACACAATATAATTTCCCATTATACTAATATGAAAGTTGATTCTGCTGACTTAATGATTTTGATCAGACTTGCAGTGATTCTAGGCTGGTTGTTCTGTGGCTTTTAGAATAATAATGCAAGTGGAGGAAAACTGATTTTTTAAAAAGACCTTTACTACTAAATCTTGAAACAGCTGCTAAACACAATTTAGTGTTCTTAATTTTACAAAATTATTAATGCAGATAATTATTACAGTTAATAACAAAAATAATTCCTACCTCCTCAATGGGAACATGTTTGTGGTTACCAGAGGCAGTTCTCCGTATCACACAACCTCATTGATTTATGTTCTTAAACCACATCTTTGATGAGAAGGGTCATGGGCAGAACATTTGAGAACACTTTAAAACAGCAGGGGCAAATCCAGTCCAGAAACAAATGCATATAACAACTTTCTCCTAAGATAGGCATATCAGGTTTTTATCTTTAAATGGTGTTAATTTCAATCAAGGTTGACTGCTTAGTTGGTGAAGAGATGTCAGTAACCACTGATTTCGGAGTCCTGAGGAAACTCTTAGCTGTTGGCCAAAGTGGACCTAAAGGAAGCAAGAGTACAAATGCCTTTAGGGTGACTTTTTCAATCCCTGCAGAATTCTTCAAGTGAAGCGGATGTTATTTAACAATCTGCTGTAGGTCATTTAACACATAATCTATCCACAAAAGGAAAGTCGTGCCATTCCAAAGCCAAAAGCAGGGAAAAATATGTCTTTATAGGATCAGTTCAAATTAATGCTGGCTGCTCTTGTAACTTTTAAATGTAAGACAGGATCTCAAATTAACAAATATGCAAATGCGTAAGAGATCAACTTTCCCCAGCTCTTCCGGAAAGACTGGGGAGAGAGAAAGGTGGGAAAAGACATTAAAAGGAGTAATGAAGCACATTTCCCTCTTTTGAAACATGTTCAGGCTCTGAGAGCATTTCTGTCCCGTCTGTAGATGAAGCAGCCCTGGAGTGAGCATGCATTGGATTTCCATGCAGTCAGGTGGGCAAGTGGCTGCCACCTTTTCATGGGGCTGCCAGTATTAATTTTTGTCTTTCTGAACTCATGGAAACAAATTATTACTAGGTGAAAATTTCCAGATGTAATAAAATCTTCAAGAAAAACTCTTATGAAGAAAAGACTGAGCAGTTGCAACTTAGTCCTCACTTATGGCTTTGGAGTATATTTTAAAAATTAAATGAAAAATTAAGTCAAGAACTGTGTCCCTCCAAATGTAACTTCATATTACTAGAGTTTCAGTCTCTATAGGACAAAGTGAGCATTTGTAAACTGGTTATAGGTTTCAGGATATAGTTTTCATAATAGTTAGATTCAAGTTTTGTTTTTGATTTACCTGATGGGACAGGTGAGTTTAAGGAATCAACATATGATGGATGATTGTATCGATTCAATAGCATATTATTTACTTATATGCTCTTAAAATCAAATGATCACAGTGAAGTGAAAATTTGGTTCTAATACCCTGCACATCTATGGCAGTTATCAGTTAATTCACAGTTGTTTTCATCCGTTCATTCATCAAATAATATTGTACTGTGCCATTTGTCAGGAAGTATGCAGAGTGCCGAAGAATGTAGCAGCAACCAAGGCAAACATGTTTCTTGCTTAAAAGCCATTCTGGAGTCAGGCAGACTGATATGAAACAAGCAATTATAACAAAGTGTGATAGATCTTTTGATAAGGCAAGTAGAGTTGTTATAGGAACACACAGGAAGAAACATATAGGAATGTGGAAAGAACAGTCTGGGGCTGTAGTGAATAGTCAAGGAAGCCTTCCCCGGGGAAGTAAGCATGAGAGACTGGACTAAATACACTGGCATGCACAATGCACAGCAGCCCACATCTCTTCTTTGATCTTAGTGGAGGCGTTTCCACTCAGAGGCCATCAATGAGCAGTACCACCTATGGGCTAAAGTTCTGTAACCCTCTGTTCTTTAACTATAAGTTAACTCATAGTCTTTAGCTATAAGCCTTTCACCAGAGGACATTTTCCTTTTCTTTGCACACCCCCAATAACTGCAAAGAAAAGGAAAATACCCTCGGGTGAAAGACTTAAAGCAGATGTCCAGTGTCTGTGCACTCAGTGGACAGACACCTAGACATTCCTGTTTTCTGTCCAGCCAAGTCAAGAAATAGGCTGGGGTCATGATGACATCAGCTTATATTAATGGTGGGTGGAGGAAAATGAATCATTACACTACCCACTGGGCATATAAACTCTGGCACCAGCTCTGTTGCGTATTACTCCTTTTGTAAGCTCATATGTGAAATTGAGATTATCTTCCTCTAGCTGCAAATAATTGAAATGTATTTTAATTGCTGATATTCTGTTATTCTATGTTAACACTGCCCAGGAAGAGCTATGTGCCCAAATGAGGTGTCTGGACTAGCGGCCTCCTGAGGGCAGGTGTGATAGTCTTGGAGAGGCAAATTGAAGCACTTGATAAGGATGCTGAAGTAGGTAGTTGAAAAACAGTTTGGAGGTTTTTCTTTGCAGAAGCAAACAGCTTGGGAAGAATCAGGAAGAGTTGTTCCTGATTGGCAGGATTTGAGCAATCAACCCATTAGAAAGAAATCCTAAAGCAGGAACAGATGTTTAGGGTGGAAGGCATAAAGTCATGAAATGCGGGAATTTGGCTATGAGCCCAGAATAAAAAAGTTGAGGAATTACATGCGGGACATCCAGAACACTGCTGTTTGGGAGATTTGAGTTGCTACAGGGGAAATTTCAAATGGAAACTCTCAAGTCAATCTTGATGGCAAAGGGCCCCATGTCTATAGAATGAAATAGTTCTGCCTTTGACTGAGTGCAGAAATTTAAGGGGAGTTGTAAGTTAGTTCCAGAAACCCATATGTCTGTATAGTTGTAGCAGAGCTATTTTACCAGCTGTATGACAAAAAGAGTGGCTGAAAGAGACATTAAAAAAAAAAAAAAACTTCAACTGAGCTGAGTAATGATGTGAAATGGGAAGGAGCAGAAGTATTTGGTCTATGGAGAAGTAATAGTTGTAACATTCTGGATGGTGGCACCAAATTGTTATTTATATAAGGAGTCTCTCTCCCTGTCATGTTCTGGGTCCATGTGTCGTCTCTAGCACCAAATCCAGCCACTACCCCAGTTCCAGTTAGTTTGGTACCATGATGATGACTTCATGGGGTCTGTTGGGTTATTCTATGTTGTGAGAGGAAGGAGACTTAGTGATCCACAATTGGTCCTCAGGGCTTGTCCATGGCCACCAGTAGACAGTTGGAAAGTAGGAAGTGCAACTTTAGATACAAGGAGACTATTTCAGGAAGGGATCAAGGCACAGAAGTGTATATTACTGTATCTTCTTGAATGCAAAAGGCTGAATCTGTGTCATAGAAATAAAACAAGATAAAAACTTTCTACTTAATTGAACTTAACTGGAAATAAATATGTTTCCAGGAAAATACTTTCAACACAACAGTTCAACTCCTAGGGTAATCTTGTAAATCAAAAAGTTCTCTGGGCTCATGGTGACCCTCTTTGGATATGTGTAAGGTGCCCCTTGGGCAAAGGGTGGAAGATGCTGCCTTCTATTCCCAAGCCAAAAGAGAAGGTCTTTCAGGAGGATCCTCTTTGAGCTTTGAAAGACATGTCTTGTGGTTGGGACATGCAGAGGACTAGAGCCAGGCTTAGGCTTGAGAAAGCTCAAGTGGATTATAGTCTTGGGTGGGTCTGACTGTAGGAGGCAATCAGAAGTGAAAGCTGAAGGTGCAGCTAAGAAAGCCATTTGCCTAGGACTGAGGAGTTGTCTGGGACATGGGACTTTCAGTAGTAAAATGGGTACAGTTTGGGGCAAACTAGGATGGTTGGTTACCTAGGTGTTGTGTTGAGATTGAACTGCATTTCCAGCACTTGGAAGGGAAGGGTGGCCTGAGTGTTTCCTGTGGGTCTCCTCACATGGGAGAGAGAGCAGACATTGGGTTGTCTTGAGTCCTGTCCAGGAGGGCCACCTGGAGCAATGAGGGAACATCGGTAGAAAGTGTATTTCTTTTTTGGGAAATGAGGGTCTCACTCTGTCACCCCGGCTGGAGTGCAGTGGCGTGATCTCAGCTCATTGCTACCTTGGTCTCCACTCCAGAGCTCAAGCAATCCTCCAACCTCAGCCTCCCAAGTAGCTGGGACTACAGGCACACGCCACCATGCCCGGCTAATTTTTGCATTTTCCTGGCTAATTTTTGTATTTTTTGTAGAGATGGAGTTTTGCCATGTTGCCCAGGCTGGTCTTGAACTCTTGGACTCAAATGATCTGCCTGCCTTGGCCTCCCAAAGTGCTGGGATTATAGGCAGGAGCCACCGTGCCCAGCTAGGAAGTATTTTAAAGTATACTAATGAATTGAGAAAGAAAGCATTTTGAAGTTTACTCAGGAGTGGCATCTTAGAATAGATATTTATTTGGCCTAGTGGCAGTGCAATTATAGGACAGCAGGATCTAGCAGGGAACCTCTGAAGCCCATGTAAGCCTCCCTGGAGGGAGAAAGTCACCTTTATCAGTATGTAGGGTACCACCCAGGGTTACAGCTTTCACCACCTGGCAGGCGAGGGTGTGGAAAGCCACTCAACCGAGGCATAACTGATCTATCCTCACGCCCTTTTGCTTTGCCTCTGGCCTGGAGTGAAACAGCAGCTTGATGTCAAGTAGGGGCAGAAGTTCCTAAGGTGAAGTTGCAGAGAAGTGTCATACTTCCTTCCCTTTGCGGGAAAGGGAGAAGATATAATACTAAGTCAACTACGGCCTTTTGATATCTTGGACTGGACATTCTTTTTATTGCATTTGCTGCTGCAATGGCTTAAAGAAAGCTGAGTTTACTTATTACTCAAGGATCAGCAATAATGTCTCACAACAGTTTTCATCTAGAGGCAAAGGGGAATGATGTCCACTGAATGCAGTTTAAAAGGACCTGGGAGACAAAAATAACTAAGCTGTTATAGAAATTAGACTGCTAGTATCCTAATGAGAATATGTGCAATATATACAGAAAATGCCAGCCGATTTTGAGACAGTAGCTCCTAACCCTGTCAGTATAATTATATCCTGGATATCAAGCACGCTTCTGCTTTAGCTTTCTGTTTCCATTTGGAAGCACCCAGAGTTGATGTCTATGTGCACTGCTCTTTGGGCTCCTCACATTGGGTGAATCTGGTATTTTCAAGGCCATATTTCACAGCAGTCTGTAGGCTTTAACTTGCCATGGAAGCAAATTTGCAGGTATCTGGAGGGCCCACACTTTTAGAAGGACAGCTAAAAAGCCTCCCTCTTTGCCAAAGAGGAGGCCAGACCATTTATCACAGCCAGAGGCAATGCATGAAATGACTGTAACAAACAAATGAGTGAGTGCCCAATAAATCACAGTAGCTTGATTAATCAATAAAGGTATTGATTTTCTTAGTGATATTTCACATCCCTTTCCCCTCTCCCAACTAAGGGATTTATGCAGGCCACTGAAAGATAAATTTATCTTCCATTCTTTGGGGCTCGTATTTGACCCAACGTAATAGGAATTGATCATTATCTAAATGTTGTTTTGGCTGGAATGTTGTAATTTGCTGTATTACGAAAATGTGTAGAGTTGCTTGTACAGGTATCATCATCTCTAGTTACGTGTTTTTATAATAGAGACTAATGTTTCATATCAGGGATCCCCTTGGAGCTCTCCTTTCCCAATTACATGTCAATAAGGAAACATAATACCAATTAATAGTAACTTTCCTACATAGAAGGGTCTATGCTGTGAAGATTGTTGTTTACCAGTTTTATGCACTCTCTATAAAAATCTTCCGGGAATGAGAAGGCCAAGTGCTGTGCTAGGATGCCTAGAGAGCATCAATTATTTCCTTCCAGAGGTTCCCAGTTCCACAGTGGGAAGCATGGCTTCCTTCTAAAACCCCTGCTTAGGTTGCATGTTTGTGTGCTGCTCCTGAGGTAGAAGAAAATAGGAGGGGAGATCGCTATCACTGGCACTGTCCAGGCACAGTCCAGCTCCCTTCTGCTCCACACTGGTCTCCCTATCAGAGATGCTCAGCCTACCTCATGAAACTCGGGTAGCCACCTCATTCTCTCCTTGGCCAAAGGCAACCTTAGAAGATTCAGTACCAATTCATCCAAAGTTTAAGTTAGTGAAACCTAAAAGATGAGCAGTGCAATCACATGTGCTCTTTTTTAGCATGGAAAAGTGGCCCTGGATATTTGCTATTGGGTACCAGCAAATCACTTTTGCTTTTTTAAAAAAGCACAATCACTTGTGCTTTTTTTAGTGTGGAAAGTGGCCCTGGATATTTGCTAGTGGGTACTGATCCCTCATAATGCTGATTATATATTACATACCTTTAGTTCTTTTAATTAAAAAATTCTTAGTCTATTAGCTGTTTTTAAATGTTTGACCATTCCTTTACATTCTGATGGGCATCTTTTTTTGTTTAATTTAAAAAACATTCCTTAAATCTCTTCCCAGTGTGTAGTCTTTCCCTATGTGGTTCTATCCAATCCCATGATTTAAATACCATCTATATGCTGGGGACTCTCAAATATATATCCATTGTGTTACCTGAGCCTCAGACTTACATTATCCAGCTGTTAATATTGAATCTCTACTGAGATGTTTCATAAATATCTATACGTTTGCATGTCCAAAATATTCATCTACCCTGAAACCTATTCTCAGCAGGAATTTTTCATTTCAGTGAGTAACATCAGTACTGACGCAGCTTTCTAAGCCAATAATTACTCAATCAGATATTCACAGAGTTGACAGAGATTTTAGAGGGTTAATCGAATTGTATTATCTTTAAAGTCCTTCAGCGTCTTTGTGCAGAACTTAGAAGATGATTCAAAATTCTTCTTGTGGTCTTCAAGGCCAAGTAAGATCTGATCCCTGCCTACTTCTCAGACCTCTGTTCATCTGCTATACTCTGGCTACTTTAGCCTCCTTTCTTTCCTTGAACACACCAAGGTCTTTCCTGCCTCACAATCTTTTCCTTCCTATTCCCTCTGCTTGGAACTCATTTTACTCCATATTTCTTATCTCAGGTTAAATGTCGCTTCTTCAAAGATGTAATTTCTAACTTCTCTACTCAAAATAGTTTATCCTCTTGTTATTCTCAAAACATCTTTATTTCCTGCAGATCACTAGTCTCAATATGTAATTATTTTGTTCATTTATTCATGTGTTAATTTAGTGACTTCCCTAGTCTCTTCAAAAAATATTTTTGAGGACAGCGACCACATCTCTCTTGTTGATCACTGAATTCTCAGTGCCTAGTTCAGCTACTGGCACCTACAGACACTTGATGTGTTCTTTGTTGAATACATAAACATAAAAAATAGTAAACAAACTTAGTGAACAACTAGCCTTCCCTCCCATCAAATGATTATCTAACAGCAAATAATTGATAATACTTTGTGCTGATGTGGGTGTGGGGCAATTGCATACTCAAGCATAGTTGATAGAACTATAAATAGATATAACTTTTCTGGAAGGCCATCTGGTAATAGAGAAATATAAGATGTGTATGCTGTATGATCCAGCAATACTACTTTTAGAAAATAATCACAAAAGGGGAAGAGATTTATGTCCACAGAGTGTATCATAGAGCTATTCATAATAGCACCAAATTGGAAACAACCCAAACATCCATTAAACTGGTTAAGTAAATTATAATACATACATACAATTGGATAATATGTGACTGTTACAAATGGTGTAGATCTATATTTATTGACTTGGATGAATGTCCATGACATATTGTTGAGTAAAACTCTCAGATTACATATATTATGTATGTATATTATGATTCCCCTCATACAAAGTTGTTTATCTATATATACAGCTATATCTAGAGAGAAAATGGAAGGATGTTTATCCAAATGTTAGTTGTGGCTATATTACAGTAATAAAAATTCAAGTGATTTTTTCCTGGGTTGTATGGTTTTTACAAGAATGTATACTTTTTCTCCTAACAATAAAACTATCCATCAATATAACTACCTTACTTGACTTTATTTGCTTATATTTTATTGGCAATATTTAATATGTATCCATAAATAGGTTTTCTCTGTTTTATGGTTGGTTTGTTGGATTTTGGTAGCAGGTACTTGGTAGCAGATTTAGCTAGTTAAATTTAAAAAATAACTAGAATGAACTTTCTTATTTTGTTTTTTTTTTCTATGCTTTAGAATAGTTTAAATACTACACGAATGATGAAATCATTAAACCATTAAAATATCCAGGTTAGATGAACAGAAGTGGGGGTGATTATATTTCTTTGAAAACACTTTAAATGTCTTCTGTAGTTACTAGACTATTCTGAATTACCACCTGTTCAATTAATCAGTTTTGGTGCTTTATGTATTCCTAGAAGGTTTTTTATTTTCAAAGATATTGAGAAAAGTTAAATAATCATATTATAAAAATAAAATATAATTTTGGCTATATAATTTTGTTTTCCCACTTTTTCTCAGTTAGCCTTACCAAGGTTGTATCTATTTTTGTGTGTTTGCTTCAAAGTAATACTCTTTGATTAATTGATTTTACTGAATTCCTATTTTCTAATTAATTTAGTTGAGTTTTAATTTTTATTAATAACATTCTAGTTTTCTTAAGTTTATTCTTTTCTAAGTTTTTGAGGTAAATATTTTGTTTACTTATTTTTATTCTGTTCTTTAAAAGAGCAGACTAATGAATCTGTATTATGGAAAGCAAAAGTTAGTAAATCTTATTTCCAGTTTTCATATAGGTTCCTGCTGGTAAGAATGATCAAACAGAAGAAAATTAACAGGCAAAATGAAGATTTTATCATTTAAAACATGGGAGTCTATCTGGTAAAATTCAGACAAATGATTGTTTATTTTTTAAAAGTTTAGGAAACCGTTTACAATACTTTATTTTTTTCAGTGATATTCAGGAGGATGTTGCTTTCCTAAAACAACTGGGGTGATGTAGAAAGGGAGTAATGTAAGAACAGAAAAGATTTCTTAGTGTGTTTGTCTATTTAAAAAGGCAAGAGTGAACTGTAGATTGCATTCCATTAAAACTAAATTGCTTTAAACCAAACTCAAAATTTTCTACATATTCTACAGGAATAGTATATGGAATTTCAGGAAAAGAGACATGGACATAGAGACAGAGACATCTAATATGTATATAACAAGAGATCCAATAAGCATATAATGTTGAAACTGCCTTTGCAATATTACCACAGAGGGAGAAATCTAACACAAGCTGATTTTATCTTGCTTCTAAACACACAAGCTAACTGTCCTGGGCATCAGCCAAGCTAACTATGGGAGGAATTTAGTTTATAGTTTAACTTTAAAGCAAGGATGATAATAGTGCCTTCCTGAAAAAAAGCCTTCTCCTTGTTTGGGGACACAAACTACCTCTGTAAAATTAATGAAAGGCCACAAGGTTAGAATTATGGGAGGTGCCTCAATTCTGCTAAGAACTATGCATAGTTAAGTGATATTCTGCCATTGTTCCCTAGCTTGCTTATTGCTCAGGAGTCAAGTAGCCACAGGCCACAAAATTTGCAGCTTCCCCAGTTGCTTCCATGGAAAAAATCATTATTGTAAAACCTAAGATTGGTTTTTGAGATATTTGTCAGACTTCTGCATTCTGGAGAACTGACTGATGCTACCTGGACCCATTCAGATCTGTAACTCAATTAGTCGATTCTATGACCTCCACCCAGAAACGGACTCAGCACAGAGAGAATTCCAACACTCCTATGATTTCATCCCCAACCAATCAGCAGCACCCATTCCCTAGCCCCCAATCCACCAAATTATTTTTGAAAACCCTAGCCTCCAAGCTCTTGGGGAGGTGGATTTGAGAATTATCTCCTGTCCTCACACTTGGCTGGCCCTGTGATCATTGAACTCTTTCCCTGCTACAGTACCTGCCATTCTCAGTGCAGTGGCTTTTTTGGGCTGTGGGCAAGGTGAACGTGTTAGGCTGTTACAATATGAGAAAACGGAAAATGAAGTAAAAATTGTCAAAGAAATTTGAAAACAATCTACAATGTTGAAGATTTAAGTATAAAGCAAAATGATGAAAGCTGACCTTCAGTTAGATAAGACCTATTGACATTTTGGAACTTTAAGGATAAATATGAAATCACTTTGTATTTAGGCAGAACAATTAGATTGTCTGTGATGGCAGAAACACAATGGCAAAACTCCTCTGTGATTCTCACTGGCTGAGAGTCCTTACTTCTACCACTTCTAAATGCACCCATGTTAGGAACAGTTAACATTCCCTGCTTTCTCCATTTACCATTTTGCTGATGCCAGGTGAAAGTCAGGGACGCTTCAGCTAAATCTGTGTGGATTCTGGAAACTGGCCACTTTCTGAGGCTTTACTGTGACAATTAGAACTGCCTTCTATAAGCTGATAACACTTTTCCGTTTCTGTTTTGATCTGTGGGGGTGGTGAAGGAGGCTAATTAAGTCATGATGGGAGATTTTTTCCTTTACTCCCTGCACAGGGCTTTTTCATCATCTTTAGTGGTTGTCATTTGGTAGTTCTTTGCTGCAGTATAGTTTAATTTGTGTTATTCTTTATGAAAATTCCTTAAAGCTGCTGGCATGTGGATGGCACTCTTGCTTAACTTCCAGTGATGATTGCTTATTTCTGTATTATTTTTAGCTGTTTGAGTGGGAATATGTGGCAGGAATGGAGTTAAGTACATGAACTCAGATTGCCAGGGCCAAAAGTCTTCAAGATGACTTCTTGTGGAGGCACTTGCTGTCTGTCAGGGCTCCGGTGTCCTACTTGTGGGAGGTGGGTAAGGGAAAGGATAGCTTTTGATTTAGGTGTGTGTCCCTGAGGCATTTTTTTCCCAAAGAGAAATCACCTGATTATTTTTTATATAATAAGTGCTATAATATATAATTTATGTATTTAAAATTTTATGAAACCTAACATATATTTTCTGAAACTTAAATATGTCTATTAATTGGTGTTTATTTAATTGTGAACATTTTATAAATTATTCTTACTTAAGTCAGTGTTTTCCACTTAACCCCAAATTGGTCTCCAGTGTGTTTCTTTTGGCATTCTTTTCTTTTTTTTTTTTTTCACAAAATAAATACCAGATTTATGTAGTAAAGTCAAAAGAAATGTTTATTCTTCAGAATTTTTTTGCTAGAAAGGTCCCAAAATTTCTTGAACCCTTGGGAAGATCTTTCAATGGGAATCAGGAGCAAAAGAAAAAGACAATAACAATTTCTGTTGCTAAAAATCAGCCATCCATGCTTGTGCCTTTGGAATACTAGTTGTAAAACAACAACTACCACTCTACACAAAAGGCTAATCTGTGCCCTTTACATGGATTTGAAGCTATTCATAGGAAGAGGTAAATTGTTATCTTTCATGCAGTTCTAGGCATGAAATCTACCATCATGTTGGGCAAATATATAGTGTATTTTGGGAGAGACAATACCAGAAATTGTCAGTAAGGACGAGACACCAGGCACTGTATTTAGTATCCTTAAGACATACTTCAAGTTGTATCAGAATCATTGGAACAGCAATGATTTTGATGAGACCAACTGCTTATGTACATTACACATACACACATGTCAATTATAATAGTTTTAGAAAGGTAAATTTGTGACTATAGAGACATGAGTGGGATGCATTTTTAGCAATATTGTTTCCATTGACTCTGGTTTCTCAGAACACACATCAATTGCAGCCTTTTGTGGTGATATGGCCACTCTGTGCTAATTTCTCTAAAAACAAAAATTTTGGGGGCAGTTAAATCAAGGTCGAATTGTCCAAAGAAGCATTTGCCTACCAGATGCCATTGATCTCTTCTGTGCCTCTTTTCTGGAAAAACTTATGAGTAAAATGTTATCAATCTGATTCAAAGTTTTGTGAGGAATCAACTCATGTTAGCATCGTTCTGGTTTGATGCATCCATTTCTATTTTCTGTATGGGTCTCTTTTGTTTTCTAGATTCTAAGATCAGATGAAATCCAGTGACAGCCAGTATCCCAAGACTAGCAAGAAATATGTACATAAAGATCATTTTTTTCTTTCATCAGTTGTAAATATCTGATCAAAGATAGCATATTGAATACATTGCCATTGAAATCTTTGAATTCAGATTCATGCTTAAAGGGTCATTCACCCGTGGGTCTCAGGGAGAAATAAAAAGGGCTCCAGGGTTGCCTGGCTCTGGGTTGGCACTACAGTTTTTAGAACAAGAGCTATGTTACTCTGGATATAAAACTGGAAATTCTGAGGGTGATGGAGTGAGACATCTAGGGATTTAACAAAATCTTCTGTACTCTTGTTTGTAAAGTCTATTAGAAACCTCGCATTGCTGCTTGATTCATCTCCTTTTATAAATAGGGTAGTTCTGCCTGCACTTGGTGAGGCTTCAGGCTCACCAGAAGTCTGTAGTGTCATATTTTCCACCTCAGCTTCCTCATTTTTTATTTCAAATCTTTAGTGGTTCTTCATCTGCTCTAAGATCTTGAGCCATTGGTAATCAGGTTCTAGGTCCTCTCATCTGAACAAGAGGGTGGCAGGCAATATAAGAAATACCTGAAGAAAGAGAGGAGGAGCTTTGTGTGGACAGTTGAATGCCCAGTTCAATGCCTTGCGTTCTCCTGGGGCTCTGGCAGTGGCAGTGGTGAAACTGCCCCTATACACTTTATAAAATTAATCAGAGAAGAAGTGAGGGGGAGAAATGAAAATAAACCAAGCTTGCAGCATGATTGACATTAATCATGAAATCAGTGTGCTCTCTGACTTTCTTCCTCATAGTTGTGTGGTGCCTATTGTTGTAGAATAATGTAGACCATGTTACAAGATTATAGTTTCCTTTGACTGCTCTATAGATAACAATTTGAACATTATGAAATGGTGAATTTTTCCTTTGAGATATTATTTTATATCCTGCATACCAGTGAAACGACTGACGTCAGCTGGTCTGAAGGATTCCATTGATGCCAGCTGTCTGAGGAACTCCACAAGAAGCTGACTCATCAAAGAATGCAGTTTCCACATCCTGATGATTTCATCCCCCTTACCCCAACCAATCAACAACCTCAATTCTCCAGCTCCTCGCTCTCCATGATCCTTAAAAAAACCCCAGCCCAGAACTTCTCAGGAAGATGGATTTGAAGGTCTTTTCACATCTTCTTGCTTGGCACCCCGCAATCATTAAACTCTTTCTCTGCTGCGTTCCTGCTGTCTCAGTGTAATTGATCTGTTACTGCACAGCAGGCATATGAATCTATTGGTCCTATAACAGTGATGTTTCTTTTTATCTAGGCTCTGGTCAGAAGGGCCCCACTGTGGTTATGATTCTCTGTGTAAGAATTTAAGCTATGAATCAACTTGGAAAACATAAAAATCAAGATAAAGATCATTTGAAACTCTACTGAATAAAGAGCACATTCTTTATTACATAATGGGCAAATGTTATATCCATTTTGTTCTGGTAGAATTTTAAATTGTAATTCTCCACTCAGAGTTGAGGTAAGGCAGTCTCTGAAATTCCTATTATCTGTAATAAATTTTTGTGATATTCTGCTAAATATTAATAATATATTATGTGCATTTTATCATAGCATTTTTATTCCTTGGGCTTTGCTCAAGGGATTGATACTCTTAGTCCAGGTCTTTATATTGCGGTCAGTGAAAAACAAACCACCAATGTCAATAATCCTGAGTTTTACAGCTTTTGGGAGCACAGATTGAATTCTCCACAGAGGAGATGACACTAATTCAGCTCTTGATGTAGGCAAGTTGATTCCTTGGCTTAAAGTCAGCGGAATCAAGCTTTGCTTTCCTTAGGTCCATTCTCCTCAGTTTCAGCTTACATATCTCCACAGAAAAGAAAAAACTGTCAGTGCTATTTTGCCTTTTATGACAATATTAATACAAACCAAGGAGACAGGGACTGAGTCCTTCCCACCAAATTAACACAAAAACATTCTTTCCTTTGTGAACTGAAAACAACTACAGGTTGAGTATAATCCAAAAATCCAAAATCCCAAATGGTCCAAAATTCAAAATGCTTTGAGCACCAACGTGACACTCACAGGAAATGCTCATTGGAGGATTTCAGATTTTGGATTAGGGGTGCCCAATTGATAAGTATTGGCAAACTTTCCCAAATCCAAAAAAAAAAAAAATTTAAAATCCAAAACATATCAAGTCCTAAGCACATTGCATAGTTGTAAAACCTGACTAAGTTTCCAAAACCTTGGGATGAGCCCTACAAAATTTAATCCTTGTTGAGTTCCCTTGGGTATGCAGTGAATTATTTCCTTACCTCTGAAATAATTTCTTAGTCTCCAGGATGGGTCCTTATAATGGGATCTGAATGGAACCTCACTTCCCTGAATTCAGGCTGTTTGGTTGGGACTTTATAGAGATTGTAATCTGGTCTACATCTCCCTGGCCTCTTGCTGGAGTTCTCATTCCTGCAAATAGCCTCAGAACTATTGTCAGCTTCCCCTGGTACACATCTTTGCTGGATATTCTCCATTGATTCTTGAGATTCACTCTTTAGCCTTCTCTGTCCTCCTCTGTGCTCTTGCAGGCTGACATTTATGAACGTCATTGTCTGGTCATCCTTGCCCACTTTGGGTTTGGGCAATGGGAGGCATTGACAGAAATTGGAGTGAGGTTTGGGTACTTCTTTCCCAGACTCTCTTTTTGTTTGGGCATCTCTTGATGGTAGCTGCATTCCACTACTACAGACCACATCTCCTGTACAGCAGCTGCTGCTACAGGTCTCCCAGGCTCCAGCAAGAGTTCTAGCTCCCTCCTTGTCATAGGCTGAATAATGGCCCCCAATGATATCTATATCCTAATTCCTGAAACCCATCAATATTATCTTATATGGAAAAAAGGTCTTTGCAGATGTGATTAAGTTAAGGGTCCTGAGATGGACAGTTCACTTTGGATTATTTAGCTGAGTCCTGAATGTGATTACAAGAATCTTATCTGTAAAAGAGAGAGATAGTGGGGCATTTGACTACACAAGGAAGAGAAAAAAGCCATGTGAAAGGAGCAGGGTCAGAGAGAGAAGTTGTACACTGCTAGCTTTGAAGATAGAGGGAGAGACCTGAGCCTAGGAATTCCAGTTCTAGATGCTGGAAAAGCCAAGGAAATGGATTATCTCTAGAGCGTTTGTAGGGAAAGCAGCCCTGCCAACAACTTGATTTTAGCTTTGTAAGCATCACTTTAGACTTCCGGTATTCAGAAAATAAGAGAAAAACTTTCTGTTGTTTTAAGCCACCGAGTTTGTGGTCAGATTTTTTTAGCAAGCCTAGTGTAAATTGTTCCACTGCTGTGAAATCCAGATTGCTTCTTGGCCCCTCAATTGGTCTCCCTTAATCTGCTCCCACCTTTGTGAGATGTCCCATTCATCACACTCTGTTGAGTTACCTTTTAGATCACGGCACTTGTGTCCTGTTGGTACCCTCACAGGTACACCTTCTTTGCTCTGCCAAGGCCAGGAAGATTATGGCTGGAAGTTCTCATTTAACTTTCAGTGAGTTCCATGAGGGCAAGGACAATGGGTTTTGTTTTGTTGTGCCTGATTTTATAAATAGATTAATTAGTGTAGAAACATTATCAGCCTGCATTTGGGAAAAGTACCACTGGAGCAAGAGACAAAAGGATTCTTAAAGGCTGTCATTTACATTTATGCAAATATACCATATGATCTGAGCTACACATGATCTCACAAGTCTTATATAAATAGTCTTCATGTTGTCAAAGCAAGAGTTTACCTTGCCAACCATGATGTGAAAATGAAATAGTTCAATACTGAAAGAACTCATTTTTAAAATGTTTCAAATAGTATGTGTATTTTTTAACACAGACTTTCTGAACATATTTTCTTCTTTGTTGTTGTCTTATAAGTAACCAGTCTGGAAATTTAGGATTGTCAGAATACATTACACACACACAAACACTTACACACAGTCACACATATACTTGCACACAACATCTAACAGTTTATCTTGTGATATTTTAGTCCTACTAAAGAAATTGAAAGTCAGTTTATGGTTTTGCAATTGTAGAACATAAGTATATTAAGTGATACTAAGTTGAGGTCCAGAATTAGTCTGTAAGCTGGCAAACTTCTACATTTATCCTCTTATAGCATAACAAAATGTGTTATCCTCTGTAGGATTGATTTAATAGCTTTTATAGATCTGAACCAAGCAATTATTTCCAAGCCCTAGCTATTCTGACCTTTCTCATCGTTGTTACCACCATAAAAAATATTTTGTACACAGTGCTGGGTACTGAACAGGTATCTTGAGCACACACTATCCCTAAACTCTAAACTTCAATCGTTGCTATATTCTTCTGTTCTGAACTGAAAGGTTTTCTAAGAGAAACTCAAAAGCAGTGGACAGGATTTGAAAGTATGTGAAAGAGGTACATGTTTTCAGTGAAATACTTATTTATCTTTCTTTCTACTTATGGGGCCCTTGATTGATTAATTTTCTACAGTCCTCCAAATAATAAAGTTTCTGCTACTTACATTAGCAATCGATTTCCACCTAACCATTCTCTTCAATATATTTTATTTCTTTATAGCACTTATTACCTGCAAAATTATCCCATATCATGCATTTATTTGTTTTTAAAATCTATCTTTTTCACAAGAATGTAAACCCCATGAGGACTGTTACCTACTGCATCCCTAGATGAAAGTTAGAAAGTGCTTGACGTGTGGTACAAATATGACCAAAAAAAAAAAAAAAAGATTAAATGAATCATGATGAAATCAACTTTGCTACTTAGGTGGCCAAATAAATAATGTCACAGGTTATTTTGGTGAAAAATATATTTATAGCACTACATGTTGTTTTCTGAAAAGAAATTCCTTGGGAAAAAATAACTTACTATGTTGGACCAATAAGTATGTCTCAGATGTATTTCATCATCAAAGCAGATCTGGAGTCAAGGCAATGCACCATCCATCCACAGAAGTTCCATTGTCTAAGAGCCAGGGATGAGTGCTTGTTAACACCAAAGCTTTACTTTAAACAATTTAAAAACATGCTATAACTCCCAGCTCTTGTATTCCCGAAGTGAGATCAAGGATTAGAAGGCTCCAAGAGTTTCCAATCTCCGTGGAAAATTGGCTGTCACATGGAACGAGATATATACTAACTGATTTTGCCGTGCAATTGGGTTCTTAATGAAAGCAGTATAAAACAAAACTGCATCCCTCTGTATTTCATTTGTGCATCTTGTACCTGGAATAAAATGTAACTGCTGTAAATCTTTAAGTTGGGTTCAATAAAGCAATAATACTGTGCTGTGCAAACTGACCATTTAGCTTAACAACTGATTTGTTACACCATTAACTTGTCCCTTGCCTTGTCTTAGGCCTCTTTGCTAACTGAGTAGTTGTTAACTACTGTAATGAACAGATTCTTCTAAGGGGAAAAACAGCTTAAACTGGGAAGTTGGTGATATCACTGATATCTTAAATGTGGGCATGGAATAATGCATAGATTTTAAAGTTATTAATGTTTCATCATGGAGGTATTGTAGGCCCTCAAAAATAGCTTTAGAAACGAAATCAGCTAAAGAAAAGGCATGTAGAATCATGTCAAAGCTTTGCAATTTGCACCTTACATGTCAGATTTCTTAGCTGCTACTTTAAAAGATCTCTGTAGTCAGATTACATGGTTTGGAAAATGTAGTACTATTATTAAGAGTAGCAGCCATGACATTTATTTTCTCTTATTGACCAGTATACTCTCCGATGTAAAAATATCCCTTACATCCTCTGAAGAAACACATGAAACTATGGAGATGGTCAATTCAGAATTAGAATAAGCTAATGGGAAGATGCAGTGTTGTCTGAGACACCCTGGGCACAGGAAAGAGAATGGGTAACTTGAAGCCAGTCCTTAGAACTGGAACAGGGAATGAATGTGCTCTGCTGGTCTCAGGTAGTCCAGCCTGGACTTCAACATCAGAGATAATATTTCTACATCTATATATAGTACATCTTCATCAACTTCTAGAGAAATGTAATCCAAGTGCTTCATCTTACACAGGAAACTCCATTGTGGTCTACTTTGAAATTTTTTAGTGTACAAAGGCTGTTTTCTTCTGCAAAGCACACTCATCTGAGTATTCTTTTAGAAAACAAGCTATCTGGCAGTTTTTGATATGTGATTTGCCAAGATCATATTAGTCTCCTCTTTCACAAAGATGTTAAGTGAAAAAAAATAAAGCCATAAAAATTTTGGAGGAAAATGCCCACAAATATTTCTATAATTCTGGGGTGAAGGGTATTTTTGAAAAGCTTCCTCAGCATGGCCCCAAAGGCAGAATTCACATTTGAAATGTTCATGCAATTCTACGGTATGAAAATTAAAAAACAAACTTCTGAATGCAAAGCCACAATGTTAAAAGGCCAACTAAAAACTGCATAGAAATATTTCAGTGTAAAAAATACAGGTTAATATGCTGATGTATGACATGCTTGTAAATAAATAAGGAAAATAACCTAGATTCCCAATAGTAGGGGACTGATAAATAATTGACATTCATTAAATAAAATAAAAACATGTAGTCATGAAAAAATATAATTCTATATGGGACATGAAAAGATATTAATATTGATAAATGAGAAAGTCAGTTACACAGTAGACTGTACAATATGATAAATATATTTCTATTTTTACTAAAATTTAATGACTAGGACAACATTTCGGAAGGCTAAACAACAAAGTATTTGTAATGATCATCTCTGGTTGGTTGTATTTTAGGTAACTTTAAAATGTTACATCTAAAACAAGCATGAATTACTTATGTAAAACTATAAATAATTGCATAACAATGTATTAAAGACATGGCAGATATATCATAGGTGTCAGGCTGCTGCTTTTTTTCTCCTACTTTTTTTTTTATTTTGGATGAACTGTCATCAAAAGTCTTTGATGTACTGTAAATACCTTTGGAAACAACATTAAATCTTTCAGATCTCTGGGGACGTAAGTTGATATTTAAAGTTTGTGTGGATAGGTTATATGAAAATCTAGTATGTGGAATTCTGCCACCTAGCAATTTCTAGATCAAGGGGAAAATGATGCAGCTGCTGCTTGTATCTGTGCACCACGGAGTACTTCAACCCAGAAATGATGCTGGCCATGAACCACCATTACTCACACTGGGCAGTAAAGCTTCTGGCCATAAACTCCCTGCTCCTGCCATGGCTATGCTGATAGAGCTTTATGCCAGGAGCATAGTCAGAGGAATGACTACCAAAGACAATTACATAAAAAAATGTGCTGCTACACTTTTACTAGGTTCTGTATCTGTCTCATTGTGGTCTACCACTGAGGTTCTAAGTAGGTATTGAATGAATCAATTCTTGCTCTTCCATGTCTTTCTCTAATTTTTTTTTTCTCCCATAGAGGAAGTATGATATTATGTGTAACTAGACTATCAGTGTGGGCTCTGGAATCTATGTTCAAATTCTGGCACTGCCACTAACTAATGTGTAATCTTGGGCAAGTCACTTAACTTCTCTGTTCTTTGGTTTCCTTATCTGTAAAATGAAATTAATCTCAATCTTGTAGGATGAGAAGATCCAATGGGATAATATATGTAATGAACTTAAGACAGTGATTGACCCATAAGTCTACAGTGAATGTTAGCAATTATTATTGCCAGTATTCATAACCTGTTGAAAGCTCCCTAGTTTAGAGAATATGCTTGGTCATTGTACCATTTCGTAAGTAGCTGAAGAGGCTAGTTCATTCACATCCTTGGAGTTCTATGTGCTATCCACTTTATATTCCACCTTTTCAACAACCCTAGCAGCTTATATTAGTTTCTACTTTCGAAGTGAAAAAACTGAGCCTAATCAGGACTGTTCTTTTTCAATCCTTCATACTCCCTCCGTTTACACATCGTATATTGCTTCTGGTTATAACACTCCCAGAATTCACAGGTGGGGTCTTCCAACAATCCTCCTGCCACCTCTCCTCCCTTAGACCTGGTACTCTTCAAGGGGTTTTGAAGAGCATTGAATGAGTAGCATATAATACAAATTGCTGGTGGTTCTGCTCTGGCCTTTTACTGAAGTACTAATAAGTAGATTTTGCTCAATCTTGGTGAACAAGCCTTGTGCTGAGCTTTGTTTCTTCTTGATTTTGGGTATTGCCTTCTGCTCAACCTTCTCAGGACAGATGTCCTGCTGAACTTGTTTCTGCATCCTGCTGCCATACTACACCCATATAGACTGCCTGGCCAAACCTTTACCTATTGTGTACCTATTGCCTTTTCCTCCTCCCCATGCTCTGCTTTGTCCACTTGTAGGCCCTCCACTGACAAAAACCACCTGCTTACTTGAGCGTCTGCCTAATGGTTGCTGGCTCTTCAATGTGCCAGTGGCCAAGGCAGATTTTGTCTCTGCTGGAGTATTGTTGGATCAACAGCATGCTCCCTGTATTAGCTCTGTCAGAACTATGGGTCCTTCCAAATCTGTCCATCTTGCCAAAAACAAAGCTCTAGTTCTGGGATCTGAAGTCTGTTCATGTCGGAACCCTCTTAACTCCTTTAGTGGCCATTAATGCCAGCTGATAAGTGAATATTTCACCCCCATCCTATGAAGACAGATGCGGATTCCATCATGGAACTGACTTACCATTATCATAGGAGCATTTTCATATCTGTCCATGTGGAGAGCCTGTGAATCTGGGAATTTATCCATTTAGAAGATGCTTCTTGCTGCTGAATGGAGAAAGAGTTTCAAATGGCCATTTCAACTCATACTCAAAAAAGCCAAAATGAGCACAGTTCACTTTGAAATAATAAAATTATTTATAAAATTGTATTGACATCTCAAACTTTTAATGTTTGAATATTTTTCGTCAGCTGTCGAGATAAACATGCACATAGAAAGCAGAATTAACTAAATAGAAAAGTCAATTATCTGACTAGAATGGAAAACTGCATTATTTGAAATTCTCTTGCCTGTCTCCTATAAAAATGAAAACATGCAAAAATAACTTCTTATTTGCATATAAAATGCTACATAAAATTGGTCTACAGCTTATCTCATGCTGTTAACACAAAGAAAGGAGAAAATACGCATTTGTATGTACAGCTTATATTGGAAAGTCTTATTAAATCCAAATTATGCATTTCCATTCAGGAAAAACTTCTCCACTAATAGAAAACTGCAGCCATTTTGCTTGGTAAGACATTCCAAGGGTTCACATGGTAGGAAGTATTCCACTGTGTTTCTACAAGCTGTTGGTTACATTCCAAAGAGAGTCGTTTGATTAAAATACCACTTACTACTTGGGATCCTGAGGTTGGAGAATCACTTGAACCCAGGAGGCGCAAGTTGCGGTGAACCAAGATCCCACTACTGGCCTCCAGCCTGGGTGACAGAGTGAGACCCTGTCTCAAAAACAAACAAACAAACAAACAAACAAACACACTTAGCCTCCTGTGGAGTGTGGCTACACTACCGTGAAACTGTCATCATTTTTGGGGCACGTAAATGTGAATCTGGGCAAACTCTTTAAATCAAGATCTCAGCTATAGACTGGATGATACCTTTAAAAGACAACTATAAGATATTTTTTGCTTACCTGAGTATACTTTGAATTTTATTTTTTTGTTATAAAAATTATCTTACTATTCGCTCATAGCATCCATACAGAAAATTGCACAACTTGCAAGTTTGTAGCATGATGAATTTTATGCTGCAAATATGTAATATCCACTCAGATTAAAAAAACGAACATTACCCTTCCAAAAGCACCCATCTTATTCCTTCCTTATAGAATCCCTACTTTCACAGTGGTAACCATCATCATGATTTTGAACTCTATAAATAAGTTTTGTCTATTCCTCCATATTTATGTAAATATAAAATTTATATATAAAAACACAATGTATTGTGTTTTTGTTTCTGGCTTTAAAAAAACTCAGTAGTATATTTTTGAGATCCATCCATGTTGTTATTTTTAGCAGTAGTCTTTTATATTTTTGTTATTTTGCTCTATAGTATTCTGTCATATGGATTTATCAGAATTGATATTTGCATTCTATTGTTGATATTTGAGTTGTTTTAATTTTTGCTATTACAGTTCTTTTGGAGCACATGTTGATGCATTTATTTTAGGAATTATATCAAGAGTAGAATTATTGGACATAGGGTATATGTATAATCAACTCTAATAATATTGACAAATAGTTTTCCAGTGTTTGGGCCAGGTTAGACTCTACAAGCTGTTCTAATTGCTTCACATCCTTGCCCACTGCCCACACCTAGTATGGTCAATCTTTCTAATTTCAGCTATTGTGGTGGATATGTAGTGGTATATTATTATATTTTTATATAATTATATAATTATTATTTTACTGATGACATCTGTTTATTTTACTGATGACTAATGATGTTGAGCAGTTATATGTTTTTTTGTGGCCCTTTGTAGCTCCTCTTTTCTGATGTGCCTATGTAAGTCTCTTGCCCAGTTTCTCTATTGCATTGTCTTTTTCTTGTTGGGTTTCAGGATTTCTGACTACAACTCCTTTGTTGGATAGATCCATTGTAAGTACACTCTTTCATTCTGTGGATTATCTTTAACTTCTTAGTTTTAAGCTGCTTAACATAGCAATTATTTCCTTGATTTGGTCATTAGTAGTTTCTGTATCCTGTTTAAGAAATCTTTGCTTACCCAAAACCATTAAAATATTCCCTTATGTTTTCTTTTAAAAAATTGTGAAAAGAGTAGAGTCAAGATTAATTTATTTCGATTTGGATATCTAATTGACCCAGTACTATTTGCTTTACCATTGTAAAGATCATTATTTCTCTAGTTTACTGTGGTGTTACCTGTGTTATAAATCAGGTGATTTGTATATGCATGGGTCTATTTCTGGATTTTTAAATTCTCCTCCTTTGTTCTCTCCATTTAGCTTACTATCTTATTATACTTCTATGATAGGTATATTAGATAGTAGGTCTAAAACTTAGTTCTTTCTAAAGATTGCCTTGACCACATTTAATCATTTGTATTTTCACATAAATTTTAAAATTATCTTGTGAATTTGCAAAAAAAACCTGCTGAGATTTTGATTAGAATTGCCTTGTATGTATAGATCAATTTGAGCAATACTGAATTTGCTATATCTCTTCACGGATTGAGGTCTTTAATTTCTTTCAATACTTTTTTGGTAAATTTTAATCTCAAGCTTATGCGTATTTTTGTTAGATTTACTCCTTGATAGTTAATGTTTTGGTTCATATTGAGAGTGGTTTGAGTTTTGACATTTTATTTTCAAATTGCTACTTTGAAATTTTTAACTTAATTTTTTTCTTTTATATTTTTATATAATTTAAAACATTTTTATATTTATCTTCCACCAGTGAATATAAAAGTGACCATGTAAAATTTACTTTTTAATTCTAATAGTTTATCTGTAAATGCTTTTGAAATATGTACATATAGAGTGATGCCATTTGCAGATGACAGCAATTTTATTTTTTCTTTCCAACTTTTATATCTTTTATTATATTTTTATTGACATAAGTTACCAGCTATGATTTTCTTTTACAATGTTGAAATAGATGTAATATATAAAATAAATGATCTTTGTCTCATTCCTAATCTCAGAGGAATTATACCATATCTTCTATCATAGGAAGAAAGCTTCATTCCATTTTTAATTTTCTAAGAACTGTTATCATATATAGATGTTGACTTTTAAAATTTTTTTTCAGCATTTGTTAGATGATTTTATGATTTTTCTCTTTTATCATGTCCATGTGATAATTTACAATGATTTTAGAATATTAAACCAAACTTGCATTCCATAAGTATAGCCAATGTGTTTTTTATTTTATTTCTTACATATTTTTTCAAGAAGTACTCCCTGGATTTGTCTGTGAATGTTTTATTCAAGAATTTGAGATCTCTGTTATTCATCTTACCACAGACAGAATGTCACTGCATGCCCCTGATCACTGGATTCCCAAAAGCTCTACTGCAGTGGTAGATCCCTGAGTCTTCATAGAGTTTATCTCCCAAACTCTGGAGCATGTGTGTCTTGCCAGCACCTCCGATGGACTAGCTATATTTTGCTCCTTTTGCCTGATCAGCATAATGTTATTAATATAATGGATCAATGTAAAGATCTGAGATGTCCAGATTTCTATATTGTATACTGTATAATGCTAGATGTTATACTATGTTATTCTACTAAATAAATTTTCAGTATTCCTTAGGCATTCTGCAGTATCTATCTAGTTTTTGCAGGAGCTAGATGGGTGAATTAAGCAGGGATTTAATAGGGACCATGACCCCTGCATCCTTTAGATCTTTACAATTGTTATCCATGGTATGAAATTTTGTTTTCGGTTTACCATCTTGCTATCTTCACTATCGAGATCTGTCCTTCTCACTTTACCAGTTGTTATAGTACTTGCAACCTTCAGATTCTCACAATTAGGCACTGCCACCTTGCATTTTGGTTTTAGGTCTCTTCATTCTCATTGATATTAATAAACCATGCTCTGTAACTACTCTCTTACTGTCATCCCTGGCCTGCTGAGAAAAGCCACTGAGGACTTCCTTAGTGTTGCTGATGCCCATCTGCTAGCACATTCTTTATGGTCTTGGTGAATTGTTTGTCACTTGGGCTCTTCTGCAGAACATAATTCTCTTGTGGGTCTTCTGGGCTCATATAATATATTCATTCCGCCAGGCTCACTTTACTCAGCTTCTTTACTTCCTTCTATGTCTGCTACAGTGACTCCAGCATTTCAACTTAGATCAGTATGTGCTATCTTTTTTCCCCAGATTTCTAAGAGCCATTCTAGCAGAGAATTTGCCTCAACCTCTGGGGTCTTTGCCAGGGTGCTAAATCCTGTATTCCAAGAAAGTGTCTACAATTTAATGAATTCTTCATATCTCATCTTCAGTTCTAGCCTGCTTGATCAAGTACCCTTAATATCCAATCAAAAGATATTCTCCTGGCTCGTATCAGTACATGATAGCTAATTATTCATTCTGACCTCAGGGTTTGGTCTCTTTTTTCTCCTATTAGGCCCAGCATTGTTCTGTACCAGGTTACACAGAGATTTAACTCTGGTTATTGGCCTGATGCCCAGCAGAGGTGTCGACAGATCCTGAAGAGCCTCCCCTTGCCTTATAGGGGAGAGGTCTCTGCAGTGTTTTTCTGCATAAGGAGAAGTGATATCTCTTAAAAAGTGAGGGTCTGGCTAGCTCTATATTCTCGAAGGATTTATGGAAGTCTACAGAGCCAAAATCCTTGGGAGCAACCACCTAGGTGTCTTCATACCACATGTCAGGTCCCTAGATTTTCCCAACAGTATCCTGACATTAGCAAAGCAGGCTTCCCTTGCTTGAGCACTTAAACATTTCTACATCTCTGAAGTACCTCTACCTTTAATATCAGATTCTGAGTTTGCTTCTCAGCTGTTTCTGCTCTGTCATTTTAAGAGATAACAGCTCTCTGTCAACTATCAAAATGGCCCTCTCTAGCCTCAAAATTAACCCTGTTTGTTAACTGTTAAACACTATAAGTCTCTTATTATCTCTCTTCTGGGTATCAATGCAACTGATTAATAAGAAGACATCTTAACTGTCCTCATATGTCTTATTTCCCCATATTTCTCAAATGCTAAAATCATCACACTGGAAAGGGTGTTTTTCACCCGTAGGACCTTTTTCCATGTTACTATGGGTGAATTCTTCAGCAACTGGATTACCATCTTGTGCCAAGAATTTACATGCCACTTAGGATGGGGTCTTCCACCAGCCAGTTGGTGAATAATTCAATCCCAGAATCTTATTTTATATTGAGATTTTACTGTATTTTCTTTGATTACTCTCAGTAACAGCTGTGTCACTTTCAGTCTTCTGGGAAGCTGACTCCAAGACAGAATTTGAACCACAACAGGTTCAGTGGGGGAAATCCTTGTGAAATATATAGGGATAGAGAGCAGGAGTAGGCAGACAGAGACTGTGATACAGATCTGATGCCTATTAGAGGAGAGGAGGAACAAATGAGGAGGATTCGGTGAAAAGAGTCTCAGACCAGTGCAGTTTTGAAATAGGCTCAGCTAGGCTGTTAGGGAGCTGCAGGGAAAAGAGTGCTTATTAGAAGGCTTCCACACTGGGCTGGAGCAGCCTGGGAGAGTATATGGCCTCAGCACCTAGTACTTCATTAGATTCCCCAAAGTGTGGCATTTGAAGTTTCTCTCTTGAAGGGAGATTATAGTGCATACCTCCTAGGCTGCCCTTGCTTTCATAGTAGCCATTTGCTGCCTTCAAACAGATGTTCTTATATTTTATCTATCTTTTCTAGTTGGTCCTAGTGGGAAGATTAATCTAACATACCATAGCCATAAGCACTCTTTAATCTTATTTTTTTTTTTTTTGGAGGCTGGAGTGCAGTGGGATGATCACAGCTCACTGCATTTTTGACCTCCCGGGCTCAAGCGATTTTCCCATCTCAGCCTCCTGAGTAGCTGGGACTACAAGCGTGAACCACATACCTGACTAATTTTTGTAGAGATGGGGTTTTGCAATGTTGCAAAAAAGGTTGTTCTCGAACTCTTGAGCTCAAGTGATCCAACCACCTTGGTCTCCCAAAATGTTGGGACTACAGGCATAAGCCACTGTGCCCGCCCAAATCTTATTTATTTTAATAAAATGTTAAATATAGTTAGATATCAAAGATTGGCAGTCATGAACTGTTTCTATCTGGAAGTTATTTGGAAAATGACATAAACTTAGTCAAACAAGAAAGGGTAAAGACAGTATTTTGGTTGATAAGTTGGGTTTCTTTTTTCTTCTTTCTTAGTGGGGCAGAGCTTCTCTTGGACCTATTACCCAATGTAGCCTAACAGTCCACAAGAAACAGAACAACTACAGGGAGAAATACTGCTAGCTCATGAAATTTTCACCCTCAAATATCTTTTCTATTAGTCTTTCCTAGTTCTACCCTTCTAATTCCAGATTGATTTCTTCACTATTGAGGTTACCAATGGCTTTGTAATGACTTGATGTAGAGGAGGGATTATAGGAGGGCAGAGGGCGTGTAAGTAATCTCTACCCATACAACATTGAGTCAGCTGAGGTCAAAAATTGTTTTTTAAAAATTCTTTGTTTATAGGTTGAAGTTCGTAATATATATTCAGTTTCTGAAGTATTGAATGGAGAATGATGTACTTGTTGGATAGGAGTAGGGCACAGTTCACTTAGGATGTATCTGGTAGTGATAGAAGAAACATGCAGTGACTTCTGGACCGTAGTTCTCTTCCTTTCATGAGCTTCTACACAGGGACATTTTATTATGGTAGCTAGTTGCTACCTGAAAGATACAAAAAGCCTAACTTTAAAGTGAGAAGAAATTGTGAGGTAAGTTTTGAAGATGGGGAGCATAATTATAAAAAGTATGAAATTACTGGGACACTGAATAGTGATGACAATGGTGCACTGGGTAATGGGGCAATGGTTAGTGGGAAATGTTAGAGAGAGAAATATGGTATAGTAAGAGTGGAATACTATGGATGGTTGTCCAAATCTGGCCCCCTGCCTGTTTGTGTAAATAAGGTTTTATTGGAACACAGCCACACCTGTTTGCCTGCACATTGCCTATGGCTGCTTTCATGCCACACAGCAGAGCTGAGTAGTTGCAAAAGCAGGAATCATTTACTGTCAGGCTCTTTACAGAAAATATTTATAACCTCAGAAGTGCTGGCTTACAGTAGCACGATGAAAACCAACATTACCGATTTCCAGTTTTGTCTCAAAACAGGAAGACTTGTTTAGAAATTTCTTTTAATGTAGCTCCAATATTTTGGCAACACTGGTTCTTACCTCTTTTACTCATCTAGGTATTTCCTCCTCCTATAGCCTTTACTTTTTCCTGCTTCTTCCTTTTTCCTTCTTCATTTCCTTCTTCCATGGCATCTGCTTTCCTCACCTTCATGTCTTCTTTTTCTTTTCCTTTCCCCTGCCATCTTTTTCTTCTCTTTCTAGTTAAGACTCTTAATTATGCAACATTTCTGCTATGTTATTAATAACCTGTAAACAGGGTTGAGATTGCAGATCCAACATACTTAGCCTTTAATATGTCTTTGTTCAAGACTAGGATTTACAGTACCACGTGTTCCGAAGGCAAAGCACCAGTCTGCCCGCCTTTGAAGTGCAGAATCCTACAATGGATTTCACACTAAATCCACTCACATCACTCGCTTTGGCTGCATCTTGCTATACCAGTTTATGTGAGTGTCACCACCTGCAGTTTAAATAATGGACAATTTCACTGGCTCAGCAGAGCCTCTGACTTTCACGTCATATTTCTTCCTTGCCTCCTATAAAGAAATGCCTATTTTTTTCTCCCCTAGGTTATTATAGATCTAGTCACTATTACAGAAGCACAATTTTCTAGTCCCTTCAGTTTTGCTTGTATTGATTTTTAGCTCTATTTTATTTACATTGCTTTTAAAGTAGTATGTGGGCATTTTCATTCATACAGGTGACTTGATAAAAGAACATTGTGCTGTTTGTACAGTAGTACCCCTTTTTCCAAGGGGGATATGTTCCCAGACCCTCGGTGGATCCTAAAACCATAGACAGTACCAAAATCTCTATATTATGTTTTTCCCTATACATACATACCTATGATACAGTGTAATTTATAAATTAGGAAGAGTAAGAGATTAACAACAATAATAAAATAAAACAATAATATAGTATAATGAAAGTTATGTGAATGTAGTCCTTCCTTCTCTCAAGATATCTTACTGTACCGCAGGTAACTAAAACCATGGAAAGTGAAATTGTGAATAAAGGGGGACTACTGTACTCAGCTAGCAATTTTTTCTCATTTGAAACCCTTATTTTTAATTCAGTAGTATGGTATTTTAAATTTAAGTAGTAAGTGCCTCCTGTAAGAGATTTTATTATTGCATGACTTAACATTATGATTACTAGCATTTATCATGAACTACCAAAATAAAGAGGATCTGTGGACTGTCAATTAAGTTAACCTAAGTTCAGCAGTACACAGCTCTATGTTCCCACACATCTTGGCCTCACTTTCTATTCAATAAGCACCTGCTTTTTGCTTAGCAGATTGAAAAGAAGTCACACAGTATCACAAACTTTTTCTTAAGTCATTTTTGGAAAAAGTAATTATAAACAA
The DNA here is from genome assembly GCF_028858775.2 of Pan troglodytes. NCBI lineage: Eukaryota > Metazoa > Chordata > Mammalia > Primates > Hominidae > Pan > Pan troglodytes. The sequence goes on along the minus strand of NC_072412.2, from coordinate 80,801,235 downwards.
AGAAAAAGTAAAATGCATAGTATAAGCAATTAGAGATTCTAACACAATTTAAAATAACATTATTTTTAGTAATATGCTCCTGTTAAAATTTCAGTGCAGTTCACATTAAAATGTTAAAGGGTATTTCAACTACTTAGGCAACAACGATATGCAAGATGTCCTCATTGAATGTTCTATTGGACACTAATTTTAGAGGTGTTCATGAAGAGGCTTAACTGATGGTAGGTCTGGTGCATAAGAAGAAAACATTACTTTAGGGATGTTGCTTTTAGAATACTGAGAATTTCATGAAGATTCCAATTTGAAAGAGGGGTGGTGCAGAATGGTCATGCAAGATTAATTACTTCCTTCTTCCATGGATTTCTGAACTTGCTTTGGCTAATGCCAAGCAATTTTTGGAGAAGCCAATAGGAGAGCTTCAGGCACCCAGTATGAACCAACATTGACCCTGAGAACCCCATGAACTCCCTCAAATAAAACAAGGTAACCTTTCTTAAACCCTTTAACTCCCTTGAATTAAACAAGGTCCCAGAAAATATTAATATTTATATGATTTCTATTTTTTTTTAAGATGGAGTCTTGCTCTGTCTCCCAGGGTCGAGTGCAGTGGCACGATCTCGGCTCACTGCAACCTCCACCTCCCGGGTTCAAGCGATTCTCCTGTCTCAGCCTCCCCAGCAGCTGGGACTACAGGCATGTGCCACTGTGCGTGGCTAATTTTTTGTTTTTGTATTTTTAGCAGAGACGGGGTTTTGCCATATTGGCCAGGCTGGTCTCGAACTCCTGACCTCAGGTGATCCACCCACCTTGGCCTCCCAAATTGCTGGGATTACAGGTGTGAGCCACGGTGCCTGGGCCAGAGCCTATATTCTTCATCAGTATGATTTGTTAACTAGCCACCAACCATTCCAGAGGGAAAACTTGAAAATTGACAAACATAAAGGAAACATGAAAAATTTAAACCGTGTATTCATTTAGAAAGTCAAGGGCTAAGCACGTAAGCAGATGAGAACACAGAATGGGACTTTGATAACAATGGTAATGGATCACATGGAATAAGCCACCATGGGCTGTACTGTTAAGTAGGCTCCGTTTCAACTTGGAATCTTCTCAAGTTTTCCTTTCATCCTTTCCCTATCCCTCTCTCCCTCCTTCTGTCTGTCCCTCCCTCCTTCCTTCCTTCCTTCCTTCCTTTCTTTCCTTCCCTCCCTTCCCTCCCTCCCTCCTTCCTACCTTCTTTCCTTCTTTCCTTCCTCAGGGAGATGTCCCCTAGAATTCAAAGGTCTTTGCTGAGTTTTAGTGATAATATTGAAGGTTTATCCCATGGTAATATCCCTGTCTGTATATTCTGTATATTATTCTTAAACTGTATACACGAAGCATAACGGTTTATATATATAAAAGTTGGCCAGAAGTTTTCAGTCACTCTCTCTAAAGCTCCCAGAAGTGAATTCAAGTTTCACAACATGAAAGAAGCTTGGAACATATTCAAGGAAGTCATTAAGGATTTATTAGAGCACAAATGCATCAACTTTTAGTTTTCTTAAAATGGGCTGTGAACTATAAAGGGCCCTAACACTAAAATAGAAGCTGGAGGAAGAGATAACAGGGAGTAACTTATGTTAAATCAGGAGACAGGCTATTTGTAATTGTTCTAGAGATTGATCTGAGGTAGTGAAAGGAATATGGACAAGAAAGCTCACTTAGGTAGATTCTCATTCTGGTAAGATCAGTGACGAGTTAAATGATCTTGAGCAAGGTAAATAACCATGGTTCATCTGAAAAATGAAGTTGATAATGTATTCCTCATTGCATTTTTTGAGGGCTAAATATTTTAATATCTGTAACATATTTAATACTAAACAGTGCCTAGCAAATGAAAGATGCTGAATGACAGTTTCCACCTTCCTTTGCTTTTCATATCTTCCTGGTGGTGAAAATAAGATGCTCCTCACAAGCAGGAGACTGGTAACTGCTTGGTTCAAAAAAGTATTAGTCAATTTGTGAAAGATTATCAATAAAATTATAGGTAACATGCACTGAAGACATTGCATCCTTCCTGAGCAGTTCTGTGCTAGCTGTTCCTATATATAGCTCCTAATTCAAGCTTACAATGTGCTTGCAAGGTAGGTGCAATCATTCCCTACTTACAGAGGAGAAAAAGAATGTGTATAATATGCCCCAAATCACAAGTGCACACCTGGGCTTAACCAGGGCCAACATTCATATCCAGATATTATTAAACTATAAAATTAGTGTTCTTTCTACTCAAACACATACTTGCGTTAAAGACTATTTTACTAAGATGTTACTGGAAAACTTAGATTACAAGACTACATTTTGTTATTTACTTTATTTTTTCTAAGCTTTTAATTTTTTAAAATTTGATTTTGTAATATTTGACTTATGTGTAGGAAAGTCATATGCATCATACATGGTTATGAAGCAAGATAACAAAAATACTTGTGAATCCATCCCTGACTTAAGAACTAAGACATCTCTGAACTTTTTTTTTGCAGTTTAAAGATTTTGTTTCTTTATTTCTTCTAAAAAAAATAAAGGGATACGTGTGCAGAGCATGCAGACTTGTTACATAGGTATACATGTGGCATGGTGGTTTGCTGCACCTATTGACCCGTCCTCTAAATTCTGTCTTCAGGCCGTGGTGTGTGTTGTTCCCCTCTCTGGGTCCATGTGTTCTCAATGTTCAACCCCCACTTATGAGTGAGAACATGCAGTATTTGGTTTTCTGTTCCTGTGTTAGTTTGCTGAGAATGACGGCTTCCAGCTTCATCCATGTCCCTGCAAATGACGGGATCTCATTCCTTTTTATGGCTGCATAGTATTCCATGGTGTATATGTGCCGCATTTTCTTTATCCAGTCTGTCACTGATGGGCATTTGGGTTGGTTCCATGTCTTTGCTATCATAAACAGTGCTGCAATAAACATATGTGTGCATGTGTCTTTATAGTAGAATGATTTATATTCCTTTGGGTATATACCCAGTAATGGGATTGCTGGGTCAAATGGTATTTCTGGTTCTAGATCCTTGAGGAATTTCGATACTGTCTTCCAGAATGGTTGAACTAATTTACATTCCCACCAACAGTGTAAAAGCATTCCTATTTTCCCACAGCCTCGCCAGCATCTATTGTTTCCGGACTTTTTAATAATGGCCATTCTGTCTGGTATGAGATGGTATTTCATTGTGGTTTTGATTTGCATTTCTCTGATAATCAGTAATGTTGATCTTTTCTTCATATATTTGTTGGCATAAATGTCTTCTTTTGAGAAGTGTCTGTTCATATGCTTCACCCACTTTTGGATGGGGTTGTTTGTTTTTTTTTCTTGTAAATTTCTTTAAGTTCCTTGTAGATTATGGACATTTGCCCTTTGTCAGATGGGTAGATTGCAAAACTTTTCTCGCATTCTGTAGGTTGCCTGTTCACTCTGATGATAGTTTCTTTTGCTGTGCAGAAGCTCTTTAGTTTAATTAGATCCCATTTGTCAATTTTGGCTTTTGTTGCAATTGCTTTTGTTGCAATTGCTTTTGGTGTTTTAGTCATGAAGTCTTTGCCCATGCCTATGTCCTGAATGGTATTGCCTACATTTTCTTCTAGGATTTTCATGGTTTTGGATTTTACATTTAAGTCTTTAATCCATCTTGAATTAATTTTTGTATAAGGTGTAAGGAAGGGGTCCAGTTTCAGTTTTTTGCTTATGGCTAGCCTGTTTTCCCAGCACTGTTTACGGAATAGGAGATCTTTTCTCCTTTGCTTGTTTTTGTTAGGTTTGTCGAAGATCAGATGGTTGTAGATGTGTAGTGTTACTTCTGAGTTCTCTGTTCTGCTACCATTAGTCTATATGTCTGTTTTGGTACCAGCATCATGCTGTTTTGATTACTGTAGCCTTGTAATATAGTTTGAAGTCAGGTAGCATGATGCCTCCAGCTTTGTTCTTTTTGGTTAGGATTGTCTTGGCTATATGGGGTCTTCTTTGATTCCATATGAAATTTAAAATAGTTTTTTTCTAATTCTGTGAAGAATGTCAATGGTTGATGGGAATAGCATTGAAACTGTAAATTACTTTGGGCTGTATGGCCATTTTCATGATATTGATTCTTCCTATCCATGAAGATGGAATGTTTTTGCATTTGTTTGTGTCCTCTCTTATTTCCTTGAGCAGTGGTTTGTGTTCCCCTTGAAGAAGTCCTTCACATCCCTTGTTAGCTGTATTCCTAGGTATTTTATTCTCTTTGTAGTGATTGTGAATGGGAGTTCGTTCATGAATTGGCTCTCTGCTTGCCTATTGTTTGTGTAAAGGAATGCTTGTGATTTTTGCACACTGATTTTGTATTCTGAGACTTTGCTTAAGTAGCTTATCAGTCCAAGAAGTTTTGGGGCTGAGATGATGGGGTTTTCTAAATATACAATCAGGTTGTCTGCAAACAGAGACAACTTGACTTCCCCTCTTCCAATTTGAATACCCTTTATTTTTTTCTCTTGCCTGATTGTCCTGGCCAGAACTTCCAATACTATGTTGAATAGGAGTGGTGAGAGAGGGCATCCTTGTCTTGTACCTGATTTCAAAGGGAATGATTCCAGCTTTTTCCCATTCAATATGATATTGGCTGTGGGTTTGTTATAAATAGCTCTTATTATTTTGAGATGTTCCTTCAATACCTAGTTTATTGAGAGTTTTTAACATGAAGGGATGTTGAATTTTATTGAAGGCATTTTCTGCATCTATAGAGAAATAATCATGTAGTTTTTTTCTTTGGTTCTGTTTATGAGATGGATTACATTTATTGATTTGTGTATGTGGAACCAGGCTTGCATCCTAGGGATGAAGCTGATTTGATCATGGTGGATAAACTTTTTGATGTGCTGCTGGATTCAGTTTGCCAATATTATATTGAGGATTTTTGCATTGATGTTCAACAGAGATATTGGCCTGAAATTTTCTTTTTTTGTTGTGTCTCTTCCAGGTTTTGGTAAGAGGATGATGCTGGCTTCATAAAATGAGCTAGGGAGGAGTCCCTCCTTTTCAATTGTTCAGAATAGTCTCAGAAGGAATGGTAGCAGCTCCTCTTTGTATTTCTGGTAGAATTCAGCTGTGAATCTGTCTGGTCCTGGGCTTTTTTTTTTTTTTTTTTTTTTTTTTGGTTGGTAGGCTATTAATTACTGCCTCGATTTCAGCGTTTGATGTTGATCTATTCAGGGATTCAGTTTCTTCCTGGTTTAGTCTTGGGAGGGTATATGTGTCCAGGAATTTATCCATTTCGTCTAGATTTTCTAGTTTATTTATGTAGTGGTGTTTATAGTATTCTCTAATGGTAGTTTGTATTTCTGTGGGGTCAGTGTTGATATCCCCTTTATCATTTTTTATTGTGTCTATTTGATTCTTTCCTCTCTTCTTTATTAGACTAGCTAGTGGTCTTTCTATTTTGCTAATTTTTTTTTTTTTAAAAACCAGTTCCTGGATTTGTTGATTTTTTGAAGGCTTTTTCATGTCTCTATCTCTTTCAGTTCTTTTCTGATCTTAGTTACTTCTTGTCTTCTGCTAGCTTTTGGATTAGTTTGCTTTTGTCTCTCTAGCTCTTTTAATTGTGATGTTAGGGTGTTGATTTGAGATCTTTCTACATTTCTGATGTGGGCATTTAGTGCTATAAATTTCCCTCTTAATAATGCTTTAGCTGTGTCCCAGAGATTCTGGTACATTGTCTCTTTGTTCTAATTGGTTTCAAAGAACTTCTTGATTTCTGCCTTAATTTCGTTATTTACTCAGGAGTCATTCAGAAGCAGGTTGTTCATTTCCATGAAATTGTGTGGTTTTAAGTGAGTTTCTTAATCCTGAGTTCTAATTTCATTGCACTGTGGTCTGAGAGACTGTTTGTTATGATTTCAGTTCTTTTGCATTTGCTGAGGAGTGTTTTACTTCCAATTATGTGGTTAATTTTAGAATAAGTGCCATGCGGCACTGAGAATAATGTATATTCTGTTGATTTGGGGTATAGAGTTCTGCAGATGCCTACTAAATCCACTTAATCCAGAGCTGAGTTCAAGTCCTGAATAGCCTTGTTAATTTTTTATCTTGTTGATCTGTCTAATATTGACAGTGGGTGTTAAAGTCTCCCACTATTATTGTGTGGGAGTCCAAGTCTCTTTGTAGGCCCCTAAGAACTTGTTTTATGAATCTGAGTGCTCCTGTATTGGGTGCATACGTATTCAGAATATTTAGCTATTTGGTTATTTTGCACACTAGTTCTTGCAGTTTCTTCATAGTGTCATTGGTCTTTATATTTTTGTTTGTTTTTGCAGTGGCTGGTACCGGTTTTTTCTTTCCATATTTAGTGCTTCTTTCAGGAGCTCTGGCAGGGCAGACCTGGTAGAAAAGAAATCCCTCAGCATTTGCTTCTCTGGAAAGGATTTTACTCCTCCTTCGCTTATGAAGCTTAGTTTGGCTGGATATGAAATTCTGGGTTGAAAATTCTTTTCTTTAAGAATGTTGAATATTGGCCCCCAATCTCTTCTGGCTTGTAGAGCTTCTGCTGAGAGGTCCACTGTTAGTCTGATTGGCCTCCCTTTGTAGATGACTTGGCCTTTCTCTCTCGCTGCCCTTAGCAGTTTTTCCTTCATTTTGACCTTGGAGAATCTGGTGATTATGTGTCTTGGGTTTATCTTCTCATGGAGTATCTTAATGTTATTGTCTGTATTTCCTGAATTTGCATGTTGGCCTATCTCATTAGGTTGGGGAAGTTCTCCTGAATAATATCCTGAAGTGTGTTTTCTAGCTTGTTTCGATTCTCCCCGTCTCCTTCTGGTACTCCCATCAATCGGTCTTTTTATGAAGTCCCATATTCTTGTAGCCTTTGTTCATTCCTTTTCATTCTTTTTTTTTCTCTATTCTTGTCTGCACATCTTATTTCAGTAAGGTGGTCTTCAGACTCTGATATCCTTTCTTCCACTTGTTCGATTCAGCTGTTGATACTTGTGTATGTTTCACGAAGTTCTTGTGCTGTGTGTTTCAGCTCCATCAAGTCGTTTATGTTCCTCTCTAAACTGCTTATTCTACTTAGCAGTTCCTCTAACATTTTATCAAGGTTCTTAGCTTCTTTGCATTGGGTTAGAACATGCTCCTTTAGCTCATAAAAATATGGAACGCTTCATGAATTTGCATGTCATCCTTGTGCAGGGGCCATGCTAATCTTCTCTGTATTGTTCCAATTTTAGTATATGTGCTGCTGAAGCAAGCACACATCTCTGAGCCCTTAAAACTTTTTGCCTGTTCCTCCCAGGTTCTTTCTCTTCGTTGTTTCCTTGCTTTTAAAAAAGTTTTTTACATAAATATCTCTAAACAATGCTTAACTTTGTTTTTTAGCATTTTCAAAATTGTTTCATGCCATCTTCAGTCTTCTGTGTTTAATGTTTTGACTTAACATAATGTCTCTGAGATACTTTCATGTTATTGCTTATGGTTATATTCATTTTCATCACTACATCATCTTCTACTACATATGTTTTTCAAGTTTTATTTATCCATTGTTTAGATGGATATGGATTAATTTTTAAAAAAAATTATAACTGTAATACACAATGTTGAATACCTTTTGCTTAATGTTGTCTGTAAGACTTGGAAGTAATGTACTTATAAAAATTTTCTCAATCGAATGAGCACTAAATATTGGCTTATTGTGGTGTCAGGTTCATTTTCCTAATTATTAATGAGGGTGAACTTCTTTCTTAGTTTAAAAATACTGTTATTCTAAGTTCAGGGGAAAAGTGCAAGTTTGTTACATAGGTAAACGTGTATCATGGGGGTTTGTTGTACAGATTACTTCATCACCCAGGTATTAAGCCTAGTACTCATTAGTTATTTTCCCTGATCCTCTCCCTCCTCCCACCCTCCACCCTCTGAAAGTCCCCAGTGTGTATTGTTACCCTCCTCACCATGTGTCCATGTGTTCTTATCTTTTAGTTCCCACTTATAAATGAGAACATGCAGTATTTGGTTTTCTGTTCCTGTGTTAGTTTGCTAAGGATAATGGCCTCCTGTTCCATCCATGTTCTTGTGAAGGACATGATCTCATTCTTCTTTATGGCTGCGTAGTATTCCATGGTGTATATATACCACATTTTCTTTATCCAGTCTATCATTGATGGGCATTTAGGTTGATTCCATGTCTTTGCTATGGTGAACAGTGCTGCAATAAACATATGTGTGCATGTTTCTTTATAACAGAATGATTTATATTCCTTTGTGTATATACCCAGTAATGCAATTGCTCGGTCAAATGATGTTTTTGGCTTTAGGTCTTTGGGGAATCATTACACTGTATTCCACAATGACTGAACTAATGTATAAGCATTCTTTTTTCTCCACAACCTTGCCAGCAACTGTTAGTTTTTAACTTTTTAATAATAGCCATTCTGACTGTTGTTTGATGGTATCTCATTGTGGTTTGGATTTGCATTTCTCTAATGATCAGTGATGTTGACCTTTTTTCTTATGATTGTTGGCCACATTTATGTCTTCTTTTGAAAAGTGTGTGTTCATGTCCTTTGCCCACTTTTTAATATTTTTTATTGCTTGTAAATTGTTTAAAGTTCTTTATAGATGTTGGATATTAGACCTTTGTCAGATGCATAGCTTGCAAAAATTGTCTCTCATTCTGTAGGTTGCCTGTTTACTCTGTTGATAGTTTCTTTTGCTGTGCAGAAGCTCTTTAGTTTAATTTGATCCCATTTGTGAATTTTTGCATTTGTTTCAATTGCTTTTGTCATCTTCATCACGAAATCTTTAACCGTGCCTATGTCCTCAATGGTATTGCCTTGGTTGTCTTCCAGGGTTTTTATTGTTTTGGGTTTTACATTTAAGTCTTTAATCCATTAATCTGTCTTGAGTTAATTTTTGTATATGGTGTAAGAAAGGAGTCTAGTTTCAATCTTCTGCATATGGCCAGCCAGTTTTTCCAGCACCATTTATTGAATAGGGAATCCTTTTACAATTGCTTGTTTTCATCATGTTTGTTGAACATCAGATAGTTTTTTCTCAGTTTATTGGCAGTTAGTAGTTTCTCTTCCATAAAATCACCTCTTCTTAGTTTTTGGCCATTTTTGGTTGGATTGTTAGACTTTACAAACATTAATTTGAATGAGTTCTTAAGATATATTTGATATTAATCTCTGTTTGTCACGTGTTTAAAATATCTTCTCCTAGTGTTGATGTGCCTTTTTACTTTCTTTTCAATGCTTTGAAATGTATTATTATTCTTAATTTCTGTGTAGTAGAAATTATCAATCTTTTATTGTATGGTTAGTATTTTTAATTTTGATGAGGTTCAATTTATTAATTTTTTCCTTTTATGGATTGTGCTTTTGGTGTCAAGTCTTACAAATATTTGCCTAGCCCTATATCCTAAATTTTTGTGCAATTAAGTCTGTGATGCATTTTGAGTTAATCTTTTATAAGCTGTGAAGTTTAGGTTGCCTGTTTTTCCAATTGCTTCAGCACCATTTGTCAAAAGACTCTCCTTCCTCCACTGAATTGCTTCTGTACCTTTGTTAAGAATCAGCTGAGTGTATTTGTGTGAGTTTATTTGGGGGCTCTTTATACCCTTCCACTGATCTATGTGTCCATCCCTCCACTGATACCATGCTCTTGATTATTGTAGCTATAGAATAAACATCAATATTGGTTAAAGTGATTTCTTCCACTTTAAACCTCAATAGGATTTTGATAGGCATTGCATCAAACCTACATCTTTACTCTGTTGAGGCTTCCAATCCATGAACATAGTATGTCTCCACTTATTTAGAGCATTGACTGATTTCCTCAGTATTTTGTAATTTTTAGCATACAGATCCTGTACATATTGTATTTAAAATACATCTAAGCATTTCATTTTCTTGGAACAACTGTAAATGGAATGGTGATTCTGATTTTGGTTGCTGCATACTTATGTTTAGTATGTAGAAGTGTGACTGATTTTTCTGCATTGATCTGATATCCTTTGACCTTGCTGAACTCATTTGTTCATTCTAGGATCATTTTTGTAGATTTCTTGGGATACTCTATGTTGATAATTATGTCATCTACACATACAGACAGTCTTATTTTTTCCTTTCCAATTCGTATGCCTTTATTTTTTGCCTTATTGCAGGTTCTAGGATTTCCAGTGCTATATTTTCTAAGAATTGTGAGAGCAGATATTGGACATTTTTACATTGTTTCCAATGTTGTAGGGAAAGCATTCAGCCTTTCACCATTAAACATGATGTTAGCTGCAGATGTAGATGCCCTTTATCAAGGTGAACTTAGCACCTATCTCTCTTTCCCTCACTTGCTGACAGTTTATAACATGAATGGTGTTGGATTTTGTGAAATGCTTTTGCCATGTCAGATGATATGACTAATTTGATTAGCATTTTTTGTATTAAAAGATCCTTTTCTATTTTGAGATCATAAGGATATTCTATTTTGTTTTCTAAAAGTTTTGAAGTTTTGCCTTTTACATTTATATATTTATTCCATTGGGAATTGATTTTGCCAATAGTGTGAGAAAGTGTGCAACTTAATTTTTATAAGGATTGCTGATTGTATCAGCTCTTTTATTGAATATATATCCTTTTGCCATATCTGTCATATGATTGGGTCTGTTTTGTTCTGTCACACTGACTGATCTCTCTGCTCTGGGCTAATATCATATAGCTCTACTTATCCTAGTTCTGTAAGCCTTGAGATTATGTTGGGCAAATCTCTATACTGTATTCTTCATCAGAAGTTTCTCCCTTATTTTGTGATATTCATTTTCCATATAAATTTTAGAATTTGCTACCATGTTTCTTGAAAAACCTATCGGAATTTTAATCTGTAAACAATTTATGGAAATTGACATCTTTTTGATATTGAGTTCTGATACTTTCCATGAAAATAATATTCCTATTTATTTAGAAATTCTTAAATATCTCTTATAATTTAAAAAGTTTCTCCATAAATGTCTCATGCTTATTTTGTTTGATTTATTTCATGGTAGCTTGGTACCTTAAAGGGTTTTTTAAAAGGTAGCTTTTTAAAATAGTATCTTATTGCATAATATTTGTTTGTTGTTGATATATAACTAATTAATTTCTATGTATTAATCTCACATTCAAGCACTTTACTAGACACTTTTACTAGCTCTAATTTTTGGCAGATTATTTTGGGTCTTTAATGTGGAAATCATATTATATATGAATAAAGGGGGTTTTGTTGCTTCCTTTCCAGTCCTTTTCATTTTTTTTGCCCCTTTGTCCTTATTACACTGTCTATTATATCAAACAGAAGTGATGATAATAGACATTCTTTTCTTGTTCCTGATTTTAACTTACTTCACCGTTAAAATTTATATTTACTGTAAATTTTTGATAGACAAATTTTGTCCGGTTAAGAAAGCTTTGATTTTTATTCTGAGCTTTTTTTAAAAAAAACACACACAAATGGGTGTTAAGTTTACCAAGTAGTTTCTACACATTGTGACATAATAACTTGTTTCTTTAATCTGGTAGATCATACATATAGATTTTTTTGCCAGTGTAAACCAACTTTTCCTTCTTGAAATTCATGTAACTTGATCATGATATATTATCTATCAATGCACTACCCTTAACCATCATTACCAATTAATTGGAATCATCAAGTAAACTGGAAATTATTTACCAACTCTGACTTAAGTGAGCTTCTTTTATTCTCTCCTCCACCAGAAATAGTTCCATTTTAGTACACAGATTCTTCAATTCCAAAAGTACATACACAACATGAAATATAAATTGTTTACGTTTAAATTCAGGTAAAGGAGATATTTGCAAAAGAGACTTATTTTGCTGCATCTCCTTCAAATCATCCTATGTAGGTAAAAGTCTATTTAATCTGTTCAAAATTCAGGCCTGCTCAGAAGAGTTGGGTGTGGTTTAAAGCTCAAAGGAGCCCTCAGTTTGTGACTAAATGGACAGGCACAGGAAATATCCACAGGATAAACTAACAAGTGTCTGTTTTAACTCTAGAAACCAAATGGGGTCAGGCGCAGTGGCTCACACCTGTAATACCAGCACTTTGGGAGGCCAAGGTGGGCAGATCACTTGAGGTCAGGAATTCGAGAGCAGCCTGGTCAACATGTTGAAACCCTGTCTCTACTAAAAACACAATAATTAGCCAGGCAAGTGGGGTATGCCTGTGGTCCCAGCTACTTGAGAGTCTGAGAATCACTTGAACCCCAGAGGCAGAGGTTGTAGTGAGCAGAGATTGTGCCACTGCACTCCAGCCTTCCAGCCAGGGCAAGAGAGTGAGACTCCAACCAAAAAAAAAAAAAAAAAAAAAAAGGAAAAGGAAAAAAAAAAAGGAGAAGGAGGAGGAGGAGGAAAGCAAATGTTAAATTTTTTGAGTTTCTTCTGAGAGGATATCTTGTTTCTCTCTCTTTGTCCAGCATGTTGTCAGAAACTATGTGTTTTTCTAATTTTTGCACTTGATTCATTAGTAGCAGACTACACATGCTTAGCTCATGTGGGTTTCTGTTTCTGTGTTTTTCCTAAAAGGCAGAGGAGGAGGGAAGAGAAGTTCTGGGCTAAAGACCCAAAAGCCTTTCATTTAAAGGCTTATAGCCAAACTGCAAGCCTGTGGTGATCTAGACCAATTAAATCAGGAACACTGGAGTTGAGACTCAATTATTAATATATTACAAACCTCCCTGGGTGATTCCAATGTGCAGGAAATGAAGTGAATCAGTGTTTCCAGCTATCAGAGTCAAATGACCATTAATATGTATCTAAGGACATAGCAGACATTTTGTAAATATATTTATTCACCTAGTCTTGAGCCTCTTGAAATACAATGGAAAGGGAAGTGTTTTGATGTTTTACTCTAAAACTTTTACTATCTTGGAACTTTTCCTGTAGTAGACTAGCAATGAGAAAATCATGGAGGAGGCAGTGACAGCAGAATGACAAGAAAAAACACACAGAGGTGTGTATGTGCACACACACACACAGATTCAAATATTGCAAGTAAAAGGCGAGAAATTGGGGGGTCCATAATTTTCTACTATACTTTGGTGGTGAATGAGACATAAAAACCTTTTTTTTTCTACTGATCACAGCATGATTTTCTTTAGGTTCAAGCCCAGTGCTCTGAGTAAGTTGATTAGCTCCAACCAGGTGAATAGTTTCACTAAAGGTAACACTCTCCTCCCAGAGGAGAAATGCCATCTATAACCTGCCGTTGATTGAAGTGGCTGACCCTGTAGAACACACACACAAGTTCTACCCACCCTGTATCCTGCACCAACCCTGAAGCACAGGCACTTCCTGCAGGAGGCAAAGGAGAAGAAACAGCCTGCACTAACTGCTGGGCTTTGCAGGTGACAATAGCAAAGGTTTATTACAGTTTCTGAACATGTTAGAAAGTAAATCTCTATTGTAGATAGCCCTGCAAGTCCAAAACTGTAGGAGGTTTAGAAAAATATGGGTTTTAACAGCAGGCGAAACAATGATGACAGCACTATAAGTCTAATGTTGAATTTTTCTAAGTTTCTTAAACATGACATTGGCCATGGGTCAATCATATGTTTCAATCTTTAAAGAGATGGAAAAGATATTTTGTCCCCAGGTTCTTTTCTATGATGACTCCGATTGTACTGTGGCATTGTATAGTTGGTAGACTGAGTAGTAAGTAGTATAGATTTTCATTGTTATTAACCATCTATAATTCAATTTTTTTAGGAAGATGCAGAGTAAATTGTTAGTGAAAATTGTCTAGAGCCTGATACTATGGACTTTTGAAGTTTGTTTCTGCTGCATACCAAAGTGATGTCTTCCACATCAACTTCAAGCCATGAAAAGTTACACAAAAAGGACTTCATGTATACTTTCTCTGTGGTATTCGTCATCACTCATTCAGGCAATATTGACTGGTTCCTCTTCTGGGCAGGCTTTGTGCTGGGAAATGGAGAAAATGCAAAGGGACATATGTGAAACAGTCCCTGATATTAAGGAGGAAGAGAAACTCAAATAACTTTGAGATTGTAGTTACTGTACAGCTAGGACATAGGTGAAAAGCAACAAAGCAAGGCATTCAAATGTTCATTTATATGATAACACAAACCCATATGTTTGAAATAATTGGTGTGACAATCAGAATCTCTCAGTTTCCATCTGGATATCTGTTGTATTGTCAACACTGCCCAATTTTGAGGGTCATTTGGTTTTGTAGCATGATAGATTCTTTCAAGTTCATTTGTTTCCTTTCTTGTAACATGTGTTGCTGCAGCTCCAATAATACCCTTTTGATGATATCACAGATGAAGATTCATCCTTAGGTCTTATTCACTCAACACACTAGGCTACACTGGCACAAATCCTCATTTCATTTTTGCTACCTAATTGGAAAACTACTGTCAAATACTTCAAGAAGGAGAAAGAAACCTCAGGAGAATTAGGTGATAATATTATTCAGCGCTATCTATTGAGAGCATTTATCTAATCAAAACAAAAGATGTAACACCTGGTATGTATCTAGCACTTTCCCCTGCTGGTGCAGATGGATGCAGCCAGCTTGAGCTCTGAAATCTCTTCCATCCCTGAGTAGTCCCTGAGTGGTGGTTTGAACCAGGCAGTGAGGGGAGAAGCGGACCAGGCCAGCTCAGCTCAGCAAGATCTCACAGCTGCCTGGCAAGTCACTTTGATGTGCTGTGCCTTTGAAGTCAATTCTTTCATATGGGGCACTCTTCTCACCAGTCTTTTTCTTAGCCCCTGCAGTTTATCAGAGGGAGAAGAGTCCTCCAATAATTACTTCTTTGAGGGAGGCAGAGAAAAGTGAGACATGGAAGGAAGAAAACAAAGACAGGGAGAGAGTGAGAGAGCAAGAAAGCTAGAACTAGGGAGTGAATATTAAAGGCAGTTGGCATTTGAATTTACCTTGCCTATATTTTAGTTGAAACATCTACCCTTAAGCTGGATTTAGCTTTATAGGTGCTTTTTCGGAAGGAGGGAGGAAGTTTATACTCTTACATCTACCTTCTTGGGCCTGTTTGATGCTAATAAGAATACTGTTAGCTTGTGTTTTAAAATGTCTTCTTAAAAGAAGTCTTGAGTTTGCTTGAGTATCTTTATTTTACTAATTTTAGAAACTCTTTTAGAAACTTTAGGCACACCACTGCCAATATCCTCATCTGTAAAATGGGGTTAATAGCGATAACTATTTCATGAAGTTATGATGAGGAGGAGATGAACTAAGATTTGTAAAGTGCTTAAAAGTATGCCTTGCAAAGGAAATGCTGTGTAAGCATTTATTAAATAGAATAATAAAGAATGATTTAAAAATAAAATATAAAAAAAAATTAAATAAGAATAAAAACCAAAAGGGTAAGTTAGATTGTTCATCATTTAATCCTGATCTATGTTGATTTATTTTTAAAATTAGGTTGATTGCTCTAGTGAAGTCAGTGTAGTGTCTGTCCCCTCTTTCCATAGCTGGATGATGCAGAAATTCCATATTGGTGCCACATCTTATAGATAACTCAGAAGACACTTGTTTTAGTTATTTCTAAGCCTCAGGCTTTTGACTTCTGTGGAGCTAAAGAGGACACCTGTCCTTAGCTACTTAGATTTTAGCAAGAATATTATTGCATTGTCTGGTGGTTTGGCTCAGACATGGCCTAGAGTAGAGAATGACTGCCTGATATGGTTTGGATGTTTGTCCCCTCCAAAGCTCATGTTGAAATGTAATTGTCAGTGTTGGAAGTGGGGCCTGGTGGGAGGTGGCTGGGTCATGGGGGCAGATCCCTCTTGAATAGCCTGGTGCCCAACTCGAGGTAAAAAGTGAGTTGTTACTCTGAGTTCACAGGAAAGCTGGTTGTTTAAAGGAGCCTGGAACCCCCTCCTCTCTCTCGCTTCCTCTCTCACTGTGGGATATGCTGGCTCTCCCTTTAGCTCCTGCCATGATTGCAAGCTCCTTGAGTCCTCACCAGAAGCAGATGCTGGCATCAGACTTCCCGTACGGCCTGTGGAATCGTGAGCCAGAAACACCTCTCTATTTTGTTTATAAATTACCTGGTTTCAGGTATTTCTTTATAGCAATGCAAATGGACTAACACACTACCTTTATTCTGTGAAAAGTTTATCTGGCTTGAAATATGGTGAACAACATCATTTGTCCCTTATTCCAGGAATAAATTCAAAATCCTTTCAGATTCCATGTATTCTTTCTATATTTCTGTTGCGTCTCTTACCATGTACAGCTGACTCTTGAAAAATGTAAGGGTTAGGGTCACTGACTCCTGTGCAGTTGAAAATCCCAGCATAAATTTTGACTGCTCTTAGCTACTTAATAGTTAACTACTAATAGCTTACTATTGGCCAGAGGCCTTACTGAAAACACGAACAGTTGGTTAACACATATATTTTGTATGTTATATGTATTATGGAGTGCATTCCTAAAATAAAGTAAGCTAGAGAAAAGAAAATGTTATTAAGAAAATTGTAAGGAAGAGAATATATGTTTACTATCCATTAAGTGGAAAATCTTCATTTGCAAGGGTGGCAGAGGCATAATAAAAACCACGTATAAATGGATCCTTGCAATTCAAACCCATGTTGTTAAGGGCCAACTGTATTTTAGAAGCAATGCCAAAATAAAGCACTTGCCTCCTTTGACTGAAAATGTGCATTAATCATCACCCTTTCAGCAGAACCTGACCTGAAATGCCCCGTGACAGAATTTTTGCTGCTGCTTTATTTTTGGTTGTTTTTTGCAACAGGCTAAAAATATTAAGACTGTAGAAATTTACTCAGGGTTAGGGCTGTTGATCACATCATTGCTTGCCTTAGGTTGCCTGACATCTCAGTTTATGACTTGTATTCAGGTTTTAGGGACTGGTATGCCATTTACTGTTGTCGATGGACATGGGCTGAAAGACTGACTTGGAATTTATGAAATAATTTCAGTTTCCTGGTTACCAAACTAACCAATTATTAATTGAATTAGGGTTTCAATACAGAGGAAATTGTACCAAATCTGTACATTCAAAATCTTGAGAATATGTTCAGTCTATCAAAAAAAAATAGCTGTGGGCATTTCCATTTTTTAAACTGTTATCTTAGAAGCAAAGAAAATAAATAATTATTGTCTTTAATAATAATGATTACTAAATATTCTTATAATATTGAATTCTTAGAACAACAGTATAAATGTAATTTAGGAACTTAGGTGATCTATGTGCACACCTATGGGTATGTTAATACCACATGAATTAAATTTTATGACATCTTTATGATGTATCTGATATTTCAATATTTTCTAATGGAAAAATTACCATAAGATGTTATTCTGGGTTACAGTGTTGACCAGGTGGCTGATTTCCTACTCATCACACTGTCTTCTATGAACAAGTACAAGAGCAACTGGAACAACTACTACAATGTATTCAGTGATGACCCTGTGTCAGAGAGTGTGCTAAGTACATTAGTAACACATTCTCTCATTTAACCCTCATAGCAACCCCATGAGGTAGTTCTCATTATCTTTATTCTAGTGATGAAGGAATCAGGACTCAGGTAACTCAATCATACAGATAGTAAGAGACAGAGATGAAATTTGAATCTAGGCTATGTCAAGACAGCACCCACACTTTTAATCACTAGGCTAAGTTTGCTTCCTCAGTGACAAAATTGCCCCTTTTCTGTATTGAGAGAGTTGTCCAAAACTGTTGGGACATGTGCCAAGACTAGTGTGTTAGTTTGCTTGCTGTGACAAAGAGTACTGGCCGTAAGAGTTAAAAGGAATCTAAATCCCATCTATCTAGAACTCTTTTGAAGTGTCCACATTCACATTTACTCTTCATGGTTTTTAAAGACTTTGTTAAAGTCATTCATTTTCAATGTATATGAAGAAGTTCCTTACTGAAGAGAATCTATCCCAAGGACATATGTGGACATAGCGTCAAATTTTAATAGATATGAGTGCAAACAGTCCACATATCAGTTGCTTGAGGTCATCTTTCAGAAGCCAAGGGTTGGCCATGCCTCTTCCCAATGACCCCCAGCAAAGCCCCCCATTTCCCCCACATCATCTTCTCTAGAGTGGCAGGAGGCCAACTGGGTGTGTCGTAATGAGCAAGTTTGTCCTGTGTTATGAGCGTGAAGAATTAAGGAAAGCTGCAGAGTTGAATTCATACTGGTATTGATATGGTCTATTTTCACAAAGAGACTATGCATAAGTATGTAGCTGGAGAAGAGATTACTCAGAGCAGGCATGTCTATTAGAAAAAAGTGGGAAGGGAATAATAACAATACTGCAACTATATAAATAAGAACTTTTTATGCACCTGGGAGAAAATAACAATAGTAATGGCAATTATTTTAAGTGAAAACTTTCTATCTACCTGTTTTTTTTTTCTACAGGCACATTATTTCATTTAACTATAATCACAACACTTTGAGCTGTCAGTCATTTGGTTCATTTTTCTAAAGGAGGAAATGGAGATTGAGGGTTATTAGGCATTTTACCCAGTGATACATGGCAGAGCCAGAATTCAAATCTAGGCATGCCTAACTCAAAAGCACAGGTTTTTTTCAACTAAAGCCTCCTCAGTCATATTTAGCTGAATGCATAGAAGCAGTGCTGCAGGTTAACTTGTGGCTTCAGAGAACACCACTAATAGAGCTGTTTTGTGTGGTCAATAATGAAAATAATTTTGAAGAAAGCTGATCATGGGTATAGGGAACAAACCAAAAGAGAGCTCTCATCTAAATGTTAAAAAATTAACTTATATTTTATATTAGTTTTACTTTTTCCCCACAAGGAGCAAAGTTTCTTCAGGAAAGAGACCATGAAGGAAGAAAACTATTAACCTGATGACCAACAAATGCTGAAAAATATGTCATCTAGAAAGAATTATTTTTCCAGGACGAATCCGTAATATGACTTTTCTGGACATTGAAAAAATTCAATATGCAAGAGGAATGTGGTGTAAAGTAGAATTTAGAATTTAGTAATAGAGGGAGTTAGAGTGGTGAGGGAAACTATATCCCCCTCGCTATTAGCATAGATCACTGCACTCCCAATGCTTTATTATGTATTTCCTATAAACAAAAATGCTGTTATATACAACCACAATATAATTATAAAAATCAAGAAGCTAAGACAGGTACGTTGACTAACTGAGCAATATCTATGTAATACTCAGACCCTATTCGAGTTTTGCCAGTTGTGTCAGTAATGTCCTTTACAGAAGAAGAATTCAGTTAAGAATCACACATTGAGTTTCTTTTTAGTTTCTTTAGTTGTGTCTCTTTAGTTTGTTTTTGTTGGAAACAGTTTCTTTCTCTTTCTTTTCTTTTCATTTTGGGATCTTGACATTTTTTAAGGTTGTAGACCAGTTATTTTGCACATTTCCATTCACTTTTGGGATTCTTAGACATTTCATTGTAGTCTGATTCCAATTATGTACCTTTGACAGCAGCATCACTGAGGTGATCCTGTGATCCACACAGTTATCAGGTGGTACAAAATTTGTTCTCTCTGATCACTTGATTGAGGTGGTGTCTGCCAGGCCTCTCCTTTCAGAACTTACTTTTCACCTTTGTAAGTAATAAGTGTTTCATGAAGAAGCACTTTGAAGCTATGTAAATATCCCATTTGTGGTTAAACTTTTTTCATTTATGTATATCTCTACATATTCGTGGGTTCCTATTTTATTGAATGGTTTATAATCCATCACAATCATTTGTTCAATGCTAAAATAATCCCAGACTTTTCGGTGGTTCCGGTGTTATTCTGTCCCCATATAATATGGTTTGGCTGTCTCCCCACCCAGATGTCACCTTGAGTTGTAATAATCCCCACGTGTCAAGTGCGGGACCGGGTGGAGATAATTGAGTCATTGGGGTGGTTTTCCCCATATTGTTCTTGTAGTAATGAATAAGTCTCACGAGATCTGATGGTTTTATAAACGGGAGGTCCCCTGCAGAAGCTCTCTTGCCTGTTGCCAAGTAAGATGCATCTTTGTTCCTTGTTTGCCTTCAGCAATGATTGTGAGGCCTCCTCAGCCATGTGAGACTGTGAGTCCATTAAACCTTTTTTCTTTATAAATTACCCAGTCTTGGGTACGTCTTTATTAGTAGCATGAGAACAGACTAATACACCACCTTTCTTTGAGCACTTCCTTGTTTTCTGGACAAAATGTTCCAGACTCATTTTACTTTCCCTGCCCAAACTAGCTATCAGCCATTTCTCCATGGATTTCTGGTTCCTTTTAGTGGAGAATAGCACTTAGAAGCTAAGATCTGGGCACTTGGGGTGCTCATTGTTATTGGGGTATCAGTGGTCCAGGCCCTCACAGTGGACACACACACACATAGGCAAACACACACATACCTGCACACTTGCATTTACATTTTTTGCTATGCCTCATCTATCTCTCAAGCTAGCTAACTAACTAGCTATGGAAAATCATAAACTCACACTGATCCTACCAACATTAATTCAGCTCTACAGGTTTGTTCTAGTTTTCTCACATTTTGTTTTTGTAATTCTTATGCTGAAAAAAAAAACAAACAAACTTGGTTTCATTATCTTTAATGTATTTATGTGATCACTTCCCCTGTATGTAACACATTTTCAATGGCTACACCACCTCTCTTCCCTGCTCACATGCCTTTCTTATTCCACCTGGGCTCTGCCTCCTTCTACCAGGTTGTTCTCCACCCTGCTTGGGTGCTGGCTCCCCATGCCTGGCCACCCCCTACTCCATGTGCTGTCTTCCTCATATGGCCTAGGCTCTGCCACCCTAAGCTGGGCAGCACCCCCCAGTGGATGCCCTCCTCACACTGCTCAGTGTCTGATTGTCCACCCTGGGCATCCCTCTGCATGGTCACCCTCTATTTTCCCAACTTGTGCTCCAACACCCTATACCAGCCCACCTTCCAGCATGGATGCCCTCCCTGCCCTATTTGGCTTCTGACTTCTCCTTCCTGCCCCTCAGTAAACACCCTCATCACCCTGCCTGGGCTTTGTTACTCCATGCATGCCACCCCTTTGCCTGCATGGATGCCTACCTTGCCTTGCCCCATCGAGTGATTTTGGACTGAATTGCTCAGGAAGGAAAAGGAAGGAAATGAAGAGGAAGGGAGGAAGAAGAACAAGTTGAGGAAGAAAAACGAATACTTTTGAATGAACATCATTAAAAATATGGGCTGTTTTCTAGTTGAATTTCACCCTCCTGAAGTCTTTCTTTTCTTTTCTTTTTTCCAGGAGGGGGTGGGTCTTTCTCTGTCACCCAGGCTGCAGAGCAGTGGCGCTATCATAGCTTACTGCAGCCTTGAACTCCTGGGGTCAAACGATCCTCCCACCTTGGCATCCCACATCCTGAGTAGCTGGGACTACAGGTACAAGCCAGTGCATCCAGCTGAGCTCTTTGCTAGCAGAGTTTAGCAGATGCATTTTTACTCAGATGCCCTTATTATTTATAATTCCAAAGGATCACAGATGAATTTCTGTTCTAATAAGCAAACACACTGATAGTCAATCCAACTGTGAACTGTCTTTTAAAAGGCTTGGATTATAATCAAACGACTATAACTGTTTTCTCATATATATAATTGTGTTGCTAAAGAGTTTAAAAGTCAGAGACTATAATGGGTATCATATCTTTAATCAGCTTGGAGTTTTAACTGGAATCCAGTTAAATTCTGGGCAAAAATTACAGTGCCCACTAAATGGTCTTTTAATTTTTGGCTGCCTTTATTTAAAAGGAGACTTCAGAGTCTTGCAAACATTTATCTGGCAGCTGCAAATAGATGATCATATTCACTTTAAACACAAATGTAGAGTCCTACTCCTGGCCCATGTTTTTGAAGAGACACTTGTAAGAATGATAAAGTTTAGTCTAGATCATAACCAGCCTTGGAATCCTAGTGCCCTCCACTCAGATAAATATCTCTATGACCTTTTATTTCCATATTCTCATTTATATATTTTATGATAACTAAGAAACCAAACTATAGAAACACTTTTTAAGTTTTCTTCAGGAAAAAAATGTAAAAACGTATTTCCAGATATAGAACAGATGCACACAACATGCCTTGAAAATGGTATGAAAACTGTCATTTCAGCCTGCGTGATCACATTTTTTCACCTGCTTAGGGAATTGTACATCTCTGGCTTGTTGAACACATTCTTGTCTGTAAAATTGAAGACTGCCAGATCAAAAATGCTGCTTTAAGCCTGTTATTTCATAGCTTATATTTTACATTTGGAAGCAAAGCATTAAACTACATACTAAAGCATATTGAAATGATGTTAAAGAATGGAATTGATTTTAAGAAGACACAAGTTGCAGAAATACTTTTGTAGATCAATCAAGATTAATTTATATAGCACTCTTCAAAGTCTAAATATACTGAACTTGGACAATCTAAGCCAAACTGAAACAGTTAGTCTCTTAGACCAAAGGCCCCGGTAATCCTAAGAGTATTTCAATATTTGAAAAAGTACCTACACTAAAGTATTTCAGCTTATATTATTTAATTCTCATTCTGTTGATTAAAAAAATCTTTGCTAAAAGATATAACTTCCTTTTGTCTGTAGACTTCTGGCTTATTTATTATTATTTATTATTATATTAAATACACCAGTTTTGTAAAATTGAAAAAAATGTTCAATATTTGTATCTGAAGGTACACAATTCTAAATTTTTATTTTTATTTATGTATTTATACTAGAGAAAGGATATCCCTCTGCCACTCAGGCTGGAGTGTAGTGACATGATCATAGATCCTGTATTAATCCATTCTCATGCTTCTATGAAGAAATACCAGAGACTGGGTAATTTATAAAGAAAAGAGGTTTAATTGACTCCCAGTTCTGCCTAGCGGGGGAGGCCTCAGGAAACTTACAATCATTGCAGAAGGTACCTCTTCACAGGGCAGCAAGAGAGAGAATGAGAGCCAGCAGGGAAGATGCTAGACACTTACAAAACCATCAGATCTCATGAGAACTCACTCACTATCATGAAAACAGCATGGGGGGAAAATACCCCCATGATCCAATCACTTCTGACTGGGTCCCTCCCACGACCCATGGGGATTATGGGGACTACAATTCAAGAAGAGATGTGGGTGGTGACACAGCCAAACCATATCAACCTCAAACTCCTAGCCTCAAGCAATCCTTCTGCCTCAGCCTTGTGAGTAGCTGGGACCATAGGCATGAACTACTATGCCCAGCTAATTTTTATTTTTTTGCTTTTTATAGAGACAAGGTCTCTCTATATTGCCCAGGCTTGTCTTGAACTCTTGGGCTTAAGTGTTTCTCCTGCCTTGTCTCCCAAAGTGCTAGGATCACAGGCACGAGCCTGTGATCTAAATTCCAAATTTTTAGAACCTAAAAATACCCTAAGAGCAGAAAATAGTTTTTGAGTAAGGCAATCTATACCTGACCTTTATCAAGTGCTCACTCTATGTGCCTCACGTGTGTTATATCATTGAATCAATCATCACCTTCATCCTAAGGAGCAGACATTTTTGTCATCCTCGTCTTTCAGATGAGGAAATTGAGGCCTGGAAAGGCTGAAGAGTTTGCCCAAGGTCACACAGCTGGTATATGGTGGAATAGAAATTTGAACTCAGTATTCTGATTGTATGGTCTATGCTTTTTTTTTTTTTTTTTTTTTTTGACAGAGTCTCACTCTGTCACCCAGGCTGGAGTGCAATGGCATAGTCTCGGCTCTTTGCAACCCCTGCCTCCCGGGCACAAACGATTCTCCTGCCTCAGCCTCCCAAGTAGCTGGAACTACAGGTGCATGATACCACATCTGGCTAATTTTTGTATTTTTAGTAGAGATGAGGTTTCACTGTGTTGGCCAGGTTGGTCTCGAACCCCTGACCTCTTGATCCGCCCCCATCAGCCTCCCAAAGTGCTGGGATTACAGGCATGAGCCACCGCCCCCAGCCTATGCTCTTAACCTTTAGAAGATAAGTGAGAGACCAAAAGAAGGTGGAACCCACAATCTTCGAAGTTCTGTTACTTCCCTTATGCTAAATATACTCCATCAGAGTAAGATTATAAAAATAGAAATTGGCATTTTTGCAAGTTCACTGTTCTCTGGAGTTCTAGAAAGCAAAGAAAGAGAATAGAGTTGAGATTATGGTTTAGCTATTCATGGCAATAGGGGAAAATTAGAGAGAGAGCCCAGTCTCCGTGGCCAGTGCTCCTGCTCTGGCTTCAGAGCCATGCCTGCCCTTCCCACTGGCCAGTTCCAAGTGTAGACTTACAGGTAAAGGCACAGTTTCTGGATCTAGACACTCTTCAATCCTAATCCCTGATGGAACATTTATCACTAGGAGATTATGGAAAAGTGACAACCTCTCTAAGCCCCATTTTCTTTTTATTTGCGAAAAAAAAGATACATAATAAAGTATCTCCTTGAAGTGTTGATTTGGGATTAAATGAGTGAATACCCATACATAATGTAATCAGTCTGTCTCGTACTTCTCCAGCTGCTGCTTGCAGTGCCCTGTTGCTGACCTCTTGCTGTCTGAAACTCTTATCTCATCATACGCTATGATGAGGTATTACTTGTTGGAAAATTCACCTTCTTCTTCCCACATCAAAAGTCATGTTTTGTCTATGAAGGTTGATCTCAGTTTGAATTTAGAAATAAAGTGGTCAAGTGAGCCTCCTGAAAGTGTTGGCATCTTAAAAGCAAATGTTACCCACGTAAATGTAGTTTAGAGACTATCAAGCTGCATGACAATGTGCAGGGGATTTCAGGTAGGTAGAGAAGGAGAGATATTGTGATGAGCTTCCTCAGAGCAAAATGTATCCGAACTTTCAAAGGAGTGAAAGGAAAAGAAAAAGTAAAATGTATTATATTAGCCATGGTCTGTTCTGTTAGAGGGCTGGCCTCTTCCTGATCTGCCCCCCTCCTCACTCAAAGTCCCTTTCAAAAGCCTGAACACTTCCTGCTCTGAAGCCAGAACAAGAGGCTCTGAAGATTGGCCGGCCTGACTGTTTTAAAAGGTTACTGGGTTCACCTTGGAGGTACATAGGGGAATTTTAGAGCTTGTTAGAATGCACATGTGACTGAACAATTAAATTCAAATCAAGTGCTGTGCTGGTTGATCTAATGAAATAGAAAGAGCCAGTTATTGAATGGAGAAATACTTTCAAAAGTAGATCGGCAGGGATTGCTTTGCTGAGATAAGAGAGGATAAAAATAAGAGCCCTTAAGAATAAGATTCTGAAGTCAGAGAATTTACACATAATGGGATAGCTCACAGTAGCATGAGTCTTGTTACTAGAATTGCTCTGTTGGTCACAATATGAAATATGTGGTCTTTTCTCTTCCTGACTACTCAGCTCCCAAGGACTATTCACAGATACACATATTTACAGTGGCTTGTGCACTGTGTACTGACCATTGACATTGCTAACACGTAAAGGCTAGGAAGAAAGAGAGAATCCATCAATTTCTGCCTACTCATCATCCTTTAGAAGGAAGAATTTATAGAGCTGAAGCAGAAACATCCACTGCCTTTGTGTTTGCTTGGACTCTGTCTGTAGAGCTTGCTTCTTTGTATTCATTCTCTGTGGTTCTATAAGAAGTAGTTTAAAGGATAATTTTATTAGTATCCAGTCCAGAGAGAACTTCTTTTAAAAACTCAGTGATCTTTAGCACTGCTTTGTCTCTCTCATAAATTCAACATAAGCCCCTTAACAATACATTTGCCTGGAAAGGAGCAACTCCCCTCAAGGCCAGGGCTGTCAAGGCTGTGACTTCAACCACCAGGCAATGCAGCTGATTAAGTCCTTGAGGAGCAGAGGGTAGGGAGACTTGGAAACCTAAATCCATTGCAGGAGAAGAAGTGCCCCATATGAGCACAACTGAAATAGAATAGGGAAAGAAAGGAACGCAAATAGCCAAAAGTGTGAGATCATGCCCTTTTAAAAACCATTTTACATTTGTAATTTTCTGTTTAGTGAATGATGAGATTGAAAATCGGGTCATAGGTTCAGCAGAAAAAATAGGTCAGTATTCAGAAATAAAAATGAGGAAGAGTCTGGGTAAAAGATAGAGCTAAATGGACTATTTTAGACCTATGTGAGAGACATTGATTGCCTTGAGAAAATAGAAATACCAATTTCTGATGAGCGTTGTCTGTTCGGAAAAACTCTGTTGGGAGCATGATCTTTGATTTTTGTTTATAGGATGGACTCTTCTTATTTTATAACCTCAGCGGGAGGAGAGTTACTTTACATGAGGTTTCAGATTTTGCTTCTCTTATTCCTGGTTTGGTCTCTCCCTTCTGTGGTCAGGGATTTTATTGTTTAGGATGAGACATGTTAGTTTGTAGAATTATCTGTCTAACACCTCCATCAATATTCCCTGCTTAGTATTCCTGGCCTTCCTCACTGTGTTCTGTGAATTGTTATCTGATTCTGTTTATGCCACCGTCATCTGCACCTCATGATTATATTTGTGACCTTGGTTATATCACTCATTCTCTCTGTCTCAGTACCCTCCTTTGATAAAGAAGAATGACAGTTACTTCTAAGATCTTTAGAGAAAAATGTATGTCCTCAGTTATTCGTGAAATTATTTATCAGAGTCCTAGGAACTGTAAAACTGAGAAGGTACTTAAACAAAAAATATAGCATTGGAAATTCTACATGTTTGTTATTGTCTATTTTTTTAAAACTAAATGTAACACAGTCATAAGCCGTTGCTATGTATTTGAACATGTTACTGTGTTGGATTCTATATACTGTAACTAAGACATGGCTCCTTTTCATCAAAAAAAGTGAGAATAATGTGCCACGATATTTGAGACACATAAATGAATGAGCAACATAAAATATAATCATGTCTAATTGCTCTAATCCCAGAGAAATTAAAATATATTTGAATCAAATATATATTTAAATCCCAGGAATTACCCACTAATTTCAACCAATACTCAAAGAAATCAAACCAATACATCTTTTGTCAAATATTTGTGTTTCAGGCTCTTTGCTGACCACAAGGTTTACAAGAAGAATATGAAGGCCCTTTTGTTGCTGAGATTATAGTCTGATGGGGAAGACAGACTTTGCCCTAAAGGGAAAGAACAGTCATTAAATGTCTTACAGCAGAGAATGCTTTGTATAGCCTTGTATTTTAGAAATATAATTTTGAGTTTCCTGTGAAGAACATTTTGTGGCAGGTATCAGAACAAAACTGTAGACTGAAGAACAGTTTGTAGGCTCTGGAAATATCAAGTGTCTACAAAATACAAAATTTTGTTAAGCGCTGAAAATTCTAGAACAATATATATGACATTGTTCTTGCCTCCATCAACCTAAATAACTGAGAGAGACTTTCTAAAAGAAAATAATATTTATTTGGGAATAGAGCATTGCAATGGGTATAAATGTGCCGTAGTAAACTATTTCATATGTGTACATTCAGGAAGGTAAAGGAAGACAAGGGTTTTTGAAGGAAAAATGAGAAAGATTACGTAATTGTTTTGAGATAATTCTCCTTAGTAACCAGGATCAACAACAACAGTCCAAATTTGTACAGGCAATTGTCCTCTCAGAAGTATTTTTTCATAAGGTTGTGATGGCCTTTGTGCAAGACTAATAACAAGTCTTGTTATTAGTCATTTATGCATGAGAATGTTCCCACTGTGGCCTTCTCGGACTCCAGTTTTTTTTTGTTTTTTTTTAAACACGAGTGACTCCATTTTGATTCTGACATCTTTCACATCTCCAAGTAGTTAGCATATATGTACAGACACATGGCGTAAAACCACAGGAGGGTAGATGACAATACTGGCTTTGTATTCCTTAGAGGCTTAAAGTGTTTTTATTTTTCTTTGTATTTCATTTTTGGAGCAGAGTTGTTGCTCAGTAAGTATTTTAAAGAATGAGTGGGCTTAAAGACTATCTAACAAACAAATGATAAACAATTTTAAAGGGATGAGAATTTCACCTAAACAAATAATTACCACTGAGTGTGAAGACTTCAGGTATTAGGTAGAGACAGCAGAGAAGAGGGAGTCATTAACTCCCTTCACATGAGACAGGACATCTTATCTGAAATGGACCTGCAGGTAACATTGTTTTCCAGATGGGCACAAGGAGATAAGAATATTTTACAGAGAAATCCACGAGCAAAAGCATGGTAGTTGAGAAAATATTTGCAATTCTCCAGCTTTCTGTGAATTAGTCACCTGGAGTATATGCAGGAAGGGATTAGGGCTAAAAGATAAGAGGAATTCAATAGATGGAGACCACATATCGAAGAGCTTCATATGCTATGCAAAGTAATTTAAATCATACCTTGTAGTCCCTTAAGAGATTTTGAGCAGGGGAGAGGAATGGTCAGATGTGTTGGTAGTTCACTTCAGCAGCATTATGGAGGATGCATTGGAGAAACTGAAGCAAAGTCAGGAAGAGTAATTAAATTGTTATTGGGAAACTTCCATTTAAGGGCAGTTAAGATGATGGTTCTGCTTTCCAAATTCACCCAAAACAACAGAAAACTGAAAACTTAGACTCTAGTATTGACAACAAAACAAAACAAAAAACCCTAGAAGGTCTCTTGACTCTGAACTACCATTTATGAGGGGGATGGAAGATTATGGGAAGACACAATAAATAATCTTCTTGACTGAATATTGCAGGCATTAGAGCTGAGTACTATACTTTCAAGCAGGTGGAATACACTGAAGCAAGGTTATAAGTCATTACATTATAGAAACATAGCATCTGAGGGCAGAGAAGGGAGAGAGAGTTACTGGGAAATAGTGTAAGTATGTTATTATAGGTATGTAGCTGTCAATAAAAAAAAAAAGGAATTTGAACTAGGATTGTCATTTTACCTCCTTTAGGGCAGAATGCATAAGTTGCCAAGAAAATCCAAGAGTTACACTAAATAAATTCTCCGCACTGAAGAAACATGAGTGGTGGGTAAAAATTGTTCTGCTGACAAATATGGATGAAAAAAGACCCTCATTTTATAACAGCATTCTGATAATTTATATAATGAGAAAAAGGGCAATAACTTCCAAAATTAAGGGATAGTTCAATATATGATAAAAGTCATCTTACTAAAGTGTACAATTCAGTGGTTTTTAGTATATTTACAGAGTTGTGCAATGATTGCTATTGTCTAACTTCAGAACATTTTAATCACTCGTAGAAGAAACTGTATCCATAGCAGTCACCCTCTATTCTCCCCACTCCTCCCACTCCTGGCAATAGTAGCCAACTTTATGTCTCTATGGATTTGTCTATTCTGGACATTTTATATAAATGTAATCATATAATAAGTGGCTTGTTGTGCCTGGCTTCTTTTACTTGGCATGTTTTTGAGGTTCATCCATGTATGTATCAGAAATCCATGATGTTTTGTAGAGAGATACTCTATTATGTGGATAAATTGTTTTGTTTGTTCATTCATTCGCTGATGGACATTTGGATTGTTTTTGTCTTCTGGCTATTATGAAAAATGTAATGAACATTCATGTACAACTTTTTCTGTAGACATATGTTTTAATTCTCTTCAGCATATACCTAGGAGTAGATATGCTGGGTCATCTGGTAACTCTGTGTTTGATTTTTGAGGACCTGACATTGTTTTAAAAGTGGCTGCACCAATTTACATTCTCACCAGTAATGTATGGGTACTGTAGGTCTCCTTTGGAGAAATGTTTATTCAAACTCTTTGCTCATTGTTTATGTCTTTTTATTGTTGAATTGTAAGTGTTCTTTACATATTCTTGATATTAGTCCCTTATCAGATACGTGATTTAAAAACATTTTCTTCCATTCTGTAGGTTGTCTTTTTATTTTTATTTTTTAATTAATTAATTAATTATTTTAGAAATGGGGTCTTGCTTTGTTGTCCAGGCTGGTCTTGAGCTTCTGGCCTCAGGCAGTCCTCCTGCCTTGGCCTTCCAAAGTGTTGAGATTACAGGCATATACCACTGTGCAGCCTGATTTCCTTGATAGTGTTTTTTGAAGCACAGAAGTTTTAAGTTTGAATAAACTATAGTTTATCTATTTTTCTTTGTTCTCATGCTTTTAGTTTCATGCTATGAAACCCTTACCCAACCCAACGTCACAAAGATTTATGCCTATGTTTTATTCTAAGATTTTTATAGTTTGGGCTCTTATATTAAGAATTTGATTCATTTTAAGTTAATTTTGTGTATGGTGAGAGGTGGGAGGTCCAGCTTCAATTTTTGTATGTGGAAATCTAATTGTCCCAGTGGCATTTGTTGAAAAGTCTATTTTTTCCCCATTAAAGTGTCTTGGCACTCTAATGAAAATCAATTGACCATAAAAGTAGAGGTTTTTTCCTGGATTTCTATCATATTCTCTTGATCTATATTTGTATCCTTGTTCCAGTATCACATTGTCTTGATTATTGGAACTTGTAGTAAGTTCTGAAATCAGAAAGTGTGAGACCTCCAACTCTATTTGTTTTCAAGATTGTTTTGGTTATTCTGTGTCTTTTGCACTTCCATATTAATTTTAGAATTAGCTTGTAGATTTCTGCAAAGATGCTAACTCAGATTTTGATGGGGATTCTGTTGAATCTGTAGATCAATCTGGGGGAGTATTGTCGTCTTAACAGTATTAAGTCTTTATATCCATGAACATGGGATATCTTTATATTTATTTAGATCTTTAATTTCTTTCAAGAGTATTTAATATTTTTAAGAGTTCAAGTTTTGTACTTCTTTTGTTAAGTTTATTGCCTCATATTTTGCTGTTTGATACTATTATAAATGTAATTTATTCCTTAATTTTATTTTTGATTGTTTATTGCTAGTACATACAGATACAATTAAATTTTGCATATTAATTTTTTTTGTCCTGCAACCATTCTGGGTTAGTTTATTACATCTAGTAGGTTGTGTGTGCATGTACATGTGTACTTTTCTTAGGATTTTCTACATACAAAATCAGGTCATCTGCAAAAAGAGAGTTTTACTTCTTCATTTCCAGTCTGGATGCCATTTATTTATTTTCCTTGCCTAATTGTCCTACATACAAACTGCAGTGCAATGTTGAATACAAGTGTCAAGAGCAGATATCTTGTTCATTACTGATTTTAGGAGAAAAGCTATCAGTTTTCATGACGTGATTCATTAAATATGATGCTTTCTGTGTTTTTTTGTAGATTTCTTTTATTGCTATTACATTATTATGAATGTAAATAAACTCTGCATTCTTGGGATAAACTTCAGGTCATGGCCATGATATGTAACTCCTTTTTATGTGTTTCTGAGTTTGGCTTACTTATATTTTATTGAGAATTTTGAGTCTTTGTTCACGAGGCAAATTGATTTGTGATACTCATTCCTTGTGATATCTGTGTCTGGACTTGGTATCAGAGTAATACTGGCCTCATAGAATGAATTAAGTATTGTTCCCCCCTCTTCTATTTTTCTGGGGAAAGAGTTTGTAAAGGGTTAGTATTAATTCTTTTTTAAATATTTGGTAGATTTCATCAGTGAACCTATGTGGTCTTGGTCTTTTCTTTGCACAAAGATTTTTAATTACTAGTTTAATTTCCTTCCTGGCTATAGGTCTATTCAGAATTTCTATTTCTTCATAATTCAGTTTTGACAGGTTATGTATTTCCAAGAATTTATCTGTTTTATCTAGGTTGCCCAATTTGTTGGAGTACAATCATTTGTAATATTCTGTTATAATAATTTTTATTTATATAAAATTGGTTGTAATGTTCTCTTTTTCATTTCTAATTGTAGTTATTTGAGTCTTCTCTCTTCATTTCTTGGTTGATCCAGCGTAAGGTTTGTCATTCTTTCCAAAACTAAACTTTTGGTTTCATTGATGTTCATTATTGTTGTTCTATTCTTTGTTTCATTTATTTCCATGTTAATCTTTATTATTTCCTTCTTTATTCTTTGCTCTTCTTTTTCTAGTGTCTTATAATGGAAGCTTAGGTTATTGATTTGAGATCTCTTTTTAAAATATAGATGTTTACAGCTATAATTTTTCCTCAAAGCACTAATTTTTCTCATGCTTTCAATTATTGAATATAGTGTTTTTTTTGGTTTTCATCCATATCAAAGCATTTCGTAATTTTTCTTATAATTTTTCTTTGACCCATTAGTTATTTTGGAATGTGTTGTTTTATTTCCATGCCTTTGTAAATTCCCTAAATTTCCTTCTGTTACTGATTTCTAATGTCATTCTATTGTGGTCAGAGAAGATATTTTATATAATTTCAATACTTTTAAACCTATTAAGACTTGTTTTAGGGCCGAATGTATGTTTTTTTTCTCTGCAGAATATTCTAGGTGTACTTGAGAATAATGTGTATTTTATTTTTTGATGCAGTGTTCTATATATATCTATTGGGTCTAGCTGATTATAATGTTCAAGTCCTCTATTGTTGTCTTCTGTCTAGTTGTTTTATTCATTATTGAAAGTGGGATATTGAAGTTTTCAACTATTATTGTTGAATTTTCTGTTCCTTCCTTCAATTCTGTCAGTTTTTGCTCATGTGTTTTTGGACTCTGGTTGTTAGGTGCATATACATTTATAATTACATTTTTCTGAAAGGTAAGCCCTTTTATCATTATGAAATGTTTTTCTCTTCCTCTCTCTCTCTCTCTCTCTCCCTCCCTCCTTCCTTCCTTCCTCCCTCCCTCCTTCACTCTCTCTCTCTCTCCTTCCCTCCTTCCTTCCCTCCCTCCCTCCCTCCTTCCTTCTCTCTCTCTTTCTTTCGTTCATTCGTTTGTTCTTTCTTTCCTATTTTCAGGGTCTCACTCTATCATCCAGGCTGCAGTGCAGTGGCGTGATCTTGGCTCACGGCAGCTTCGACTTCCTGGGCTCAAGTGATCCTTTCATTTATCTTCCTAGTAGCTGGGACCACAGGTGCATACTACCATGTCTGTCTAATTGTTATATTTTTAGTAGAGACGGGATAACATTTTTAATATTACAGTTACTCCAGCTTTTTGAGGATTGTTATTTGCATAATATAGTTTTCTCATCATCTTACTTTCTATTTGAATGTTTGGATGTAAACTGTGTCTTTTGTAGACAGTATAGAGATGGATCATATTTTTAAATTCTTAATCATTTTTTACTATTTTTTTGAGTTTCTTTTTTAATGGTTGCCCTGGGGATAATATTGGCACCTTATTAATACCTTATAACAACCCTGTTCTGATTTTTCCCAACTTTATTTTAACAGTATACAAAACCTTTTGTTCTACTTAGCTCTGTTATGTCCTCCATCTTTTGTATTATTATTGTCATACAAATTACATTTTTATACCTTATGTGCCTATCAACACAGATTTATAATTGTTGTTGTTTTCAGATTATTTTTAAATCAGGTAGCAGTATAAAAGCCTTACAGACAAAAATTTCTTTTGTCATTCAAATTTACCTATCTGGTTACCTTTACCAGTGCTATTTATTTATTCATATGGATTCAAGTAATTGCCGAGTGTGCTTTCATTTCTATTTGAAGAAATCTCTTTAGTATTTCTTGTAAGACAGGTCTGCTTGTGATGACTTTCTTTGGTTTTGTTTATCTGAAAATATATCTTAATTTCTCTTTCATTTTTGAAGGATTGTTTTACTGGCTACAGTATCTTGGTCAATAATATTGTTATTTTATCACTTTAAATATGTCATCTCACTGCCGTCTGGCCTCCAGGACCAGAAGAGAAATCAGGTGCTAATCTTATTGAGGATAAATTGTATGTGGTAAATTGCTGCTCTGTTACTACTTTCAAGATTCTCTTTTGTCTTTAGATTTGATAGTTTGATTATAATGTTTTTAGGAGTGGATCTCTTTAGGTTTGTTCTATTTGGAGTTTGTTGAACTTCTTGAATGTGTACATTAATGCCCTTCATCAAGTTCAGAAAATTTTTGACAATTATTTTCTCAAATATTCTTTCTGCCTGCTTTCTTATTCTTCTGGGATTTCTATGATGCATATTTGATATGCTTGATGGTGTTTCAAAGGTCCCTGAGGATCTGTTAACTTTTTTCATTTTTGTTTCTTTCTATTCTGAAGACTGGACAACCTTAATTCAAGTCAGTCAATTTGTCCTTTTATTGACTCACATCTGCTGTTGAGTTCTCTCTAGCAAATTTATTGTACCTTCTACTCCATAATTTCTATTGGTTCTTTAAAAAATAATATCCATGTGTTTGTTTGTATTCTATATTTTACTGGGTAGTGTTCTCATACTTTCCTTTAATATTTTTAGATGTGATTTTTTGGGAACGTATTTGAAATAAGTGATTTAAAGTCTTTGTCTCATAAGCCAATCATCAGCAAATTCTCAAGGGGCAGTTTCTATTGATGCTTCATTTTCTCTGTATAGGCCATACTTTCTTGATTATTTACATGCCTCAATTTTTTTTTTTTTTTGTTGAACACTGAACATTTAAAATAATATAATTTTGGGTTGGAAACAGTGGCTTATGCCTGGAATCCCAGCACTTGGGAGGCCAAGATGGGAGGATCACTTGAGGCTAGGAGTTTGAGACCAGCCTGGGCAACATAGTGAGACCTCCATTTGTCCAAAAAATTAAAAAAAATTACCTAGGCACAGTGGTACGTACCTGTATTCCCAGGTACTCATGAGGCTGAGAAATGAGGATTGCTTGAGCCCAGGGAGTCATGGCTGCAGAGAGCTGTGATGACACCACTGCACTTCAGCTTGGGTGACAGAGTAAGACCTTGTCCCAATAAATAAATAAAGAAAATCATAATGTAAATTGAAAACTTTGTAAATCAAGATTTTTCATCTCTCCTAAGGTTCATCATTGCTCTATGTTGTTGTGTTGCTGTTTCTTTATTTAGTGCCCCTCTTAAGCTAACTCCATAGTCAGCTAATGATTGAACAGAGATTTCCTTAAATGCTTTGAACCAATATGACATTCAGTCTTTGCAAGAGCTTCTGTGTATGTTTTAGGACGTGCCTTCAATGCCTTCAGTCAGGAAGCATATATCTCTGCGTTTGTCTTCATTATTCCTGCCTTTACAGTGCCTAAAGGTCAGCTTAGGACCTTCTCAGTTTTTTTCTATGTGTATTCACAGGCTTTGGCAAGTGTCCAGCCCTATACATTTCCATGGACTTCTCAATTTCCTGTAATACATTGGAGCTTTCTAAAGACATGCAAAGCTTGTACATACATTGCATACCCCAGCTTTTTCTTTATTTTATTTTATTTTATTTTTTTTGAATTGTATTATTATTATATTTTAAGTTTTAGGGTACATGTGCACGATGTGCAGGTTAGTTACATATGTATACATGTGCCATGCTGGTGTGCTGCACCCATTAACTCATCATTTAGCATTAGGTATATCTCCTAATGCTATCCCTCCCCCCTCCCCCTACCCCACAACAGTCCCCAGAGTGTGATGTTCCCCTTCCTGTGTCCATGTGTTCTCATTGTTCAATTCCCACCTATGACTGAGAACATGTGGTGTTTGGTTTTTTTGTCCTTGCGATAATTTACTAAGAATGATGATTTCCAATTTCATCCATGTCCCTACAAAGGACATGAACTCACCATTTTTTATGGCTGCATAGTATTCCATGGTGTATATGTGCCACATTTTCTTAATCCAGTCTATCATTGTTGGACATTTAGGTTGGTTCCAAGTCTTTGCTATTGTGAATAGTGCCTCAATAAACATACGTGTGCATGTGTTTTTATAGGAGCATGATTTATAGTCTTTTGGGTATATACCCAGTAATGGGATGGCTGGGTCAAATGGTATTTCTAGTTCTAGATCCCTGAGGAATTGCCACACTGACTTCCACAATGGTTGAACTAGTTTACAGTCCCACCAACAGTGTAAAAGTGTTCCTATTTCTCCACATCCTCTCCAGCACCTGTTGTTTCCTGACTTTTGAATGATTGCCATTCTAACTGGTGTGAGATGGTATCTCATTGTGGTTTTGATTTGCATTTCTCTGATGGCCAGTGATGGCAAGCATTTTTTTCATGTGTTTTTTGGCTGCATAAATGTCTTCTTTTGAGAAGTGTCTGTTCATGTCCTTTGCCCACTTTTTGATGAGGTTGTTTGTTTTTTTCTTGTAAATTTGTTTGAGTTCATTGTAGATTCTGGATATTAGCCCTTTGTCAGATGAGTAGGTTGCGAAAATTTTCTCCCATTGTGTAGGTTGCCTGTTCACTCTGATGGTGGTTTCTTTTGCTGTGCAGAAGCTCTTTAGTTTAATTAGATCCCATTTGTCAATTTTGTCTTTTGTTGCCATTGCTTTTGGTGTTTTAGACATGAAGTCCTTGCCCATGCCTATGTCCTGAATGGTAATGCCTAGGTTTTCTTCTAGGGTTTTTATGGTTTTAGGTCTAACGTTTAAGTCTTTAATCCATCTGGAATTAATTTTTGTATAAGGTGTAAGGAAGGGATCCAGTTTCAGCTTTCTACATATGGCTAGCCAGTTTTCCCGGCACCATTTATTAAATGTCTTCCCAGCACCTTTCCCCATTGCTTGTTTTTCTCAGGTTTGTCAAAGATCAGATAGTTGTAGATATCTGGCGTTATTTCTGAGGGCTCTGTTCTGTTCCATTGATCTATATCTCTGTTTTGGTACCAGTACCATGCTGTTTTGGTTACTGTAGCCTTGTAGTATAGTTTGAAGTCAGGTAGCATGATGCCTCCAGGTTTGTTCTTTTGGCTTAGGATTGACTTGGCAATGCGGGCTCTTTTTTGGTTCCATATGAACTTTAAAGTAGTTTTTTCCAATTCTGTGAAGAAAGGCATTGGTAGCTTGATGGGGATGGCATTGAATCTATAAATTACCTTGGGCAGTATGGCCATTTTCACAATATTGATTCTTCCTACCCATGAGCATGGAATGTTCTTCCATTTCTTTGTATCCTCTTTTATTTCATTGAGCAGTGATTTGTAGTTCTCCTTGAAGAGGTCCTTCACGTCCCTTGTAAGTTGGATTCCTAGGTATTTTATTCTCTTTGAAGCAATTGTGAATGGGAGTTCACTCATGATTTGGCTCTCTGTTTGTCTGTTATTGGTGTATAAGAATGCTTGTGATTTTTGCACATTGATTTTGTATCCTGAGACTGCTGAAGTTGCCTATCAGCTTAAGGAGATTTAGGGCTGAGACGATGGGGTTTTCTAGATATATGATCCTGTCATCTGCAAACAGGGACAATTTGACTTCCTCTTTTCCTAATTGAATACCCTTTCTTTCCTTCTCCTGCCTAATTGCCCTGGCCAGAACTTCCAACACTATGTTGAATAGGAGTGGTGAGAGGGGGCATCCCTGTCTTGTATCCAACCACAGCTTTTTTTCTTTCAGAAATTTTTGGCCAGGCTCTTATTTACTGGTGTTACTGTTTTAGGCAGCATTAGGTTAAACAATTGCTGCTGACTGCATTGGTCAAAAGTTCCATGGAAAAGGCTACTGACACTGACCAAGGTCTGAATCATATCAAATAACAACAAACCCTGAGAATGGGTTTTCCAGGGAGTTTCCAGACATGGAAAAAAGTAACAGTTCTCTGAATATGGTTTTCTTAGTTTTGTTCTGCTATAACAGAATATCACAGACTGCATAATTTATAATGAACAGAATTTTAGTGACTTAGAGCTCTGGAGGCTGGAAAGTTCAAGATCAAAGGACCAGCATCTAGCAAGGACCTTCTTGCTGCGTATCCCATGACAAAAGGGCTGAAAAGAGAGAGAGGCAAAAAAGGGATGAATTTTCCTTCTATAAAAAAATCCATTCCCACAATAATGCCATTAATCCATTTATGAAAGCAGAGCCCTCATGTCCTAGTTACTTCTTGAAGGTCTCACCTCTTAAAACTGTTTCACTGGAAATAAAGTTTTCAATGCATGCTTTTTGAAGTACATATTCTAACAGTAGTATTCTGCCCTGGCCCCCCAAATTTACTGGAGAAAGATCACTGACACTCTCAGAGGAAAGTCTCAGAAAAAATGAAAACTTATGAAAAATATAGAGTTTTATGATAATAATTTTTTTTTTGAGCCAGAATCCTGCTCCATTGCCCAGGCCAGGGTGCAATGGCAAAATCTTGGCTCACTACAACCTCTGCCTTGCAGGTTCAAGCAATTCTTCTGCGTCAGCCTCCCAAGTAGCTGGGACTACAGGCGTGTGCCGCCGTGCACAGCTAATTTTTTTTTTTATTTTTGGTAGAGATTGGGTTTCATCATGTTGGCCAGACTTGTCTCAAGCTCCTGACCTCAGGTGATCTGCCTGCCTTGGCCTCCCAAAGTGCTGGGATTACAGGCATGGGCCACTGTGCCTAGCCTGAAAATTTTCATGAGGAGGATTTTTACACAGATGGTAGAAGTATGAGGGGATATAGCCTAAGATACAGAGAAATCAAGCAAATGAAAATATTAGGGATATGTTTTACATCTAGAAAAAAAAGGTGTTGAAGAAAGGGAATCTAGTTATACTTTGTTACTTGGCTCAGTATTAAGTAGTAGCTTGCATACTCATAGTAATACAAACACTGAAATGAAAACAACCAAAATTTGTGATATAACAGTGTAACAAGATGGAATATAGAGAAGGGTGTAAATTCCTGTAATAGCAATTTAACAAATATTGCCTGAAATTGATGTAGTGATAGCAGAATACACCTATTACTGAGAAATTTTGAAGTCAATTACAGAAGTAAAATTTGAACATAGTTGCTCCTGAAGAAGATGAAGATTACAGGAGATGTGTGTGTGTGTGTTTGTGTCTATAAAACGTCTCATAATGATATTTACTTTTAGCTAGTAAATACTGACCACATTCAGCTCAGTTTTGGTGATGTGTTTAGCATGAAGCTTTATGGTAAGGGGCTGGAAACTGAATGAGAGTAAGAAGTGTAGTCTGTTTTTCAAAAAAATAGTAAGCTAGTTTTTCAAAAAAGTTGACTGGAAGAGTGGGGGAATAAAGCAGAAGGGTGAGGCAAATGTTGATTAGTGATTGGGTGACTTTATCGGCCCAATATTTATTTTTAGAAAAATTTTTGAATGTGTATAGACTGAGGGAAAAATACATGGTAAGAAAATTTCAGAGAATGAGGCTGGAGAGGTTTGAGAAGATGCTTCTTTCTCTGAGATTCAGTGGAGGGCTAAAGGGAAGAGAATGAATGTAGATAGATTTCTATGAAGACAGATAAGGAGCTGAGGACTTTTTTTTTCCTGGTAAACCTCTAGAATAAGAATAAAACAAGGTTATTCACTGTGAAGTGAACTGATTGGTTTTTGAAGGGAATGATGAGGATTTGAAATAGCTGCTTGGGGGATTGGCAATTGGCACTGACACATAAAATGCAAGTGGTGGGGAAAAACCAAAAGATGTTTGAGGCACTATGAATTTATTATCACTCAATATACATAAGATTATGCCCACTACCCCTGAATTCACTATCAGGTAATTAGAAGAAATCAGTAGTGCTCAGTGGTTTGGGTGTGAGAGTGGAGAATAGGGATTGCTAGTTAGGACCAGGGGTGAGGAAGTTAGAGTTAATTTGGGTAAAAGGACCCTGTTAAAAGAGCTAGAAAAAGAGTGGCCCAAGTGGCTATGCTTGGGTAGGGAAGGAGGTAAAGTCAGGAAAATGGTGTGTTCAAGAGACTAATAGTATCTATAAGATTGAAGAGAAGTTTTAGTGAGATAAAATGGATTTTGAAAACTTACAAAAAAAGAAGTTGAGATGTAAATTTTCTGTCAACCAAATAACTTGGTTTGTATAGTCTCCTGAGGTTTAAGTGAAAAGCAATTTAATTTTTATTTATGTAATTATATTATCTGTAAAGACAAGGTATTTGCATATTTAGATGGGGAATGATGTATTGATGTTGAATAGTAGGACAAATGGCCTCTACTCCTTCAAATTTGAGGAAGAATTTCTTAAGGAAATGTGGTTTCAGAAGATTTTTAAAGGATGGTAAAAAAAAGAGTTTTTGAGAAGGTAGGGTGAAGAGGGCAGTCCAATTACTGCATAGGAGAAATGGACTGAGAATTGGATAAAGAGAACCATGGGTTTTAATTCTTAACATTCAGAAGTGTCTTTCCTAGGAAAATGAGATCCAGTTGGGCCTATGTTCTTAATCTCCCCTTGGGTTAAATCTCTTTCTTGTTATCTCCCTGAATAATGTGTGTGTGGTTGGATGTTAAAGCTCATGAATTATCCTGAATGACATATGCACACAGCTAATCAGCTTCCTTTCATTCTGCCCCTTCTAGCTCTGCTTCCTCAGCCACAGCTGCTGATTTAGCTGCCTCTGTTTCCAAAGCAGGAGCTGGAGAGTGGGGTGGGCATGAGAAAGTGTACCCCAAAGAGGAAAATGTAAAGAGTGGAAGAGGAAATTTAAAATAACAAAGTAACTCAAAATGGGAACGAGGGATTTGAATAAAAATATTGTTTATGAAAACAATGGAGTTTGTGAAAGGAATGAAAATGGTATCGGGGGAAGAGGAAAGGTGAGGAAGAACATGAACAAAAGGATGACAATGTCAGAAAGTGTCTTAGTCGCTTTGAGATTGCTGTCTTGCTGGTTTGTTATGAAAACCAATAAATGTGGGACCTTTATTCAACTATTTGTTCTTACCTCTTTTTCCATTGTGAACGTGTTTGGGAATAGATGTCACATGGAAGGCACACTGTCATGGAAGTACCCAGGTTTGTTTGTCATTTGTAGCACACTAATTTTAATTTTATTCCTTTATCTTTCAGCTAAGAATGTATATATTATAAGCAAACAGGTAAAAGTGATCTTGTTCCAGAAATAACCACTTTATTTTTTATTTATTTATTTATTTATTTATTTATTTATTTATTTATTTTCTTTTTCTTTTTTTTGAGATGGAGTCTCACTCTGTCATCCAGGCTGAAGTGCAGTGGTGCAATCTCAGCTCATTGCAACCTCCACTTCCCGGGTCCAAGCCATTCTCCTGCCTCAGCCTCCCAAGTAGTTGGGATTACAGGTGTGCAACACCATGCACAGCTAATTTTTGTTAGCAGAGATGGGGTTTCACCATGTTGGCCAGGCTGGTCTTGAACTCTTGACCTCAAGTGATCCACCCGCCTCAGCTTCCCAAAGTGCTGGGATTACAGGCACGACCCACCGTGCCTGGCCACTTTATTTTTAAAATATAAAATCTTTAATAACTTAACTGTTATCATAGATCACTTTTCAGAACTCTCACAACCAACTAAAACACCTAGGTCAAAGACAACCATGGTAAGTTACTTCTGAAATTTTGTATGCCAGCTTGCTGTGTAATACAGAGTAGTTTCTATATATATACATAAGTAGCTGGGGGAGTAGGAGTTGCAATCAATTTGGCGAATAATTCTTGAGAATCTCTAATGTTCTAGGCACTTTGATCTTGATCACTTATCATAAACTCTCTGAGAGCGGTATCCTTGTTGATTCTGTCACCTTTTCTTTCTCCAGCTTTTCCTCCTCCTTCTGACAGCCATTTCTGTCTAATATATACTATGTGTTCTACAAATAAGTGCATAAATTATGGGTGCTTTGGTGCTAAAGAAAACAAATGATGTAGAATCTTTCTTCAAGTACTATTGTAAATGAAGAAGAAGAAGAAAACATATACAATTAAAATGGTGATGGTTGTAATTTCTTCATGTGTGAGTGTTTTATTTTCTCCCTGCCCTACACTAGCGTTATTCAATTCCTGTGTCATCTAAAAAGAGATATATTTTCCAAGGAAGTTCTAAATTTTGGAAGATGCAGAATCAGGAGTGTCTGAATACTGGAGCAAAACCCAGATAAATAAGAGGCTAATTCAGTCTAAAAAAAGTAAAGCAAGAAATGCCATGGGTACTGGGTAAATGGGAGAATTTAGGAAGATTTAGCTGTGAATTATTTTAGAGCAGCTGAAGGAAGATATGAGAAAGAATTAGGAAAAGGCAAAAGAACTTTTTGAGAAGTGTTCTTGTGGGTTATAAACTGCAAAGCACTTACAAATGTCAAGATGTGAATACAAATTAAAATTGTATTTTAAATATTTGGATTGCTGGTCTGTCGTTTGAACATACTTTGTGTGTGGAGTGAGTCATGTGGTGCCTCAGCTTTTAGACAGGCTACATTATTATTTTAAAGAGATAAAGCAATTAGTTTCAATGGAGGTGGCAAGGTATTTTGGGGGCCAGAGTAAAATTCTAATGAGACATTGAGAAAAGCTTTAAAAAGAAGGTAATATTTTAATGGGTCTTTGAAAGCTGTGTAAAGTCCTCCTTGGGAGAGGGAACGAGACATTCCATGATGAAGATAATGTCTGCAGAAATACCAAGTTGTTGTAGGAAAGCATAAAATCTGTGTATTGGAACATAAGTTTTATGACTCCGTGTGGTGGGAAATGAAGATGAAAAGATTTTTTATAACTACTGCTATTTATTGAATGCTTAGTAAATGCCAGGCATTGTACAATTATCTTAATTGTTGCAACAAAGTTTAACTGCATTCATCATTATAGCCAAGGATGAATAATAAAAGAAGATCGCGGAAAGAATCCTAGTAAAAATTGTTACTTAAAGGATAAGCAGAGAAATAGAAGACTAAAATATGAATGATCATGGGTAGTAGAGACTCAGCAGAAATCAGGGTTCCAAAGCAGAGGAGAAATATTTCTAAAAAGTAGGTGTAGGCAACAATGCCAAACTTCAGTACTTTGAGGACAGAGAAGAGAGAGTAAGAGCTAACCTTTAGGAGGCCATTGTTGACATTTTGGGAGAGCATCTTCCGTCAAATATTGGAAATAGAATTGACAGTACAGGAGGCTTCAGTGAATGTATGATGAGGAGGAAGAACCAGTAGAGAACCAGCTGCTCTTGAGGATTAATAGCCATTTAAAGAAGGAAATGGGAGACTGACTCAAGTTGTCAACAACAGCTGAGAATCTAACAAATGAAGAGGGAGGAAAAATAAAGACAGAAGGATTGATCTATGAGAGATAAAAGATCACTGATGCAGGCAAGTCTGTGGGAGGGGATGGGCTCTAAAGCCAGGTGAAAGAGTTGGGGTTGGTAGGGAGGGAGACTGCACCAAGGCAGAGCTAGAGAGAGGTCTTAAATGTAGATGTGATTCTAAATTGATTTCTTGTTTTTACTGTTTTGCACCACGTCTCCCTATATTTCTGTAGGGGTAAGCAGCCAAATCAAATAACTAGATTATTGTAATAATTCCAATGCAGCCCTGTAGGATCCTGAGTTTGCTCCCAGTCTTTGGCCAGAATCAATAGTTCCAGCCAGGCCTTCTTTATGAAGTAGCTGTAGCTTCCCTGACTATAGGAAGTTGCTAGGGTAATGTAGAAATATGACTTGTGCATCAGGTCAGCTATGTTTATGTCTAGAAGCCCAGCATGGACAAAATAGGACATAGTATGAAACACCGGCTATGCAGGGCCTTACGTGTGCCTTAGCCCCCACCCCTGACCCACTCTCTGAGCAAATAGTGGATCCCTTAATTATAACACCAATCACTTCAAATAAGAAGTTTAATCATTCAGCCATCCCATAATATTCCCCGTGTGTGCGGTTGCTCAGAAGCACAGAATTCTGTCCAAGTGCATTCACCCTATAGTCAGCAATCGCTACATACAATTAATGCTGGACTCCATTTTTGGCATGCTACAGTTAATTTTTTTTTTGTAGGGGACAGTTTTTCCTTACTTAATTGAAATCTACTCTTCAGGCAAGGAAAAGAACTCACTAATTTTCGAAACATAAGAACAGATGCTGTGTTAGGGCTGGCTTCATGAACTGGAAACGAAACATAAATTACATGGTGTTATTTGAGTGCCTCGCCAAGCAGTAAACTGTCTTCTCTCACTTATCTGCTGTCTAGTACCTCAAACACTGGCATTAGAAAAAACAAAAAATGAGGTGGGTGGTGGTGCCGAAGGAGTCCTAATCGGTTAACCCTATAGAGAAATTCCTTTAAATATAGTATTTCTCAAGATATTCCACTTTATTCAATCAGACCCTCAAAAGCTCCAAGGAAAGAAAGACCCACCCCCCATTTCATAGATGAATAAACTGAAGTTTAGAGGTTTAGTGACAAACCTATTTGAGGAAGTGGCTAAAACAGAAGGACAAGCCAGGTGTTTACAGTTCTCAAAGCTTCTTATTCAACCCCTCACTTAATGGAGAAATGAATTTGCCTAAGAGGCAGGACAAAATGTTCATGGGAACATAGGCTTTATAGCCAGGTTTGAAGCCTGGTATCTCTGCTTCACATTAAGAGTTACCATTTTTTGAGCACTTAAAATGTGTCAGGCACCATGCTGTTTGCTTGA
Organism: Pan troglodytes; assembly: GCF_028858775.2. Taxonomy (NCBI): domain Eukaryota; kingdom Metazoa; phylum Chordata; class Mammalia; order Primates; family Hominidae; genus Pan; species Pan troglodytes. The sequence goes on along the minus strand of NC_072412.2, from coordinate 80,756,876 downwards.
CAACTGCTCTCACTTATCTATCATACACAGAGCTGCAGGGTTGACAGTATTATCCACTTTTTAATAAATACAAAACTGTTACTCAAAATGATTAATTCACTGGAGATGGGCCAGCTAATGGGTGATGGAGTCAGGATTTGAACCCTAGTCTGCCTGGTTTACTCCATTCTGCTTTGCTGGAGTTTGTAGCTAACATGCCATGTGACTGTAAGAAATTCACTTTAGCTTCAGCCTCTTTATCTTTTGAATGGATATTTTAGCACATACCTTGTAGTATGTTTTGACAATTAAATCAGCGTACAAAGGAAGCATCTACTATAATATCTTTAGCTGCTTCAACAGCAGTCATGGGCCTATTTGTCGCTCTAAGTTGCTCGGTTAGTTACTGTTGGAGCTGGAGCTACACGCTAGGTTTTCTGATTTCCAATTTTCCTTACGTTGCTGTGCAATGCTGAGAGAAGAGTCTTGTGAGGCAAACAAAGAAACACAAGGAGGAGGAAGAGCAAACAGGACAGAGTAAAAGGGAGAGTTGGCAGTGACAGTCATAAATGTAATGATGGGCACATGGCTAATCAAGAAGGGACCCTTGGGGCGGATTCAGTCATGTGTGCAGAGGAATGGCTGTGAAGCAGAAATAGCCCCAGTGGGAAGGCAGGCATTGATGGATGTGAAAGCAAGCAGAGCCATCCTTTGGCTTAATTTCCCATTTATTTGACTTGAGGTAAACTAGAAGAAAAGATCCATTTAAAATGGATTTCAAATTATGAAATTAAAGAAGCTGCAAATTGCAGGTATAGAAATTACAGATGATCTGACCACATCCAACTACAGAAAGGATCAAATAAATATGATTAAAAGATAATTGGAGTTTAAAACGGATATAGTGATTGTAAGAAAGGACCAGGCTGTTTTGAATGAGTTCACTCATCCATTTCCTGTTCATTAAGTACTACTCAGCCCCAGCCAAATGGGAGGCACCGTGATAGCAGTGAGCCATACAGAACTGAATAAAGAATGGCCCTTTCCTCAAAGAGTTCAGTTTCTGGGAGTGAAACATATGGACACAAGTAGTTATGATATGGCATGAAAAGTCCTATTAAAGAGCCTTGTACAGAGCATTGTTGGAGAACAGAATAGGAACATTTAATGTAGCCTTGAAGAGCAGTTTAGGAAACACTTCACTCGTGAGTTAAAATGATCATTTTCTTGAAGGATCAGTAGCAGTTATTCTAATGGAAAAGAGGGGGAAGTTTCTTCCAGAAATAAGAAATAAATACAAAGACACAGAAACATCCTGTGCTCAAGGATACGCAGGATGTTATGGCTGCGGTGTTGGCTCCATGAGGAGAAGTGGTAGAAGGTGACACTGAGAGCAGATGTTAGGAGTTTGGAATTCTACCTGTGCATGATGGGACAGAGCAGCAAAAGCAGGTAGACTTAGGTCTCTGCATTTATCTAGGTGAGAGGAGAAGCCCTGAAAGAAGGAAGCAGAATGAAGAGAAAGGCCAGAGAATAATATCTTTAGCCTCTTCAACACTGTTTTTTTCTTTAAGGTCCCATGTAACTTGCTATTTAAATTACTTGAATAAATGTTCCTATGTACTGTAACTAGTTATTTCTAAGTATGTACCCAAATAAAAGAATTATTTTTTTAGATCACTGGGCAGCAGCTTCCTTCATTAGTCGACTTCTTTGTCCAGTCTTCCTCTGCTGTCTTCTGCCTGGCGCACTGTCCTCCTCTCAGCTCCTTCAACAGCTCTAGGCCCTCACCTCTTCCCCAGCCCAGTCCCTGACTCCAAAATAGGGGGAAGGATAAGCACGGAGCTGGTGGGAGAGATCCCCTGAAATGGGTGAATATTTCTGTTGGGAAAAATGTAGACTAAACCAAGGCCAGGCCCCATGGGTTAGTGGAACACTGAATCCTAGTTTTGGTAATATGGCTCCACTTTGCAGAGCAGAGTTACAGTTGAGAGGCAGCAGTCCTGACAAATCTATGTAGGAAGTCAACTCAGCTCAAAGGTTCTGAAGCTCATTCAGGTCTACATTAAGAGGCAACAACACCAACAGCTCCTGATTTAGAAGGTGCTAAGTAGAGGGAAGCATGAGAGCCAGGAGCAACTAATTACATATACATATACATATGTATGTATATGTATAGATATAAAATGATAATGTATGTTTAACATTTAAATGTTAGTAATTTACTTTTTTGTATTGTAACATTTAGAAATATTTTACTTGCAATAAAATGCACTATTTCGTTTAGTTGCTTATCCAGAACTCATAATATTAAATAAATCACCTTAGAAGATAAAACACCAGTATTACTATAGGTATCTTAATATTACATATAGAAATACAATGGCGGTTGCTTTGCTCTGGTATTATAATCGCTAAATGAAACAGCTTTCCTATTTGAGGAATTGCCGTATGTTATGGAGAATGGTAGATATTCCAGAAAACTAGGGTAGACCCAACTTCTAAAAAGCGGGTAAAAAAATTTAAAAACTATAGGTTGACAATTCCTAGCCTTATTTTTGAATGAGAAAAATACAGGAAAATCTAAACAAAACTAATTTCATTTCCTTTTTGGAGATGCTTTGAAATTCTATAGACCAAAAGAATGCTGTGGATTTAGATATTTTCATTTCAGTAGAATGACATTTGAAATTTCTTCATACAACTAACAAAGGGATGATAGTTCCATTAGGTGGCATTTAGACCTGACTGACCCATCTGTCACTTAGAGCAACAGACAGCAAGCTTTTGCTATACATTTCCAGAAAGCAAATAGTGTTGGTTTTATGGCCCATGGTCACTGATGCAACTACTCAAGTCTACCACTGTAGCAGAAAAGCAGCCACAGATAGACATAAATGAATGAACATTCCTGGGTTTCCAATAAAACCTGCTTTACAAAAACAAATGGCAGGTCACATTTTGCCTGCAGCTTGCAGTTTACCTCCATGGCTTAGCGTGTTAAATAACTGGTTGAGATCAACCTGGACTAATGTTTTCAGTGACATGATGTAGGGTCCCAACTGTGACTGTTTTGTTCGAAATATTATTTACAACGTTGATGAGATGGAAGGCAAGTTTATCATATTTGTGAGCAATAAGCACTGATAAGAAACAGTTAAACTTTTAGAAGACAAGGTTCAAAATGGTTTTGAGGGACAAGTAGTGAGCAAAAATAAGAAAGAGAAAATTTAGTAGGGCTAAATGTCAAGTTGTACACTCAAATTAAAAAAGAGCCCTAGATGTGTGGGGGGGCTTTGCCTGACAATAATTCATGTGAAAAAAAATCTCTGTGTCACTGACCAAACTGTTTATAGTCAGCCAGTGATGTGAGGTGGTTACCAAGAATGCTGAGGATACCTTTGGCTGCATTAACAGAGCACAGTGTCCAAGGCAAGGGTAGTTGTGATCACATTGGGTTTGGCATGGACCAGAGTCCCCTGGTGGGCTGTAATCAGTGTTAGGTATCATGCCTTATTAAGTATTTTGCCATGTAAGACAAATAACCATTGGTTTGGAGAAAGATATAAAAATCCAAGATGTTTATTCCTAGAACTGATGTATATACTTTATAAATATGTGTTTAGTGGAGAAGATATTTAATTTTTTTGAATTGTTGAAAGCTGTCATTTGGGGAGTTGTAAAAAATTTCTGCCTTTTTTAGAAGAGATGGGGATGGGGTTGTTCCAGGAGGAAATATATTGAAAACCATTTTTAGTCATATATGACCTAATTTTAGTTTGGGAAGCTCTAAATTGGCGAATTAATTCAAATGAAGATATTTTTGACTGAGATCTTAAGGGTATCGTTTAGGAAGGTGAACTTGGATATAGTAGAAGAACCCTGGCATTAAAGAATTAGCTAATTTTCTCCCAATCTGAACCCAAACCTGAATTTTGACTGCTGTATGCTTGAAAATTACTTTTTTGAAGGGGGAGATATATGTGTGATATATGTGTAGGTGCATATGTATGTTCTTACCTAAGTAAGACTCTGTTTACTAGGGATTGGGAGTTAAGGCTAGAGTCGAAAGACTATATTAATTTGGAAGACAGGCTGTGACTTGAACTTGAACTGGACTTAGTCAGTTAAGTACCACCTGGCCTGTCTCTGTATGTTCTCGTGCTACTGGAGATACATAGTCCTGGACTATTGTGATATTCTTGTCCTGATTATGTAGCTCAGTTCACATCCTTATGGACTGGAATGGAGTTTCCCCTGAATGGAATGAATGGTCCCTCTGTCAACAATCCTGAGAAAAAAACAGGCAAGCCTTGGTCTGGAGGAAGGAAAGATTCTCTATTCTTCTGGGGTTGAAGAGAGTTCGGGCTAGAGCTGCTCTGGGTGAAGACTTCTACTTCATTTGTTTGGGTTGACCTGGACCTATGAATTATTTGCAGGAAGTTTCCAGGGACTTAGGTTCAGGTTGGCCTGGTGGGCACTAAGGCCCACATGCTTTTATTGGAAGTTGTTAGTTCTCTGTGTTGCTGTCTGTTATCCCCGGGCCTTCTGTAATACCTAGCTGAAACTATAACTTGAGCTCAGCAGGTCTTTGAGAATTAAAAAAGATATATGTGGAAAGTGGCAGTAACCTGAAGAAGTTAGTTATGAGTTGGCAAAAGCTAAGCTATAGGAAGGGAAGAAGCAATCTAAAGTGAGACAATTGCCCAAGATGACATACATCAAAGAGGATAAATTTGTGGAACACGTGGTACTTCCCTGAAATTCCCAGAAATATCCAGAAATCACAAGGAATAATTTTCATTAAAAACTGTACTTCAAGTGGTCTTAAATCACTGGAACTTGATCTCTTGCTATTTGAGTACTAAAAGGAAGAATGGGCATCCATTTTGAGTGTGGCAGAGGAAAGTTGTATTTCCCTTTCTCCACTCAGAAATTATTCAATAAAAAACACAAGGAGGATGACATACAATTCTGTCTCTGACAAAACCAGAAAACATCTGAAACACTGACCACATCAAATACTATCAAAGAGCTATCAAATGCCGTGAAAATCAGGTAGAGCTGGTGGAAGAGAGAATACTATTGGTTACAGTCCTAAAGGGCCAGCAAAGCACACTTTTCCAAGGTAAGAGGTACTTTTCTTCTTTTCAGAAATGCGTAGAAGGTACATAACTTGTGGGTGGAGACTTAGAGAGGTTCCTCTCTGAAGGAGGCAATGCTAAGTGGAGAATCACACAGACAAGCCCTATCAGCTTGAGGCAGTCTGGTCATGGGGCAGGAAACTTGATGGAGAGATGAGACTCTTTCCATAGTGAATATCTCCAGTGCTGCCTGCCTATCTAAGTAGGATGGAAGTAAATGCTGAAGAACCTAACTGTATTACTAGTGAGATATAAAATAGCACAGCTGCTTTGGAAAAAGTTTGTCGATGTTAAATAGTAAAACATACAACTATCATTCTGCTCCTAGACATTTACCATAGAGAACTGAAAGTCTATGCCCAATAAATACTTGGGCGAGGTATACATGGCAGCTTGATTTGTAACAATCTTGAACTGGAAACAGCCCAAATGTCTATCAACAAATAAATGGATAGATGAATTGTGGTATGTCCTTAAAATACTACTCAACAATAAAAGGAAAGATACACCCACCAACATGGCCAAATTTCAAAATATGGTTTCCTGGCATAAGGTATGAGGTGTGGAGGGGTAGGAAGAAGACATTATAAAGCAACAAGAATAAATTTTTTGGATTATGAATATGTCTATTATTTAGCTTTTTATGATAGTTTTACGTGTGTCTGTATATATATGTGTGTGTGTATATATATATATACACATATATATGAAATTATATGTACATGTATCAAATTACATACTTCAAACATTAATAGTTAACTGTATATAAATTATACATCAATAAAACTATTTGAAAATAATAGGGCTGTGATACCTCTGGACTAAATACGGTGATTGATTATAATTCAATTGAGAGCAAGTAATTTGATCTCCTGCGTTGTTTTAGAATAACTAACATTCATCAGAATACCTGTAATAATGAAATTTAAGTTGAATTTCAATGTCATATTTTAAAAAAATATTCTCATGCTTCTGAAGGACTTACATGCTATGAGAACTGTTGCCATTTCAGCTTTATTTCTTACTTGGCTGAGGAGAATAAACAGCCTTAAGAGGCAAGAGATGTTTGTTTGGTTTGGTTTGGTTTTGGTTTTTAATGCCCATGCCCATCCTCGATCCCTTTATTCCTAGAACAACAGTGCTTTGATGATAGTGGATGTTTGTTAAATGCCTTGACTTCATGTATAATTAAAGGGCCTAAATAAAGGGTCTTAGTTGCTTATTAAAACATCTGGGAGTGTAAATTAGTTTAACCATTGTGGAAGACAGTGTGGCGATTCCTCAAGGATCTAGAACTAGAAATACCATTTGACCCAGCCATCCCATTACTGAGTATATACCCAAAGGATTATAAATCATTCTACTATAAAGACACATACACACGTATGTTTATTGCGGCACTATTCACAATAGCAAAGACTTGGAACCAACCCAAATGCCCATCAATGATAGACTGGATAAAGAAAATGTGACACATATACATCATGGAATATTATGCAGCTATAAAAAAGGATGAGTTCATGTCCTTTGCAGGGACATGGATGAAGCTGGAAACCACCATTCTCAGCAAACTAACACAAGAACAGAAAACCAAACACCATATGTTCTCACTCATAAGTGGGAGTTGAACAATGAGAACACATGGACACAGGGAAAGGAACATCACACACCAGGGCCTGTCAGAGGGTTGGGGGGTATGGAGAGGGATAGCATTAGGAGAAATACCTAATGTAGATGATGGGTAGATGGGTGCAGCAAACCATCATGGCACATGTATACCTATGTAACAAACCTGCATGTTCTGCACATGTACCCCAGAACTTAAAGTATTAAAAAAAATCTACTGATGGGGAAAACTCTACTAAGAGTATAACATAATCTTAAAATATAAGATAGAAAACATTCAAAGTAGCAGAATATAGAAGTATTTTCAGCCTTCAGGTAAATATTTTTTCTAGGTAAATTGAACTCTCTGAGTATGAAAACAAAATTTTGTTCTGTTTAGTAAGTTTGATTAAAAGAATGTAGGCATGAGTGGTAAACAGTACAGGTGTTGTTGCTAGTAAGATAAAATGATGCTGGACAAATTGTTTAACCACTGTTGACTTTGTCATTTGATAATAGCAGTATATTCCTTATAGGGTTGTTGTAAGAATCAATGAAATAATGCATGTGAAGTACTATAGTGGATGCTGTGGTATGACCCGAAATCCCCCTTCCTGTCCAAGGCACTTATTTTTCCAGTTGCCTGAATGTTGACTCCTGAGGGCCCACAGCTGAGGCCCTCTTCAGAAATTGTTCTGGACTAAAGGAAGCTGCCTAACCCAAGGATACACCATCCCCCCAGGAGCTGCCTCTATCCAATGACTAGTCCTTGTAGGGATAATGGGCCTAGCTCTCTTTCCACAATTAGGGCAATGCTCAAGGGCAATCCCAGCTCCAGACCTCCCTTTAGGATTGTAGGATTGGCTGAATGTATGGTGCAATTGCATTGCAGTTGCAATTCCCCTTCTGCCCAATACTGTGGCCCTTACTCAGAGTTGTTCTTGAGAGTAGACCCTAATAAGTTTCCTGCATGCAAATCTAAGAGTTTAAGCTTCTGTTTTCCAGGAAACCCTACTGCTATGGTTTGAATGATAGTTCCCTCTAAAATTCAGGTTGAAACTTAATCCCCAATGCAACAGTAAGTGTAGCCTGTGGGAGGTGATGAAGTCATGAGGGCTCTGCCCTTGTAAATGGAATTAGAACTCTTATAAAAGGGCTTGAGGTTGAAGGCAATACCCTTCTGCCTTCCATCATGTGAGGACAAGTTGGTTCCCTCTGGAGGACTTGGCAACAAGATGCCATTTTGGAAGCAGAGATTGCAGCCCTTACCAGACACCAATCATGCCAATGCCTTGTTCTTGGACTTCCCAGCCTTCTGAACTATAAGCAATAAATTTCTATTGTTTATAAATTATCCAGTCTGTGGTATTTTGTTATAGCAGCATAAATGGAGTAGACACCTAATTATAACAGTTAGTTCCAGAAGTTGTTATAGAAGGCAGATGCGCTAACTCTGCCAGGATTTTGATTGGTACTGTTTTAAATCAATAGATCAGTTTGGAAGAGAGTTGATGTCTTTGCATATTGAATTTTCCAATCCATGAGTATGATATATATTTCCATTCATTTCTTTAATGTTTCACCACAAAGTTGTGTGTGTGTATGTGTGTAGTGAATGATAGAAATTTAATTGCACATTCCTGAGTGCTTTATATTTTGGTATTATAAATTGTTATATAGAAATAGAACTGTTTTGTACTATATTAACTATGCATTTCACATTGTTAAATTCATTTCTTAATTCTCATAATTTGAATTTTCTTTGACAGAGTCTTGCTCTGTCACCCAGGCTGGAGTGCAGTGGTGCAATCTTGGCTCACTGTAAGCTCTGCCTCCCAGGTTCACACCATTCTCCTGCCTCAGCCTCATGAATAGCTGGGACTACAGATGCCCACCACACTCCCAGCTAATTTTTTGTATTTTTACTAGAGACGGGGTTTCACTGTGTTAGCCAGGATGGTCTCGATCTCCTGACCTTGTGATCCGCCTGCCTCAGCCTCCCAACATAATTTTTTAATAGATTGTTTTGGAGTTTTTATGTCACAATCTTGACTGAGATAACAATATTTCTATTTCTTGCTTTCTACTCCTTATAATTTGTGTCTCTTTTCTTACATTATTTCAATCGCAAGGACTCCTATACAATGAAAAAAGGAGTAATATTAATGAACATCTTTGTCCCATTCCTGATTGCAGGAAGAAATCTAATATTTGTCATTAAGTATAATTTCTATAGCTTTAAAATAAATACCTTTTATCATATTAAGGAAGATCATCTATGTGCCTAATTTGTGAAGAGTATTTAACATCAAATGCATTGGGCTTTTATTAAAGGCTTTTTTTTTTCTTTTTTGCACCTACTAAGATGACCATATAACTTTGCTCCTTTATTCTGTTAATAGAGTAAATTTCACTGATTGGATTTGTGTAAAATGTTGTTTTTTTTTCTTTTAATGTTGGGAAGAAGATAGTGGTAAAGCCATCTGGTCCTGACGTTTTCCTTGTTAAGAAATTTTAATTACAGATTTAACTTTTAAATAGGTAGATAATTATTCAGATTCTCTGTTTTTCCTGTTTTAGTTTTGTTGTTCTTTCTAAGGAATGTGGGCATTTGAATGTTCAAGTTTATTGTCTTAAAGTTGTTTATCCTCTATACCTTTTTAATGTTTTTAGCATATAGATTATAATCCTTTTTTTTTTTACTTCTGATAGTGGTAATTTGTGTTTTCTTTTTCTCTCCTCTCAACTGTTCTATCCTTCCTTCCTCTTTCTTTCCTTACTTTCCTTCCTTTCTTCCCTCCCTTTTTTCTTTCTTTCCTCACTTTCTTTTCTTTTTTCTTTTTTTTTTGGGACAGAGTTTCACTCTTGTTGCCCAGGCTGGAGTGCAATGGCGTGATCTCAGCTCACTGCAACCTCCATCTCCCGGGTTCAAGCCATTTTCCTGCCTCAGCCTCCCTAATAGCTGGGATTACAGGCATGCACCACCACGACTGGCTAACTTTGCATTCTTAGTAGAGATGGGAGTTTTGCCATGTTGGTCAGGCTGGTCTCGAACTCCTGACTTCAGGTGACCCACCTGCCTCAGCCTGCCAAAGTGTTGGAATTACAGGCGTGAGCCACTGTGCCTGGCTCTTTCCTCACTTTCTTTCTTCTTTCCTTCCTTCTCCTCCTCCTTCTCTTTTTCTCTATCATGCTTGGTAAAGCTTATTAATTTTATTTATCTTTTCAAAGAAATAAATTTGTAAGAATTATCCTTATTATACATTTGATCTCTATTTCATTAAATTCTGCTCCTTATTAACTTCTCCCTACTTTCCTCACATTTAACATACTATTCTTTTCTAGCATCTAGAGATGAATACTTAGACAATTAATTTTAAACTTTTCTTCCTTTTCAATATGTTCATTTAAGGCTGTTAATGTTCCTCTGAATATAGGCTTAGCTGTATGTTACAATTTTTTATATCACAGCTTTACTTTTATTCAGTTCAAAGCATTTAACAATTTTCATTGTGATTTCTTTTTCTACTTATGGGTTAATTAGGAGTCTATCACTTATTTTCTAATTATGGACATTCTAATGATATATTTTTTAAAAATACTGATTTCTAGTTTAATACTGTGGTTAAAAAACATGCTCTGTATGAATTCAGTCCTTTCAAATTTGTTTAAAATTTCTGCATGACTCAGTGCATGGTCAGTTTTGGTAAATGTTCTTTCTGTATGTAAAAAGAATGTGTATTCCTCAGTTGTCAAGTGTAATACTGTATATTTGCATATAAAGTCAAATTTGTTAATCACATTGTCATAGTTTGTTTATTGCTAGTAATTTTTGACTGCTTTCTTTTTTGGTTACTGAGAGATGTATGTTGAAATTCTCCAACAATGACTGTGGATTTGTTTATTTCTCCTTTAAATCCATCAGTTTCAGCTTTATATATTTTGAAAACATGTTACTAGACATGCAATAAAAAATTTTATATTTTCCTGTTGAATTGATATGTTTATTGATATTTTATTGATATTGACACTAGTTCTCCTATTATCTTAAAGTCTATTTTGTCTAATATGAATATAGCAATACTGGCCTTCTTTTGGTTAGCATTTGTGTGACATATAGTTTTCCATCACTTTATTTTCAACTTTTCTGTATTCTTGTATTTAAAGTGTTTCTAATAAGCAACGTGTATTTGGATTTTATTTTGCTCAGTCTAATAATCTTTGTCTTTTAGTTGTAGTATTTAGTTTATTTTCATTGTATGTAGTTACGGGGTTTAAAACAACATACTTTTTTCATGTGATATTTCATTACATACATAGAATATCTAATAATGATTAAATCAGAATATATAGGGTATACATTACCCTGAGCATTTATCATTTCTATGTGTGGGAACATTTTGAGTCCTTCTAGCCTTTTTTGAAATATACGCTATCTTGTTATATCTGCTAATGTTCCATGGCAGGGTCACCCTACTCTGTCATGGAACATTAGAACTTATTCATTCTATCTAACTGTATGTTTTAACTCATTACTCAACCTCTCTTTACCACCCCCACCCCCACCACACAACTCATGCACCCTTTCCAGCCTCTGGTATCTATTATTCTACTCTCTGACTGTATGAAATCCACTTTTTTAGCTCCCTGATATGGGTGAGAACATACGATACTTTTCTTTCTGTGACCAGCTAATTTCACTTAACATAATATCCTCCAGTTTCATGTACGTTGCTGTAAATTACATGATTTCATTATTTTTTATGGCCAAATAGTATCCCATTGTTATATATACCATTTGTCCATTGATAGGCAGTTAGGTTGATTCTGTATCTTTGCTGCTGTAAATAGTGCTGCAATGAACATGGGGTGGGGGGCAGGTATCTCATTGATATATTAATTTATTTTCCTATTGATAAATACCCAGTAGTGGAATTGCTGGATCATACTGTAGTTCTATTTTTAATGTTTTGAGAAATCTTTCTACTATTTTTTACAGTGGCTATAGTCATTTACATTTCTATCAACAGTGTAGAAATGTTCCCTTTTCTCTGCATCTTCACTAGCATCTGTTATTTTTCTTTTTGTATTTACAGTAATAGCTATTCTAACTGGGGTAAGTTGACATCTCATTGTGATTTTGGCTTACATTTATCTGGTGATTGGTGATATTGATCACTTTTTTCATATACCTGTTAGCTATTTGTATATCTTATTTTGAGAAATGTCTATTCAGGTCCTTTGCCCACATTTTAATGGGATATATATCTATATAGCTCTCTATAAATATATATCTATATATGTATATCTATCCATCCCATTATATATATTTACTGTTGAATTGTCTGAGTTCCTTGTATATTCTGGATATTAGTCTCTTGTCTAATGAATAATTTGCAAATATTTTATCCTATTCAACAAGTTGTTTCTTCACTCTGTTGTTTGTTTCCTTTGTTGTACAGAAGCTTTTTAGTTTAATATAGTCCCATTTGTCTATTTTTGTTTTTGTTGCCTGTGCTTTTGAGGTCTTGGCCATAAAATCTTTTTCTAGAATAATGTATTTAAGTGTTTCCCCTATGCTTTCTTCTAGCAGTTTTATAGTTTTGGATCTTATGTTTAAGTCTTTAATATATCTTGACTTGACTTTTGTATATGGTGAAAAACAGAGGTTCAACCTCATTCTGCTGCATATGAATATTCAGTTTTCCCAGAAAAATTTATTGATGAGGGTGTCCTTTCCCCAGTGTATATTCCTGGCACCATTGTTTAAAATAAGTTGGCTATAAATATGTGGATTTATTTCTGGGTTCTTTATCCTGTTCCATTGGTTTATGTGTCTGTTTTTATATTAATATCTTGCTGTTTTGGTTACTATAAGCTTGTAATATATTTTAGGTCAGATAATGTGTTGCTTCCAACTTTGTTCTTTTTGCTCAGGATTGCTTTGGCTGTTTGGGCTATTTTTTGATTCCATACAAATTTTAAGTTTTTTTTTTCTGTTTCACTGAGATGACATTGATATTTTGATAAGAACTGCATTAAATATATAGATTGCTTTAGGCAATATGGTCATTTTAATGATATTAATTTTTCTGATCCATGAGCATGGATGTCTTTCCATTTGTTTATGTCTTCTTCAATTTATTTCATCAGTATTTTATAGTTTTACTTGTAGAGCTCTTTTATTCTCTTGGTTACATTTATTTCTAGGTATTTTATTTTATTTTTTATTTATAAATTTTTTGAGACAGTATCTCACTCTGTTGCCCAGGCTGGAGTGCAGTGGTACAATCTTAGCTCACTGCAACCTCCACCTCCTAGTGATTCTCCTGACTCAGCCTCCCAAGTAGCTGGGACTACAGGTGCTGGCTACCGTGCCTGGCTAATTCTTGTATTTGTAGTAGAGACAAGGTTTCACCATGTTGGCTGGGCTGGCCTCAAACTCCAGACCTCAAGTGATCCACCCACCTCAGCCTCTCAAAGTGCTAAGATTACAGGCATGAGCCACCACACCTGGCCTGGTATTTTGATTTTTTTGTAGCCATTATTAATAGATTGTTTTCTTGGTTTATTCTCAGCTAGTTCTTTATTAGTATATAGAAACATTACTGATTTTTGTATGTTGATTTTGTGTCCTGCAACTTTACTGAATTTATTTATCAGATAGAGTTTTTTGGTGAAGTCTTTAGATGTTTTTTAGGTATAAGATCATATTGTCTGCAAAGTGGAACAATGTGATTTTCTTTTTTCCAATTTGAATGCCTTTTATTTCTTTGTCTTTACTGATTGCTCTGGCTAGGACTTCCAGTATTATGTTGACTAGAAGTGGTGAAAATGGGCATCTTTGTCTTGTTCCAGATCATACAGGAAAGATTTTCAGCTTTTTCCCTATTCAGTATGACGTTAGCTGTAAATTTGTCATATATGGCATTTATTATCTGAGAGGTACATTACTTCTGTGCTCCGTTTGTTGAGAGTTTTTATCACGAAGGGATGTTGAATTTTATCAATGTTTTTTTCTGTGTCTATTGAGAAGATTATATGATTTTTCTCCTTCATTTCATTGATGTGACATAGAACGTTCATTGATTTTCATACACTGAATCATCCTTACATCCCTGGGATAAATTCCACTTGATCATGGTGTATTATCTTTTTGATGTGCTATGGAATTTGGTTTGCTAAAATTATGTTGAGAATTTTTGCATCAATGTTTATCAGTGCTATTTGCCTGTAGTTTTCTTTTGTGTGTGTTTACCTTTTGGAAATGTAATGCTGGCCTCATAGAATGGGTTAAGGAGAATTCCGTCCTCTTAAATTTTTTGTTATAGTTTGAGGAGAATTGGTATTAGTTGTTTATAAGTTTGGTGGAATTCAGCAATGGAGCCACTGGACCTGGGCTTTTCTTTGTTGGGAGACTTTTTATTACTGATTCAATCTTATTATTGATCTAGTCAGATTTTCTATTTCTTCTTGATTCAATCTTTATGGGCTGTCCAGGAATTTATCCATTTCCTCTAGGCTTTCTAGTTTGTTAGCATATAGTTGTTCGTAATAGTCTCTGATGATCTTTTGTATTTCTGTTGTATTAGTTGTAATGTCTCCTTTTTGGTTTCTGATCTTATTTATTTGATTCTTCTTTCTTTTTTCTTTGTTAGTCTAGCTAGTGATTTATTAATTTTGTTTATCTTTTCAAAAAAAAACTTTTTCTTTCATTGATCTTTGGTATTGTTTTGTTAGTCTCTGTTTCATTTAGTTCTGCTCTGATCTTTATTTCTTTCCTTGTACTAATTTTGGGTTTAGTTTGTTCTTGCTTTTCTAGTTCCTTGAGGTGAATCATAGATGGTTTATTTGAATTCTTTCTACTGTTTTGATGTAGGTTTTCATTGCTATGAACTTCCCTCTTAGCACTACTTTTCTTGTATCCCATAGGTTTTGATATGCCGTGTTTCCATTTCCATTTGTTTTAAGATAAAAAAAAATTCTGTCTTAATTTCTTCATTTACCTAATGGTCATTTAGAAGCATGTTGTTTAATTTCCGTGTATTTATATAGTTTCCAAACTTCCTCTTGTATTGATTTCTAGTTTTATTCCATTATTGTCTTAGATGCTTTATATGATTTAGATTTTTTTTTTTTTTTTTTTTTTGAGATGGAGTCTTGCTCTGTTACCGAGGCTGGAGTGTTGAGTGACATGATCTTGGCTCACTGCAAACTCCTTCTCCCAAGCTCAAGCAATTCTCATGCCTCAGCTTCCCAAGTAGCTGAGACTACAGGCATGCACCACCACACCTGGTGAATTTTTGTATTTTTATTAAAGATGGGGTTTCACCATGTTGACCAAGCCAGTCTTGAACTCCTGACATCAGGTGATCCACCCACCTCAATCTCCCAAAATGCTGGGATTACGGGCATGAGCCACATGCCCAGCCATGATTTAGATTTTTTTTTTTTTGAGACAAAGTATTGCTCTGTCGCCCAGGATAGAGTGCTGTGGCACGATCTGGGTTCACTGCAACCTCCACCTCCTGGGTTCAAGCAATTCTCCTGCCTCAGCCTCCCAAGTAGCTGGGATTAAAGGCGTGTGCCACCATGCCTGGCTAATTTCTGTATTTTTAGTAGAGATGGGGTTTCACCATGTTGGCCAGGCTGGTCTTGAACTCCTGACCTCAAGTGATCCGCCTGCCTTGGCCCCCCAAAATGCTGGGATCACAGGCATGAGCTACTGTGCCCGGCCCATGATTTAGAATTTTAAAAAACTTGTTGAGACTTCTGTGTGACATAACATGGTCTATTCTGGAGAATGTTCCTTGTCCTGATGAGAAGAATATATATTCTGCAGCGGTTGAATGAAATGTTCTGTAAATGTCTGTTAGGTCAATTTAGTCTGAAGTCCAGTTTAAATTTAATGTTTCCTTGTTGATTTTCTGTATAGATGATCCATCTAATGTTGAGAATGGGGTATTGAAGTCTCCCACTATTATTTTATTAAAATCTATCTCTTACTTTAGATCTAGTAATATTTGCTTTATATATCTACATGCTTCAGTGTTGAGTGCATACGTATTTAGAATTGCTATTTTTTCTTGCTGAATTGATCCCTTTATCATTATATGGCCTTCCTTGTCTTTTTTATTATTTTTGATTTAAAGTCTGTTTTATATGATACAAGTATAGGTACTTTTGCTTTTTCTATTTGCCCATATGTTTATGGTTGCCTTTTTTTCTCCTTTCTTATCTTCTTTTGCTGTTATTCCATTTTCCCATGCTATATTAATTTGTTAGTTGTACATGTATTGACTACTCAACTGGTTGTTATCCTAGAGAATTAAACTTGTATACTTGAATTATTATGTATGTAATAAGTTAATTACTTTTACTTCTGACAACTTTTGTGCTATTGTTGTCATTTACATCAAACTTACATATATTTTTAAGCCCCAGGAGAAACTATTATTGCTGTTTGAAACAGTCAATATTTATTTAGATTTATCAACATTTTATCTGTTTCCAGAGATTTTGTTCTTTGTTTTTATTTACCATGTTTCTATTATCACTTTCTTTTGTCTGAAGAACTTCATTTAGTATATATTTTAAAGCACATCTGTTGGCACTGATTTTTTTTTGTTTGCTTACTTAATAATATCTATCTTTAGTCTTCTTTATTTAAGAATATTTTTAGTGACATAGAATTCTGGGTTGGTAGTTATTGCCTTTCATCAATATTCCAATCCTGGAATGGGGCAATGAGGAATTAAGTGGTTATTGAAATAATCCAACTGAAAAGAAATGAGGCTCTGAACTGACAAAATGGAAATGAAAATGAGGGAACAGTTGAGATGAAAGTTGAGAACAGAATCAGTCAGTCTCAGATATGTAGGGTGGATAGATAAGAACATTTGTGCTATCTTTCCTTAATATATTTCTTTCTATTGTCTCATGGCTTCCCTCATTTGTAAGAAAAAGTTAGCTTTAGGCCTTATGGATGCTCTTATGAAATAAATGTGTCCTTTTTTTTCTGCTGGATCTATCTTTCTTCAGGCCATTATCTCTTTAAATATTGCTTATATCACATTTTTCTCTCCTTATGTTAGATATTTTTACCTTGTCCTCTATATTCCCTACATACTTTTATTTCTGTTTATCTCTCTGTGTTTTCATTTGGATATTTTTTCTCTCTGTGCTTTCAACTGGATATTTTATACTAATCTTTCTTCTAGTTCACTTATAATCCTTTTTGCTTTGTCTCATTGGTTGTTAAACCCATCCCTTAGTTTCTCAGTTTCACTTCTAGATTGCTCATGTATTATTTTTAGGAGTAGATTCATGTCTCTACTTGATTTTCTATATTTTGTACTGTTCTATTGTAAGGGGACTGAATAACTGTCTATGCTTGCGTCACTGTAGCTGTTAGTATTATCTGTTTTTTCTTTTTCTATTTGTAATTTGAGCCCATTTCTAATCATGCTTGGTAATTTTGGATTGTATGCTTGATAGTGTATGTAAAAGATCTTGATAATATCTTTCTCCTGAGATTTTTTTTTTTAAGAAGGCAGCTAGAATAAAGGCTAATCATCTTGATCCAATCAGTGATGAAGTGAACTGAGACTGCTTTCCAGATCAATCTCTTTCTGGTTTGTTCTTGTCACTAGTCTGTTGTCTTTCCAGGGTCTTACGTGAAGCCTGAATAGTTTACCATACCCCTCTACCTTTAAAGCCCCTAAACTCATTTTGACTTCCAAGCTCTGTGAGAATGTAAAGTTCTGCTTAGCTTTTACAGATCTTGGCAGCAGCTCTATGCTGACTTTTTCTACTTCTTGCTCCATTCAGCCCATTCCTAATGGGTAAAATCCAAGCTGAACGTGATTTTGTTTTCCCCTTGATTTTGGTTCCTCAATTTCTGGTTGGCTTGAGAGTTCTGAATCCAAATTTTTCTAAGTATAATTTTGAAACTGTGAATTTTAAGACTCAAATTGTTTGTTTTTTATGTACCATCCTGGGAATTGGCAAATGTATCAAAGAAAAAAATGGTAGTAAATGTGGGGCTTACCTAAATGTACATCCCTTCCCTCCTGGAGATTAATCCCTCAAGTCCAGGCTACCTTGGTTGTTGTCTGATTCCTTTAAATAGCTGTTTAGTCTTTTGTATTTTATGTATGTTTGATTATGTATTTTATGTATGTTTTGTATTTTATGTATGTTTCTGTCCATGGCAGAAAGTTTGGTTTCATGCAAGCTACTCCATTATTGATATAAGTGAAATATCTCTATTTTTTCTTGAAGGTCGGAGGACATAAGAATCATTTGAAGTCCTTGACAAATAGCTTTCTAGGTTCCATATCTGAAGATTCCGATTTATACCTCCATATTTAACAAAGTACCAGATAATTTTGACATAGTTGGTCCTGTAATGAAATTCTACATCCTTTAGATTCTATAGGTCAAAACCTAAAATTCACCTATTCCATTGTGATAAAATGTTTATGTTTTATTGACAACAATGTTAGTAAGAAGAAAGCTAGCATTACCACAAACTTCTGGATTTCTTTTTGCGTGAAAAGAGTATGTAAAACCAAGGAATAGAAACTCATTAGGAAAGGAAAATGAGGGGAGAGTCTATCTGATGGGGGTGCAAAACTCCCTAGATATGAAATTAATATATAATCCATTAGTCATAAATTTTCAGTAGCAGTAATTGGTAGCTCCATAGAGGATCCATATTCAGGCTATTGGGATTCATTCTACATAGGCCTGCCTTAAATGTAATTATCATTGAATTGACTCATCTTCTATCGAGACACATTTTTCAGATACATTTTGATGTAGAGATCTTGTAAGTTCTTTCCTTATTATGATTTATAAGATGAGATTGCGTTAAGCTGGAATGATTTTTGTGTGTATGTGTGTTTGGTTTAATTTTGTTTTAGAGTTATTGTAGCTATATCTCTGCTAGGCTGTTCCTATCAACAGCTAATATCTGTAAGTCTCTATTTACTCTTCTGTTTAATGGAAAGGAAAATGCATAGTGTACACCTCTATTTATATCCTCTTTGAGGGCCTATTGACACAATTCTTACAAAATTGTTTTATAAATAATAAAGCACTAAAATTTTTATTGGTTATTTAAAGAGACAGAGAGATAGTGCAGGCAATGACATAGAGGGAAGAAAGCTCAAGATTTGCCAGAAGTCATTGGTTTTTCCATATGGCTGAGTTGATGTGAATGTAAAAATAAACTAGTAAAATGAGGTTGGACCAGATAATGGAAGTCTTGATTTTCGGGCCAAATTTGGTCATGTCTTCACTAGGCAATACAAAGCATTGCCTTATGAAGGGAGGGTTGGCATGACAAGAAAAATTATATGACATTAGGTGTAAGATGTCCTGGAATGGGGCAATGAGGAATTAAGTGGTTATTGAAATAATCCAACGAAAATAAATGAGGCTCT
Source organism: Pan troglodytes (assembly GCF_028858775.2). Lineage (NCBI taxonomy): Eukaryota > Metazoa > Chordata > Mammalia > Primates > Hominidae > Pan > Pan troglodytes. Next base: position 80,737,699 of record NC_072412.2, on the reverse strand, counting down.
GAACTGAGGAAATGGAAATAAGAATGAGGGAACAGTTGAGATGAAAGTTGAGAACAGAATCAGTCTCAGATATGAAGGGTGGATAGATAAGAACATTTGTGCTACCTTTGCTTTTCCTAAGTTTTGATGACAGGGAGAATTAATAGAAATAGGGAACACAGGTATGGCCCCAAATCTCAAACTTAATCTGGCTCAATAATTGCTTTTTTACTATACAGTTACAAAAGAGATTTTCCATGTCCCCAGGCACTTCTTTATCTCAAATTGCCACTACATATGGCATTAATTGTTTAAAAATTATAACTATTAGATATTCAGTAGTGTTTCTGTGTCTCCTACGGATGAGCCAACATTCCAACTTCCAAGTGTTCACTTTTAAATAAAACACATTTACTGAATTTTTCTGACACAAATTGTATTACATGTGTAAGGGCTAAATCTCGAAAAGTTTAACAGATAAAAATCCAGTTATGCACAAGGGATTAACACAGGCAACTCCCGTTAATGTTAATCATCCAACTCCTTGGCCATTAAAGTTTCACCACATTCAGAGAAGAGGTTACATATGAAGAGGAAGTAGACAGGCAAGTAAATCATTTCCGTACAGTCCATTGTACGAGCCATTAAAAATTTTATAAAAGTCATTTGTAAAATGAAGGGGTTTTTTTTTAAGCATAAATACTAAGGAGCAGCACTTCCTTCTTAAGGCTTGCAAATTTGCTTTGGCTGAGATGACCATCCATCTGTGTTGAGTTTTCAGGACTTGTGCTCTTGGTTATGTCTCCTGTGGTTATTCAATGCCATCCCCATCATCTGGCATTTCTTGCCTTCTCTGCTTTAGAAATAATAATAACCAGTACTTATTGAATGCCCATTCTATGATAGTTGCATTAGATCACAGATTCTCAAAGTGTGGTCCCTAGACATCAGCGTCATCTGAGAACTTGCTGGAAATGCAAATTCCTGGCCTCTACTCCAGAACTGCTGATTCAGAAAGTCGAAGGATGGGGTCCAGCAAGTGGTCTTTAACAAGCCCTGCTGGGGATTCTTAGGAACTGAGAACCACGGTTTTACACTTATCTCCAATCACAATATGTCTGCTGTTAGGAATTACCTTTTCAGATGTCAAAATTAAGGCTGAGAGAGGTAAGTAATTTGCCTAAAGTTGGGCAGCGCTTAGGATCTCAAAAGCGGATCTATAACCTACTTCATTACCTCATCACACCGCTCCTTTGTAGTGTGCATTAACTGAAGACTAAATGCAGGCTTGTGTCACAGAAGAACAAGGCCCACGTCATGACTCCTGATGTTATGTTATGAAGCTGTGGGCAAAGCATTTTGACCCTTTGTGCCTGTTTTCATACATGTAAAGTAGGCTTGAGGATCATTTACCACTGTGTGTGTGTGTATGCATATGATAAGCCAACCAACACGCTACTACCCAGGGCTATGAGATAAAATACTAAGCTATGCTAGGTGACTAGAAAACATTATTTCCAAAAGAAGTCATGCAGATGATAAAATAATATGCTTTGATAAATTGATTTGACTTCTCTTTACAATCCCTACCATGTAAATCTCTGCTGAATAGCATTAAGAGCTTTCTGTGGTCTTAGCCTGAGTTGAAACATTTGGCCCTTGTGAATGCACCATGGACAGGTTGAATTTTCAGCTCCTAATTCCCAGCTTGCTCCCCTTTCCTCTAGTAGGAATTATGTTTACTTCTCTTTATACAAGATTTCATTAACATAGTTACTCTCAGCTAAATCCTGTGCATGCCACTAATCCCACTACTCCTAAGAAACTGGCTTCTAAAGTTAATGTTTATTCATTTTATAAATATTTTTTAAAAACCCATGTTCTCAGTACTATGCACTAGAAGGAATGTAGATGAAACCATCGGACAACATACATTCTCTACTTTATGGCTTTTACCTGGAGTGCATGTAAATCATATACACATAATAAATGGTGAAACAAAGCAACAATATAAGAAATCTCATGGAAGAGGATGTTGCTGTTACAGTTGCTGTGAATTCAGGGACCAGAGTGAGATGATTTTGTTAGCATTATCTTGGAAGAATTCATCCTGAGAGTTTATAACCTAAGGAGAACCCAGAGAAAGGGAGAGGAGAGAAAAGAAGGAAGACGTGTTATGCTTAGACAGAGCGTGTTTCTTCCCACCACTTCATCTCCCTCTGTAGTTCTTCTTTGGCCCTACTTTCAGTGAAACATTGAAGTGGCAGTGTGCATCTGTGTGGCCCAGAAGTGGATGGCTAGTGCTAATGTACATGTTGGTTATTTTTCTATTCTTTTCTCAGTCCGCTTAGACTGAAATCTGTATTCAGAGGAAAAGAGTTTCACATTTCTCTGAGAGCACTGTTGACTTGTGTAAAATATTAACTTCATAAGAAAGGAATGATGTGGGTGACAAAAATGCTAATTGGTGAGGAAGGAGTAGAGATAAGATTTCAAGCTGGCATGGATCCTTCCAACCTTGGGAAAACTCTGCAGCTGGGTGGCTCTCTGGGCGCTGTACTCATCTATATGCAGTGACAGTCTGTGTTCCCGACATGAGTGAACTGAAGACCCTAGAGCTTGTGCCAAGAGCTCCTTCTGAAAGCAATTATCAGGATTCACCATATGATTTCAATTCTTTATGGACTGTAAAAGAGACTCTTCACCATTTTTTGAAAAGGGATATGAACAGGAATGCTGGTGGCTTATGCATTATTTAGAGCCTGTCATCCTGCCTTGGTCTCACAAAGGAGAATGACAGTGTTGTCAGAGTGGTTTCAACGTATGTGCTGGTGGAAATAGAGATGTTAGATTTTGTAGCTTCTCTGAATTACCTGTAATCTGGTGACCTATAATTAGCTTCTTGAGGATATTAAATCCTCATTTTTTTCACTTATCACTGAAGAAAGGTGTCTGGTATCTCATTGTATTTAAAAAAATCACATTGTACATATATTTGAGAAAGGTAGTTTCATGATAACAAAATTATTAACTCTGCTCATAGTTTGTCCACAGTCATGCATATAAAAGTTTAAAGGACATTGCATGGATACAGCTGATAGCAGGATTTGACTCACTCTTTTTGCTAATACTGCCGCATAAAGCTATCTTGCTTTGTTTTGAGACACTTTCAGTGAAGTACTTAGGAATTTGGATAAGACTGTTACATCAAGACACATTGACAAAAATGCTTGGCAGCAGCCCCATCTTATAATTTGTAGTTCCTTTACCTCCTTTCCTTTTACCATACATGGATCTCTTATCTGTTTATGAGAGGAAGCTTAGGTTTGAAACCTTTGAGTCAACACTGCCCTTCTATGCTGATCAGTTACTAAGCCCTTTTCCTTCCACTGGCACATGCCTCTGGAAATTGCTCCCACTATATAATAGTCAGCCTTCTCCAGAAAAACAGAACCAATATGATGAATATGTAGGATATAAATATGTGTATATATGGGTATATGCACATACACCATACACACACACACACATAGGTACATAAGAAGAGATTTATTATGGGAATTGGCCTGCATGGTTATGGAGGCTGCAAAGTCCCACGATATGCCATCTGCAAGTTTGAGAACCAGGAAGCATGGTGATGTAATTCAGTCTGAAGTGGAAGGTGAGGTCTGAAGCTGAAACCCAGGGTTGGTGTATGGATTGGGGAGGACAGCTAATATAAGTCCCAGAGTCCAAAAGCCTGAAAATCAAGAGCTCCAGTGTCTGAGAGCGGGAGAAAATGGATGTCTCAGCTCAAGAAGAGAGAAAATTTGTGCTTCCTCTAAATATGGTTTGGATCTGTGCCCCTCTCAGATCTCATGTAAAATTGTAATCTCCAGTGTTGGTGGTGTGGCCTGGTGGCAGGTGATTGGATCATGGGGGTGGAGTTCTCATGAATGGCTTAGTACCATCTCTTTGGTGCTATTCAAATGATAGAGTTCTCATGAGATCTGGTTGTTTAAAAGTGTGTGGCACCTCCCTCCCCAACTTCTTTCTGCTCCAGCCGTGTAAGACGAGCCTGCTTCCCCTTTGCCTTCTGCCATGATGGTAAGTTTCCTGAGGCCTCCTCAGCCATGCTTCCTGTAAAGCCTGTGGAACTGTGAGCCAATTTAAACCTCTTTTCTTTATAAATTACCCAGTCTCAGGCATTTCTTTATAGCAATGTGAGAACACACTAATACACTCTGTCTTTTTGTATTATTCAGGATCTCAAAGGATTGGGTGATGCCCATTTTCATTGATGAGGATTATCTTCTTCAGTAAGTGTAAAGACTCAAATTCTGATATCTCCTGAAGACACCCTCACAGATACACCCAGAAATAATGTTTTACCAGCTATCTGAGCATTCCTTCACCCAGTCAAGTTAACACATAAAATGAATCATCACACACTTCAATTCTTCCCCCTCAATCCTCTAATCTAGTCTCTTCTTATCTCAGTTGCTCTTGATTCCTGTGGTCTTTCTCCTTTCTCCAACACAATGCATAGGCCTTGCATTACCAGACTCATCTCTGAACACTTCTTCCATCACGTCACTGCCAAACTTAAATTACTTCTAGTTGATACCCAAATAAAGTACAAACTCCTCTGTGTAATAATTAGGGTTATCCTGCAAAGTGTAGCCATATTGGTTACTTCTTCCTGGTTACACCCTATGCTCTAGGCAGCCTTGGCTATAGCTGTCTCCTTCTCTTTTATTGATAGATATTTAAGGGGTATAAGTGCAGTTATGTTACATGGATATATTGCACAGTGGTGAAGTCTGGGCTTTTAGTGTAACCATCACCTGAATAGTGTACATTGTATCCATTAAATACTTTCTCATTCCTCATACCCTTCCCACTCTCCCATGCTTCCAAGTCTCCAAAGTCTATTATTCCACATTATGTGTCCCTGTGTACACATTATTTAGCTCCCACCTATAAGTGAGAATATGCAATATTTGACTTTCTGTTTCTGTTTTTTTTTTTTTTTAACATAAGTTAATGGCCTCCAGTTCCATCCATGTTGATTGAAAAGACATGGCTTTATTTTTTTATGGCTGAGTAGTACTCCATTTTATATATACACATACACATATGACATTTTCTTTCTCCAGTCATCTGCTGATGGACACTTAGGCTGATTCCATATCTTTGCAGTTGTGAATAGTGCTGTGATAAACATATGAGTGCAAGTTTCTTTTTTATACAGTAGATTCTTTTCCTTTGGGTAGATGCCCTGTACTGGGGTTGCTGGATTGAATGGCAGTTTTATTTTTAGTTCTTTGGGAAATCTCCATACAGTTTTTGATAGAGGTTGTACTAATTTCCATGCCTACCAACAGTGTATCAGTGTTCCCTTTTCTCTGCATCCTCACCAACATTCGTTATTTTTAGAATTTTTAACAGTAGCCATTCTGAATAGTGTAAGATGGTATCCCATTGTGGTTTTAATTTGGATTTCTCTGATGATTAGTGATGTTAAGCATTGTTTTCATATGCTTATTAACCATTTGATGTTTTCTTTTGCTTATGTCCTTTGCCTACTTTTTGATGGGGCTATTTGTTTTTTTCTTGTTGAGTTGTTTGAGTTCCTTGTAAATTCTGCATATTAGTCCTTGGTCAGGTGGAGAATTTGCAAATATTTTCTCCCATTCTAAAAGTTGTCTGTTTACTCTGTTGACTGTCTCTTGCTGTGTAGAAGATTTATGGTTTAATAAAGTCCCAATTGTCTATTTTTGGTTTTGCTGCGTTTGCTTTTGTGGTCTTAGTTATGGATTCTTTACCTAGGCTAATGTCCAGAAAAATTTTTTCTAGGTTTTCTTCTAGTATTTTTATAGTTTCAGGTCTTAAAGTTAAGTCTTTAATACGTCCTGAGTTAATATTTTTATATGGAAAAAGATAGTGGCACAGTTTCATTCTTCTGCATATAGCAATTCAATTTTCCCAGCACCTTTTAATGAATAGGGTATTCCTTTCCAAGTGTTTGCTTTTGTCAGCTTTGTCAGAGATCCATTGGCTATATGTATGTTGCTTTATTTCTGTGTTCTCTATTCATTTCCATTAATCTATGTGTCTACTTTCATGCCAGTATTATGCTGTTTTGGTTACTATAGCCTTGTAGTATAATTTGAAGTCAGCAATGTGATGTCTCAAGCTATATAAATGTTTCTTATTCACATGTCTTTATTTTAGTAATTTCAAAGTTTTAAATTTGAATTTACATCTCCTGAAATTAAGAGACAGTTGTTGCCTTAATAACTTAGGGTTCAAATCATAACCATTCCTTAAAAATCCGTAACATCTATAACTAGGTGACCTCTGCAATAAAAACTGTTCTATTGCTCATTATTATGTATTCTTTCCTTTGAAACTCTATGCATAAATTATCTTTTGCATAAAAAATACCTCAAATGTAGCGGCTTGAAATAACACACATATATTATCTTATGGTTTATGTAGGCCAGGAATTCAGGGACAGCTTAACTGGGTCGTCTTATTAGGGTTTCGTAAGTCTGAAATTAAGGTATCAGTCAGGATGAATTGGGTTCTTATCTGAAGGCTTAACTGAGAATGGATCTACTTCCAAGCTTCCTCAGGTTGTTGGCAAAATTCATTTTCTTAAAGCTGTAAGATTCATGGCAGCTCACTTCTTCAAAGCCAGCAGTGGAGCAGGAGAGATTTCAGTATGATGGGCTGTATACTCTGATGTAATACTGTATATGTAATCAATCCCCTCTGCCATGTTCCATTGGTTAGAAGCAGGTCACAGATCTTACCAACAGTCAAGGAGAAGAAATCACACAAGGGCATCAACACATTAAGAATCATGGGGACCTCCTAAGAATCTGTCTGCCACACTGTATATTTTCTTCTTCTCTTCAGTATTTTTTATGTCTCTCTTACCTTTTAATAACCTGATTTTCTGTTTATTAGATGTTTTAACTAGCTAGGTTCAATGATAGCCTGTTTGTGCCTTATTGTGCCTGCACTGTTTGGTGCAAAGTATATGTGGGTTAAATAACATATAACTTGAATCGATCACTGGATGCTATATTTTTCTGTACAGTCTATGTTTTTCTGTGTTTAACAGATTATAAACTTTTAAAAGGCAAGAGCAATGTTTGTAACTTATTTTACATATTACCTAATTAGGAAAAAATCAACATTTAATATTATATTATTATCACTTATGAAATAAACATTTTAGAGCCTGAAAGCATTAAACATTTAAATTTGTAGTATGAATATAATCCTGCCATCAAAATTATGTAAGTATTATACCCTGTGAGGTACATTACATGAAAGATGCCTAGATGTCTTTGGTTTTCCAGGAATCTCATGCCATTGATATTAGGGCACCATGTTTTTCTTAATTCTCTTTTCTTAACTTTGCCTGAAACATTAGCTGTTGTGGAAAGATGGCAAACATCTTAATCAGGGGAACTAAATAAGAGATGTATTTCTGGGCCAAGGTAGAGTGATGGGCCCTGGTAGAAAGGTATGAGGGGAGAGAGTCTAGGAAGAAAGAGTAAGAAAGTAAAATAATCCCGCCATTGGTAACAGGATTTGCCAAAGGGTTTCCATAGGACTTATTTTTTAAAATATATCTTAAAGATGTTATAATGAATTAAAAATTCTATTGTCTAAGGAATTTAAGTGACATTAAACAGATTTCCTTCAAAAGGTACCTTTCAAACTCTTAATATGCTAATGAGCATTGTTTGCATCCAAGAGGAAAATTTTAACAACTAATTTCAACTTTTATTTTAGATTCAGGAGGTACATGTGCAGGTTTGTATATATTGTGTGATGCTGAAGTTTGGGGTACAATTGATCCTGTCACCCAGGTAGTGAGCACAGTACTCAATAATGAGTTTTTCAACACCTGTCCTCTCCATTACTATTACTGTAGGAACAGAAAACCAAATACCAAATATTCTCACTAAAGCCTTCCCCACTCTAGTAGCCCCTAGTTTCTATTGTTGCTATCTTTATGTCCACGAATACCCAACGTTTAGCTCACGCTCTTAAGTTAGAATATTTGGTATTTGGTTTTCTGTTCCTGCAGTAATTTACTTAGGATAATGGCCTCCAGCTGCATCTGTGTTGCTGCAAAGGACATCATTTTGTTCTTTTTTTAAATCACTGCATAGTATTCCATGGTGTATATATGCCACATTTTCTGTATCCAATCACCGTTGATGGGTCTAGGTTGATTCTATGACTTTGCTATTGTGAATAATGCTGTGATGAACATATGAGTGCGTGTGCCTTTTTGGTAGAAAAACGTATTTTCTTTTGGATATATACCCAGTAATTGGATTGCTTTTTCAAATGGTAGTTCTCTTTTAAGTTCTTTGAGGAATCTCCAAACTTCTTTCCACAGCAGCTGCACTAATTTACATTCCCACCAAGAGTGTATAAGTATTCCCTTTTCACTGCAGCCTCACCAGCATCTGTCTTTTTATGTTTTTTCTTTTTTATTTATTTATTTTTTAATAATAGCCATTTTGACTGGTGTGAGATGGTATCTCATTGTGGTTTTGATTTAGATTTCTGTGATAATTAGGGATGTTAAACATTTTTTCATACACATGTTAACCATTAAATGCCTTCTTTTGAGAAGTCTCTGTTCATGTCTTTTGCACACTTTTAATGGGGTTATTTGTTTTTTGGTTGTTGAATTGTTTAAGTTCCTTGTAGACTCTGCACATTAGACCTTTGTTAGATGCATAGTTTGTGAATATGTTCTCCCATTCTGTAGATTGTCTGTTTGTTGATAGTGTCTTTTGCTGTGCAGAGTTTCACTGGGGATTAGAATTTGACATGAAATTTGGGTGGGGACACAGATCCAAATCATATCACTAAGAATTCCAGTATTATGTTGAATAAGAGTGATGAGAGTGGGCACTCATGTCCTGTTTCAGTTCTCAGGGGGAATGGTTCTAGCTTCTGCCTGTTCAGAATGATGTTGGCTGTAGGTTTGTCATAGACATCTCTTATTATTTTGAGGCATGTTCCTTCAATGCCTAGTTTGTTGAGGGTTTTTATCATGAAAGAGTATTGGATTTTATAGTAAGATTTTTCTGCCTGTATTGAGATAATGATATGTTTTTTGTTTTTAATTCTGTTTATATGATAAATCACATTCATTGATTTGCATGTGTTGAGCCAAACTTGCATCCCAGGAATGAAGCCTACTTGATCATGGTGAATTAACTTTCTCATGTGCTGCTGGATTCAGTTTGCTAGCATTTTTTTAAAGACGTTTATGTCTATGTTCATCAGGGATATTTGTCTGTAATTTTCTTTTTTCATTGTGTCTTTGCCAGGTTTTGGTGTGAGGGCAATGCTGGCTTCGTAGAATGAATTAGGGAGGAATCCCTCCTTCTTGATTTTTTTGGAATAGTTTCAGAACTAATACAAGCTCTTATTCATACATCTTGTAGAATTTGGCTGTGAATTCATCGGGTCTGGGGCTTTTTATGGTTGGTAGGTTTTTGATTACTGATTCAATTTTGGAATTCGATATTGGTCTGTTCAGGATTTGAATTTCTTCCTGATTCAATCTTGGGAGATTTTTTCCAGAAATTTATACATTTCCTCTAGATTTTCCAGTTTGATTGCATGGAGTTGTTTATAATAGTCTCTGAGTCATTACATGTGACATGGGTCTCTTAAAGACAGCAGACAGATGGGTCTTATCTTTTTATCCAACTTGCCACTTTGTGCCTTTTACAGGGGGGGCACTGAGGCAGTTTACATTCAAGGTCAATATTGATATGTGATGTGTTGATCCTATTGTGAGGTTACTTGGTTGCTTTGTAGTTTCTATTGTGGGTTCCTTTAGAGGATCTGTGGACTATGTACTTAAGTGTGTTTTTTTGGTATTAGGTATCATTCTCTCATTTCCATGTTGAGAACTCCCTTAACAATCTCCAAGAGGAAGATTTAACATGTAATTTCTCTGAAATCAGTTTTTACTGGAAATGTATGTGTGTGTGTGTGTGTGTGTGTGTGTGTGTGTGTGTGAGAAAAAGAATTGGGAGATTTCCTGAGTGGTTAAAAAAACAAGTTAAGTTGAAAGGAAAAAAACCAAAAGGACGTTTAAATCCTCCATTGACTCCTACATTGTTTGAGAGGACAACATTTAGATCATAGTTGTGTGGATTTGGGTGGGAGAAGTGACACCCGGGTGCAAAAGGAAGGAAAAGAAACACTTTCAAGCATCTCTGTTTCCATCTTGAATTTAGTTAGCTTGAATGCAGCTTTTTCATTAGTCAGCAAATCTACGATGGAAAGGTCCGTGGTCAATGTAGCAATTTTATCAAGTTTCTACTAAGTCATTTGAACAAGTAGTGAAATTATCAAAATCATACAGTTTTTTAAACTAATAACTGAATAGTTAATATCCACATGTACCCATATGGGGTTAGAAGCTAAATATGCTACCTGAAATTTTAAGCTAAATTTAATTGTTCTGTGTCTTGTCATTTTAATGTTGAATTCCTGTCAATCTGTTTACTGAAAAGGATATAAGGCTTTCCTATAATAGTCTAAGGTTTGTTTTACTAGGTTTAAGGATTGATATTTTATAAACTTAAGATTGATTGTTAAAAAAAGAAACCCAAACAACTGCATTTTCTAGAATGTTTACTCTAGAGAATTGTGTTTGCTGTCTTAGAGGAGTAAGCTGTGTTTGTCATAGGAGGCTGAATCTGCTCAGCCACCTTCTGAAAATTGACTTGCTGAATATAATTTTACTTATCTAGTTAGAACTACGCAACTGATGGATAAGATCTGAAAATTCTTTTAATGTTTGAATGTTGCTTAAAAGCATTCCTCTAAGCATAAATCTTTATAAGTAAATATTAATGTGTTTTTAATGGGATAACTTTAAAAAACTAAACAAAACAAAAAACCATTTTCTCAAAGATGATACTGAAGTTCTAAATTTAAATAAAGGAGATAATGGTGATACCCTTAACAGATAGTAAAATAAAGCAGGAGTATTTGGTATGGAGGAAATTTACCAATAACCAATGTGTAACAGTGTCAAAGAGAATCTTAAAGGTTTCCTTAGAAAAAATATTTAAATAAAATAAAGCAAGGCAGGCAAATTTTGTCAAATATACATAGAGTTTTCTATTAGTGCTCTCCAGAGAAACAGAACACCATAGGAAATATATGTATGTGTATTTATATGTGTGTGTGTATATATATATAAAATAAGGAATTGGCTCAAGTGATTATGGAGGCTGAGAAGTCCCATGATCTGCCATTTGCAAGCTGGAGACCCAGGAAAGCCAGTAGTGTAATTTGAAGGCCTGAGAGAACTGTTGGTGTAGATTACAGTTCTAGTCTTAAGGTTCTACCATTCCTGAGAACCAGGAATGGTGAGCACAGTAGCAGATTGATGTTCAGCGTATGCAGTAAGGCAGAGGGAGAGGGAATCCAACTTTCCTCTGCTTTTTTGTTTTATGCAGGCCTTCATGCTAAGGAGGACCATCCGCTTTATTCAGCCCACCAATGCAAATGCTAATAATATCTTCCAGAAACACCTTCGCAGACATACCCAGAGATAATGTTTAATCAGATATTGAGGCATCCCATGGCCCAGTCAAATTGACATATAAAGTGAACTAAAAAAGGGTTCTTAGAAAAGTCTTTAAGTGGGCAGTCTGGAAGGGATTGTGGAAGGGCTCATTGAGTGAACGGGCTCAATTTTAACATTTTAACAGTTCTTTTAACAAGAACTGAAGAAAAAAATGAATGAAATTCCTAAGTATGTGTAATGTCAAAGTTTTAAGATATATCTCTTATGATGTGATGACTTATAAAAAATTATTTGGAGACCTGAATTACTGGAACTCAAAATGCTAACATTCCATACATTTGAAAACCTCTATTTCATAGTCCTTTTTTTTTGACAAATGAATGAGTGAATGAAGAGATTTGGAGGTGGGTATGGGCAGCATGCAGTATTGAATTGTGAAATTTAAAAATGTTTGCAAAAGTGCAAGCTGCACAATATCTTACTTTGTAGGTGAGATTTAGGTAGCAATTGATCATATCTGATTCTGTAACTAATAGTGTATGAGATTATTCTATATACTGAAATTAAAAAAAATTAGGCTTATAAGTTCCTCTCTTTTTTCTCATCTACTTTTCCTCTTTTGCTTGCTATTCTTTTGGTTATTTATTTCTGTCAGTACTGAATTCAGTGCCAGTATTAATTAAATCCCAACTTTGACTACTTTATACCAAGACAGATGACAGATACAAAGGTAAAGAGGGCATGGCCCTCGGCTCAAGCTCAATATAACTCCAAATGGAGCTTGATAATTCCAATGGAAACATGGATGAGAGTTTGGAGCAGTACAGTGTACAGAAAAATATTCCTGCTCTGGAGTAAACTGTCAGAGGCATTCAAACTGGAGCAATTCCATCTTGAACAAGGGTTGGGTAAAATAAGGCTAATACCTACTGGGTTGCATTCTCAGGAGGTCAGACATTCTTAGTCACAGGATGAGATAGGTGGTTGGCAGGACTGTTATAACAAGATACAGATCATAAATACCCTGCTAATAAAACAGGATGCAGTATAGAAGCTGGTCGAAACCTACCACATTCAAGATGGCAATGGAAGTAACTTCTGGTTGTCGTCACTGCTCATTATAAGCTAATTGTAATGTACTAGCATTTTGTTGGAAGATAATGTTAGCAAAGTAGGTAGTGAATACAAGCTGTGTTCTTTCATCTTAATCTTTAATTAGATAGATTGTGGAACAGAGAAGTAACAAGTTTAAACTATGTTTAATAGAATGGCGCCTCTGCCTCACTTTTCTATAATTATTCTTATAAACTGATGCTGAATCTAGACTTTGGCTGTGAGGATGGATAAGAAGACAATAGATGCCTGAGGAATTGATGGTTGACTTGATAGAGTTCAGGAAATGGAACTCAGATATGACTGAAGGTGCTAGCCCGAGTGAGTGGCTCCATTAATAATGGCGCAGACTGAAGGAGAAAGGAAGGTGGGTTTAGGAAGCAGAGACAGGATACTCAGTTTTAGAAACTGATTTTAGAATAAAAGGAGGAAATTCCCTTGATGATTACCAATAATCAGATGGCATTTCTGGTTTGGATTTTCAGAGAAGGCTTAAAGCTAGAATTGGAGAGGTAGAAATCATTAGTTCAGATATGCTGGTTGAAGCCAGTATGGGGAAGACCAACAGTAAGTGTTTATAAAGAGAAAGGACATCAAAGTACATACTTCCTTGCTGAATAAAATCACACTCAAACAGCCTAGGTTTTGTCACCAAGTTAATGCCTCTTTGGTTATCTTCTTTCTCTGGGGTGCTCTTTTGTCCCTGAAGCTTGGGAGTGCTGTCTTTTCTTTTAGGTTTCCATCTAGAGGCCATTAAGTCCCTATATTGGCCCTAGGATCTTCTATTAATCCATCTATCCATCTAGATACCCAGCTCACAGGTAGTTACTAAATAATAGATAATAAAGATACATAGATGAATAGGGCATAGTCCCTGTTCTCATGGGATTTAGTCTTATGGCAAGGAAAGACATATAAATTGTTAATTGAAATGTGATAAATGTCACGATAAATGTGTGTGGGGGCTATTGAGGAAAAGGAGCAAATCACACAGTCTGTAGGGGAGGTATGAATGGGAAAGCTCTTTTGTAGAACATGAGGCCTGGTATAAGTCATAAAGAAGGTATAAGAGTTAATTCAGAAAGTATCACAGCAAGGTAAGGTACATTGTAGAGGATTTCCTAGGAAGAGATAAGCATGAAGAAGAGTAGAAAATTGAGATGCATAGTGTCATCTCATACACAATTTGTACCTAAATCTCCCCATTTGTCCCAGGAATGTTTTCATGGCTAATTTCTTTTCTAAAGCAAGGACCCAATTTGATTTTATATATTACATTTTTTTGTGCTTTTTCATAACTTTTCATCTGGAGCAATTCTTTCACTTGCTTTGTTGTTTTAATGGTCTTAATTTTTTGAGTAATTTAAAACTTGTAGAATTTTCAGAATTTTTCTGATGGTTTCTTCATGATGTCCTTTAATTTGTTCCTCTAGCTCTATATTGACTACTAATAAACTGGAAGGTAGCTCATTAAGTCTAGAAGCTTGATGAGGTTCAGGTTAAAAATTATGACACTTCATAGTTGATGTAGAATACTTCATATTGTAACACATCAGGAGGGATATAGTATCAAATTGTCTCTCTATTCATGATGTGAAATTCTGTCACTCAGTTACGGGGCTGAACATTAGGCCATTCCATTGTAAAGCTGGTATTTTCTTTCAGCAATCATTAAGCAATCTGTGGAGTGATACATGTTAGGAGGCCATTCTTCATAGGACTCTTCTCTTTCTGCACATTATGCAAGCAGAGGATTGATTGTTTTCACTCTGGGCTGTCTTTTCAAAGATATTTGTATAGCAAACTGCGTTGGAAGATTGAGACAATATCCCCTTCTGGAACAAAAGGCAGATTTATTTCCTGTCCAAGATGAGAAAGATAATATCTCCTTCCAAGGCAAAAGTTGAGTAGGTTTGCTAGGAGCCCCTTTTTCCTAGCCCAAGAATCAAACCCACTGTGTGTATAGCATGCACCTGGATTAATCTGAACACTATGGGGAACAAAGGAAAATAAATGCAAACAGTAAGCTAATGTTTCCTGCTGTGCTGAATAATAGTTATTTCACTCTGACCTAGGAGTTTTGTGTCTTTTCCAGTACCCATTAAATTGGCAGGTTAACAGCCTGCAAGCAGCGTAATATGTCAGATACTTCACAGTTCTTGACTGCAATTATACTCACTGTCAATTTTTTTGTATGATGAAATTCTAAAATTATTGCTTCTGCATTTTTAGTTGACATTCATTCTTCCATAAAGAGGAGCCTCTTGTTTTCCTCTCTTTTAAAATTTTCTTTTTTATGTCACTGTAGGCTCCCTGATTTTTATTTATTCAAAATACATAAAAAAAAAGGTTTCCTCAAAAAGCCTTGGTTCCTTGAATGGGAATTAGTATTTAGAAATTAAGATCTAAGCTCTAGGTATTTCTAGGCCTTGTTATTTATGACATTAGAAAATATAATCTTAAAAATTATGAATTTATGTTGATATTTCCATTTTAAGTTTAATTTTAATGTTACAGGGTTTTCCTCCTAAAATCTTTTATTTTATGTTTGCTTGCATCTTTGTCTCTTTTTTTGATTATTTATTTATTTTTATTTTTTAACTTTTAAATTCAGGCGTACATGTGCAGGTTTGTTACATAGGGAAACTCATGTCATGAGGGGTCATTGTATAGATTATTTCATGACTCACGTATTAAACCTAGTACCGTTTAGTTATTTTTCCTGATCCTCTCCCTCCTCCTACCCTCCACCCTCCAATACCCAGTGAATGTTATTCCCTTCTATGAGTCCATGTGTTCTCATCATTTAGCTCCCACTTATAAGTGAGAACATGTGGTGTTTAGTTTTCTGTTCCTGCATTAGTTTGCTAAGGATAATGGCGTCCAGCTTCAACCATGTCCCTGCAAAGGACATAATCTCATTTTTCTTTATGGCTGCATAGTATTCCATGGTATATATGTACCACATTTTCTTTATCCAGTCTATCATTGATTGGCATTTCAGTTGATTTCATGCCTTTTCTATTGTGAATAGTGCTGCAATAAACATATGTGTGCATGTGTCTTTATAACAGAATGATTTCTATTCCTTTGGGTATATAACCAGTAATGAGATTGCTGGCTTGAATGATATTTCTGTCTTTAGGTCTCTGAGGAATTGCCACACTGTCTTCCACAATGGCTGAACTAATTTATGCTGCCACCAGCAGTGTATAAGCATTTCTTTTTCTCCATAACCTTGCCAGCATGTGCTATTTTTTGACTTTTTATTAATAGCCATTTGGCTGGTGTTAAATGGTATCTTGTGTTTTTGATTTGTATTTCTCCAGTGATCAGTAATGTTGAGTGTTTTTTTCCTATGATTGTTGGCTGCATATATGTCTTCTTTTGAAAACTGTCTGTTCATGTCCTTTGCCCACTTTTTTATGGGGTTGTTTTTTCTTGTAAATTTTTAAGTGTTTCTTACAGATGCTGGATATTAGACCTTTTCAGATGCATAGGTTGCAAAAATTTTCTCCCATCTGTAGGTTGTCTGTTTACTCTGTTGATAGTTTCTTTTGCTGTGCAGAAGCTCTTTAGTTTAATTAGATCCCATTTGACAATTTTTGCTTTTGTTGCAATTACTTTTGGCATCCTTGTCATGAAATCTTTGACTGTGCCTATGTCCTGAATGGTATTGCCTAGACTTTCTTCTAGGGTTTTTATAGTTTTGGGTTTTACATTTAAGTCTTTAATCCACCTTGAGTTAATTTTTGTATACAGTGTAAGGAAGGGTTCCAATTTCAATCTTCTGCATATGGCTTGCCAGTTATCCCAGCACCATTTATTCAATAGAGAATTCTTTCCCCATTGCTTGTCTTTTTCAGGTTTGTTGAAGATCAGATGGTTGTTGTAGGTGTGTGGTCTTACTTCTGGGTTCTCTATTCTGTTCCATTGGTCTATGTGTCTGTTTTTGCACCAGTACCATGCTGTTTTGGTTACTATAGTCCTGTAGTATAATTTGAAGTCAGGTAGTGTGATGCTGCCAGCATTGTTCTTTTCGCTTAGGATTGTCTTGGCTATTAAGGCTCTTTTCGGTTCCATGTGAATGTTAAAATAGTTCTCTCTAGTTCTGAGTAGAAGGTCAATGACAGTGTGTTAGAAACAGCACTGAATCTATAAATTGCTTTGAGCAGTATGGCCATTTTAACAATATTGATTCTCCTATCCATGAGCATGGAGTGTTATTCCATTTGTTTGTGTCATCTCTGATTTATTTGAGCAGTGGTTTGTAGTTCTCCTTGAAGAGGTCCTTCACTTCCCTTGTTAGCTGTATTCCTAAGTATCTTATTCATTTTTGTAGCAATTGCGAATGGGAGTTCATAATTTGGCTCTCTGCTTGCTAGTCGTTGGTGTACAGGAATGCTAGTGATTACTGCACATTGATTTTGTATCCTGAGACTTTGCTGAAGTTGTTTATCAGTTTAAGAAGCTTTTGGGCTGAGACTGTGGGGTTTTCTAGATATAGGATCATATAGTCTGCAAATGGATAGTTTGACTTCCTCTTTTCTTATTTGGCTGTGCTTTATTTGTTTCTCTTGCTTAATTGCTCTGGCCAGAACTTCCAATACTATGTTGAATAGGAGCAGTGAAAGAGGGCATCCTTGTCTTGTGTAAGTTTTCAAGGGGAACGCTTCCAGCTTTTGCCCATTCAGTATGATGTTGGCTGTGAGTTTGTCATATATGGCTCTTATTATTTTGGGGTATGTTCCTTCAATACCTAGTTTATTGAATTTTTAACAAGAGTGAATGTTGAATTTTATTAAAAGCTTTTTCTGCACCATGTGATTTTTGTCTTTAGTTCTGTTTATGTCATAAATCAGATTTATTGATTTGCGTATGTTGAACCAACCTTGCATTCTTACACTTTCAGTCTTAATAAACTTTTCTTCAGTCATGAATTATAAGTTCTCTTAAGTATCTTTTTGAGTCTCAGGATGCCTCATTCTGGACCTCTTGACAGCTCCACAGGCTGACCATTCTAGCCTATAAACATGCAGGTCTTACCTTCTAAGATCTCACCCAAGATGTTTTCCTTGTAGCAACATGGTTGACAGGCTGAGAAAAGCTTCATTCAACTAATTTCAGTTGTGAATCAAGGCTCCTAAACTTAACTGCACTGAATCTACCATTTACCCTTTCATTCCTAAAATATCAAAACAAGCTCCTGATTGGTTTGCTTGTTTCCAGTCTTGTCTCTGTAGACATAATCTATTTTTAATAACAGTGATTTGATTGTCCTGTTGTATTTATACAAATCAGAGACAGGGTTGATTTTTAGATGGTACAATTATTTTATTCACTACTAAGAAAGAAGTTTAGCCATTAATATAATGACCCAATTTTTAGCACTTTAATTTCTGTTTTCTATGAAAATATCTTTTAAATTTAATGAGACATAGGGTTACATCATGTATCACTATAGATTCATAAGATTAAAGAAATAGGCAAGGTTTCTGGTCTGACATGTAAACAGTTTGGAAGTTGTTATTCTTACAAGAAAAAGCTGAACAGGCTGGGCACAGTGGCTCATGCCTGTAATCCCAGCACTTTGGGAGGCCAAGGTGGGTGGGTCACCTGAGGTCAGGAGTTCAAGACCAGCCTGACCAACATGGTGAACCACCATCTCTACTAAATACAAAAAATTGGCCAGGCGTGGTGGTGCATGCCTGTAATCCCAGCTACTTGGGAGGCTGAGGCAGGAAAATCACTTGAACACAGGAAGTGGAGGAATCTTGGCAGTAAGCCAAGATTGTGTCATTGCACTCCAGCCTGGGCAACAGAGTGAGACTCTGTCTTGAAAAAAAAGAAAAGAAAAGAAAAGAAAAGCTCAACAAACTGAAAATCAACAACTTCTTTTTAATCCCGCATAAAATTATTGACATAGGACAAACTGCCACCCTAACAACTAGAGAGATTGGCAGATACAGAGATCAGAGAGCTTACTGGGAGCACAAGCCATATCTGGAGACTTAAATTTAAACACTTAAAAGGTAATTGAATAATTGCTGAAGTCTGAAAGATTAAAAACCCCTGGGAGCCAGGTTTTGGAGGGCAATACCCATGTTTTTATGAGTTTTACCTCCAGGAGCTTCATCAAGCTCTCAGGGTCAAGGTCAGAGGAAAATTACCTCATGCTTCTGATACCAAGAAGGGAAGAGTAACTATTTTGAAATATACCTAGAGTGTTCTGTACCCTCAAAGGAAACTATTTTATCAGCTTCTAACCAATGTGAGTTTTACCAGAGCTTAACAAACCCATAAGGGAAAGTAAATACCCAACTCCTGCACCCTCTAGCCTTCTTTTCTCATGTAAGGGAGAAAAAAGCTAGAAAGTATTTGTAAAGATCATAGTCTAGGGTCATAGTCTCACTAAACCACTAAGACCTGGTAATAAGATTGTAGAGTACTTCCTTCCCTCCACCCACACTATATCAATAGGGATCCTGTATAACCCAAGTTACAGCTGAGAGCAATTTCAGAGCACAAACTCTATTTAAGAAGGAGTCTCTAGAGAAGCCCAAAGACAACAAGGAAGAGAGAAACAAGGACACTAGAGTAAATGTTAGCCTCTAATACCTATAGGTACAGCGAATAGTAAACACAGTCTAATTCCTATCCAGATAAACGTAAAACCTCACTCTAAAAGGCCATATGCCTCAGTTCCTTCAATCTGATACAATGTCTGGCTGTTAAAAAAAATTACAAGGTAATTTATAGATTCAATGCCATCCCCATCAAGCTACCAATGACTTTCTTCACAGAATTGGAAAAAACTACTTTAAAGTTCATATGGAACTAAAAAAGAGCCCACATCACCAAGTCAATCCTAAGCCAAAAGAACAAAGCTGGAGGCATCATGCTACCTGACTTCAAACTATACTACAAGTCTACAGTAACCAAAACAGCATGGTACTGGTACCAAAACAGAGATATAGATCAATGGAACAGAACAGAGCCCTCAGAAATAACGCCGCATATCTACAACTGTCTGATCTTTGACACACCTGAGAAAAATAAGCAACGGGGAAAGGATTCCCTATTTAATAAATGGTGCTGGGAAAACTGGCTAGCCATATGTAGAAAGCTGAAACTGGATCCCTTCCTTACACCTTATACAAAAATTAATTCCAGATGGGTTAAAGACTTAAACGTTAGACCTAAAACCATAAAAACTCTAGAAGAAAACCTAGGCATTACCATTCAGGACATAGGCATGGGCAAGGACTTCATGTCTAAAACACCAAAAGCAATGGCAACAAAAGACAAAATTGACAAATGGGATCTAATTAAACTAAAGAGCTTCTGCACAGCAAAAGAAATTACCATCAGAGTGAACAGGCAACCTACAAAATGGGAGAAAATTTCTGCAACCTACTCATCTGACAAAGGGCTAATATCCAGAATCTACAATGAACTCAAACAAATTTACAAGAAAAAAACAAACAACCCCATCAAAAAGTGGGTGAAGGACATGAACAGACACTTCTCAAAAGAAGACATTTATGCAGCCAAAAAACACATGAAAAAATGCTCGCCATCACTGGCCATCAGAGAAATGCAAATCAAAACCACAATGAGATACCATCTCACACCAGTTAGAATGGCAATCATTAAAAAGTCAGGAAACAACAGGTGCTGGAGAGGATGTGGAGAAATAGGAACACTTTTACACTGTTGGTGGGACTGTAAACTAGTTCAACCATCATGGAAGTCAGTGTGGTGATTCCTCAGGGATCTAGAACTAGAAATACCATTTGACCCAGCCATCCCATTACTGGGTATATACCCAAAGGACTATAAATCATGCTGCTATAAAGACACATGCACACGTATGTTTATTGCGGCACTATTCACAATAGCAAAGACTTGGAACCAACCCAAATGTCCAACAATGATAGACTGGATTAAGAAAATGTGGCACATATACACCATAGAATTTTATGCAGCCATAAAAAATGATGAGTTCATGTCCTTTGTAGGGACATGGATGAAGTTGGAAATCATCATTCTCAGTAAACTATCGCAAGGACAAAAAACCAAACACCGCATGTTCTCAGTCATAGGTGGGAATTGAACAATGAGAACACATGGACACAGGAAGGGGAACATCACACTCTGGGGACTGTTGTGGGGTGGGGGGAGGGGGGAGGGATAGCATTAGGAGATATACCTAATGCTAAATGACGAGTTAATGGGTGCAGCACACCAGCATGTCACATGTATACGTATGTAACTAACCTGCACATTGTGCACATGTGCCCTAAAACTTAAAGTATAATTTAAAAAAAACTTTAAAAAATTAAAAAAAATTACAAGATATACTAAAAGGCAAAAACAAAGCAAAACAAAAAACAACAAAGAAAACACAGTCCAAACAGACAAACCAAACAACAGAACCCAATTTAGATATGGTGGAGATTTTGGAATTATACTGGGAGATCAAAATGGAAAATATGGACAACATGTGAGAACAGATGGGTAACATAAGCTGAGAAATGGAAACTCTAAGAAATAATAAAAAGAAAATGCTAGCAATAAACAACAGTGTAACAGAAATGAAGAATGCCTTTAATGGGCTCATGAGTAGACTGGATATTTCTATGGAAAAAGAATCAGTGAGCTTGAAAATATGCTCATAGAAATTTTCAGAACTGAAATGCAATGAGAAAAAAATAAGGAAAATGATGGAAGAGAATATTCAAGAAGTGTGAGACAACTACAAGAGGTGTAACATATAAGTAATGGCATTACCAGAGGAGAAGGAAGAAAGGGAAAGAAGAAGAAATATTTGAAATAGTAATGACTGAGAATTTTCCAAACTTAATGACAGACAGTTAACCAAAGGTCCATGAAATTCAAGCTCATGAAGCTCAAATCATGAACATCAAGCAGCATAAATACAAATAAACTATATTTAGGTATATAATATTCAAACTGAGGAAAATCTAGGCTATTAGGCATATCATATTCAAACTGAAGAAAATCTGATAAAAGGCAGAAGAGAAAACATCTTACCTAGAAAGGAACAAGGATAAAAATTTTATCAGACTTCTCTTCAGAAACCATTTAAGCAAGAAAAGAGTAGAGTGAAATATTTAAAGTGTTGAAAGGAAAAAAGACAACCTAGAATTCTGACTTCAGCAAAGGTAAAGATAAAATAAAGATTTTCTCAAACCAAAATTGGGGAAATTTTTACTAATAGACATGCCTTACAAGATATATTAGTATTTTAGGGAAAGGAAAATAACATAGGTCAGAATATTTTATCTGCATAAAGAAAGAGTGTCAGAAAATGAATAAATTAAAATGAAATAGAATCTTGTATTTTTTTAAATTGATCTAACTGATAACATTTGTTTAAAACAATAACAACAATATATAGGGTGACTATAGCTTATGGATAAGTGAAATGAATGACACCAATGTTCTAAGGGATGTGAGGGAGAATTGGGAATACTTTATTATAAGATACTCTTACTACCCATGAAGCAATATAGTGGTATTTGAAAATAGACTTCAATTGTGCAAATTACTTTATAATTTGTGTAATATCAATTATCTATTGTTTTAAAAAAGGCAAAACAAAGTATTTCTAAGCCTTCTTCATATTCAAGGCCAAGTCTCCTGATCAGTTTTCAATTCAGTCTCTGATATACACAGTATGGTCCTTCCAGTTATCAATAATATGGTGATGCAATGTATCTTAAAGAAAGTCATAGAACTAAAACCAAATGGTGCTGGCATTTAACCTGGCTTTGGAATTACTATATGTAGTTAATCTACTTTGGACTCTTCATTTAGGAATTTTGGAATGCTGCTAAACTTGTCTGATGCACCACCTTCTAACTCCTTCCCACATCCATTTGGTTCTTGGGTATAAAATGAGTGGTGCTCTTATTGTGTCCAGGTTTTGCTTCTATACTGCTGAAACCTATTCTATAAGTTTTAATCCATGCACTATTAATATTTGCACATACAGAGGCAATGATGACTGCTTGACCCTCACATGATATCAATAATTGTAAGATACATTCCAATTTTAGAAATATTAAAATTTAGAAAGAAGTATTCCTTGTAGAATTGATGAAACAAAGTAAATTATTTGGATGACTCCTGTGCTTAAACCTCCTGTATTAATCTGTTTTCATGCTGCTGATAAAAAGATACCAAAGACTGGGCAATTTACAAAAGAAAGAGGTTTAATGGACTTACAGTTCCACGTGACTGGGGAAGCCTCACAATCATGGTGGAAGGCAAGGAGGAGCAAGTAACATCTTACATGGATGACAGCAGGCAAAGAGAGAGCTTGTGCAGGGAAACCCCTCCTTATAAAACCATTAGATCTCTTGAGACTTATTTACTATCATGAGAACAGCATGGGAAAGACCTGCCGCCACGATTCAATTACCCCCAACTTGTCCCTCCCACAATACCTGGGAATTCAAGATGAGATTTCAGTGGGGACACAGCCAAACCATATCATTCTGCTCCTGTCCTCTCCCAAATCTCATGTCCTCATATTTTAAAACCAATCATACCTTCCCACAGTCCCCCAAAGTCTTAAATCATATGGGCATTAATTCACCCTAAGTCTATAGTCTGAAGTCTCATCTGAGACAAGGCAAATCCCTTCCACCTTTGAGCCTGTAAAATCAAAAGCAAGTTAGTTACTTCCTAGATACAATGAGGGTGCAGGCATTGGGTAAATACAGCCATTCCAAAGGGGAGACATTGGCCAAAACAAAGGGGCTACAGGCTCCATATGAGTCCAAAATCCAGTGGGGCAATCAAATCTTAAAGCTCCAAAGTAATCTCTTTTGACTCCATGTCACATCCAGGTCACACTGATGCAAAAAGTGGATTCCTATGGTCTTGGGCAGCTCCACCCCTGTGGCTTTGCAGGGTACAGCCTCACTCCTAGCTGCTTTCATAGGCTGGCATTGAGTGTTTTCAGCTTTTCCAGGTGCACAGTGCAAGCTGTTCATGGGTCTACAATTCTGGGGTCTGGGGGATGGTGGCCCTCTTCTCGCAGCTCCACTAGGCAGCACCCCAGTGGGGACTCTGTGTGGGGGCTCCAACCCCGCATTTCTCTTTTGCACTGCCCTAGCAGAGGTTCTCCATGAGTGCCCCACCCCTACAGCAAACTTCTGCCTGGACATCTGGGTATTTCCATACATCCTCTGAAACCTAGGCAGAGGTTCCCAAACCTCAATTCTCAACACCACGTGGGAGCTGCCAAAGTTTGGGGCTTGCACCTCTGAAGCCACACCCTGAGCTGTACCTTGGCCCATTTTAGTCATGGCTGGAGTGGCTGGGACAAAGGGTACCAAGTCCCTAGGCTGCATACAGCAGAGGGACCCTGGGCCTGGTCCATAAAACCATCTTTTCCTCCTAGACCTCCAGGACTGTAATGGGGGGGGGGCTGCTGTGAAGACCTCTGACATGCCCTGAAGACATTTTCTTCCTTATCTTGGTGATTAACATTCAGCTTCTCATTACTTATCCAAATTTCTGCAGCCAGTTTGAATTTCTCCTCAGAAAATGGGATTTTATTTTCTATTGCATTGTCAGGCTGCAAATTTTGCAAACCTTGTGCTCCCTTTTAAAACTTTCCCTTTTAAAACTGAATGCCTTTAACAGCAACCAATTCACCTCTTGACTGCTTTACTGCTTAGAAATTTCTTCTGCAAGATACCCTAAATCATCTCTCTCAAGGTCAAATTTCCACAAATCTCTAGGGTAGGGGCAAAATGCCACCAGTCTCTTTGCTAAAACATAACAAGAGTTACTTTGCTCCATTTCCCAACAAGTTCTTCATCTCCATCTGAGACCACCTCAGCCTGGATTTAATTGTCCATATCATTACCAGCATTTTGGTCGAAGCCATTCAACAAGTCTCTAGGGAGTTCCAAACTTTCCCACATTTTTCTTTCTTCTTCTGAGCCCTCCAAACGGTTCCAACCTCTGCCTGTTACCCAGTTCCAAAGTTGTTTCCACATTTTTGGATATATTCTCAGCAGTGCGCCACTCTGCTGGTACCAATTTACTCTATTAGTCTGTTTTCAGGCTGCTGATAAACACATACCTAAGACTGGGCAATTTACAAAAGAAAGAGGTTTAATGGACTTATAGTTCCATGTGACTGGGGAGGCCTCACAATCATGGTAGAAGGCTAGGAGGAGCAAGTCACATCTTACGTGGATGGCAGCAGGCAAAGAGAGAGAGAATTTGTGAAGAGAAACTCCCATTTTAAAAACCATCAGATCTCATGAAATTTATTTACTATCATGAGAACAGAATGGGAAAGACCTGCCCCCATGATTCAATTATCTCTCACTGGGTCCCTCCAACAACAGATGGAAATTCAAGATGAGATTTCTGTGGGGACACAGCCAAACCAAATCACCTCCCCAGTTGATTGTGTGCTGAGCACTGTGATTTCCCCGTCTGATCTTCTATAAAGGAAGGCTTTGCTGCCCAGCTCCTAGAAGTGCTCAGAGGACAGTCTGCAACTGTCTGTCCATCTGGGGACTTCATAGTTGCAAAGAGACCCCATATGCCAAGATAATTCCCCTTTCAGAGTGGCCCACATCCACTGACTGATGGAGGTAGGAGTATAAAGGCCTAGCTATATCTGCTCAGCATGTGGCCACTCTTACTGGCTGTGTTAGCTCCCTGTGGGGTTGGCTGAAGATGTTGGATCTTGCAGTCCAACTTCTCACTTAGCCCAATTTTGCCTCCCTCGCTGCTTCCCACAGGTATTAATCCCAAGGACATCCCCTAATAATCCTCTTATATACTGAACTTTATCTTGGAATCTGCTTCCTGGAAAATTCAAAATATTACAGCATTCTATGGCACTTGGAAAAAAGTCAAAACTTTGCTGGGTGCAGTGGCTCACACCTGGAGTCCCAACACTTTGGGAGGCTGAGGCTAGTGGATCACTTATGGCCAGGAGGTTGAGACCAGCCTGGCCAACATGGCAAATACCTGTCTCTACTAAAAATACAAAAATTAGCTGGGGTGATGGGACATGCCTGTAGTCCCAACTACTTGGGAAGCTGAGGCATGAGAATCACTTGAATCTGGGAGGTGGAGGTTGTAGCACACTGAATTGCAGCCTGGGTGACAAAGTAAGACTCTGTCTCAAAACAAACAAAAACAAAAAACAAAAACTCAGCAAAACTCTTTCCATAGAACATACAGTTTTCCCCCTGCTTCTTAGCTTCATCTCCTGCCACTATCTCCCTGGATTCCCAGGTTCTAGACATACTCACTGCTATGAACTCAATTGTGTCACCCTCAAAATTTAAATGTAGAAGCCCTAACCTTTAATGTGATGGTACTTGGAGATGCGGCCATTGGGAAGGATTAGATTTAGATGAAGTTACCAGGGTGGAGTGCTCATGATGGGATTAGTGCCCTTATAAGAAGAGACACCAGAAAGCTTACTTCCTCTCTTTCTCTCTGTCAAGTGAGTACACAGCAAGAAGGCAACCATGAGCAAACCAAGAAGAGAGCCCTCAAGGGGGAACCAAAAGGCTGGCTGGTACCTTGATCTTGGGGTTTCCAGCCTCCAGAATGGTGAGAAATAAATTCCTGTTATTTAAACCATACCGTTTTCTGGTATTTTGTTACAGCATTCTAAGCTAACATAACACCTGCTTTCTACTTTTTGAAAATGTCAAGCTCATTCTCTCTTCTCCCCTGTTCTTTGCTATGTGTTATTCTTTCTGCTTAAGCACCTCTTAAGTGGTGCTTGTTTAGCAAGATCTCTGACCACCACATTCAAATTAGCACCACTCTCTTATTCTCTTCATAACATTTATAGCACTTATATTAAATCAACCAAATTACCATATTTGAGTA
This sequence comes from Pan troglodytes, assembly GCF_028858775.2. Taxonomy (NCBI): domain Eukaryota; kingdom Metazoa; phylum Chordata; class Mammalia; order Primates; family Hominidae; genus Pan; species Pan troglodytes. The sequence continues at coordinate 80,711,115 of NC_072412.2, read as the reverse complement.
TGAATTAATTTGTCACTTATGGGACTGCTTCTCTCACCTCCCTACATAAGAATATCAGTTCCATGAAGGCATGCCATAGCAGCTTAACAAATATTTGTTGAATGAATGAATGAATCATGATTTAGAAAGATAAATACGTATATGCTACCACCACCCCACTTAGTTCTATGTGATCTGAGAGATCTGAGAAGACTGTTGCTTTAAGCCATGATTCTCTCAGATCTGGCTTGGCTTAGAAGAAGGTATGTACAAGACCTAATCATTAGCTATTTTATTTCTGTCATTGTTGTGAAGTGCTTGCCCAGTTAAGGTTTAAACACCAATTAGAAGATGCTGCAACAGCCATATTGTGAATTTCTCAGGGCAGTCTGAAAATTAACCCAGTATTTGGGGTGGCAGATGTCACTCAAACTGGGTTGTTTATTTAAAGGGCCCTCCTGAAGAAAGCAGTCTGGCCTGAATATCTTTCAGTGTGGATTGGAACGAGTCCTGGCCCTTCTCCTTCTGGTGGTTACTGTTCTGAAAGACATCCAATTGCAGCACTCTACAAATAGTTTAGTGAAAAATGCCGAGAGCATCTCTTTATCTTTATCTTGTGTTCTTGCTAAACTGACTGAGTTCAATATCAGCTTCTGGAAAGCATTCTAATAATCTCCAAAGTGTTTAAGAAGCATTACTCACATTATCACAGAAACATGTCTTGCTCCAGAAATGTATTTACTGTTCTTTTTAGAAACACAGATGCATTGTAGGTAAATAATACAAAACAGTTACTTTCTTGCCAAGGGAAAATGCCGTTTTTGTATTTATCTATTTAAGAAGCAAATGAAATCACTCATGCTGGAGGAAGATGTATGATAGATGAAGATCTTAGACTTGCTCACTTCTTAATCTCTATATTTATTCATAACTATTTTCAAGTTTATCTTTTTTTGGTTTAACTGTGGAAGTCCTATCTTCTTTTAAGTCAGCCTGGTTTTAACAAACAAAAATATATTATCTTAACTCTTCCATGGTTAGGAGTCATGGCTTCTGTTAATTGACCATCTGGCTGCACGCTGGGAAAAAGATAAGCCTGTGTAAGTCTTGGAAGGAGGAATTTAAAGTCTCAGCATTTAGAGATTATCTATTACTTTATAAAGTTTTAACTTGTTTGAAATATCAAATTGTGAATGATTACCCTTTGATGAGAGAGAATTTGAATGAATCAACAGTGGCAGCAAAGAGCATGCCTCCTCTTGCTTTCTTCCCTCTATTTCATGATATAACAGCCATACCATTTACAATTAGATGGTCATTTTCAAAACGGCAATTTTTTTTTTTAGTTTGTTTTCTTGAGACGTAGTCTCTGTCACTAAGGTTGGAGTGTGGTGGTTTGATCACGACGCACTGCAGCCTTGAACTCCTGGGCTCAAGTTGTCCTCCCGCCTCAGCCTTCCTACTAGCTGGTACTACAGGCTGGCACCACCATGCCTGGCTAATTTTTTTTGTGTGTATATATATGTATATATATATATATATATCAGATATGGGGTTTCATCATGTTTCCCAGGCCAGTCTTGGACTCCTGAGCTTAAGCAATCCTCTTGATTCGGCCTCCCAAAGTGCTGGTATTACAGGCATAAGTCACTGCACGTGGCCTAGAATGGCAATGTTTTAAGTATGCTGAATCATTCTTGTTGCACCTCAACTACACGTGCATGATTTAATGTCTCTCCTGCGGTTGAAGCAATTTAACCTTCAAGTTATTGATGGAAATCTATAAAATACTTAACATGAGCCAAGTGCCTGGCCCATGGTATGTACTCAAGAAATGAATATTGAGTGAATTTGTCCTACTTCTTCAATTCTGTTTCCAATATTGAAATTGCATGTAAATTCCATTGAGACTCACTGCTCCGGAGGTTAGGGTGGGGAGAGGCATTTTCAATCTGGATCTTCCCAGTATATTTGCCAAAGAGCTCTAAGTGAAGTCAAAGCAGCAGGCTAAGGTAGAAACCCTTGATATTGTTATTGGATTCATCTTGGATATAAAAGGAGGGGAAAGTAGTTTAATATGGGAGTTCTGCTGATTCTCACAGGAGCTTTTCTGTTCTGTGCATAGGCCTAGAATCTATGGAGACCCAGGTGTATGAGCTGGTTTGAAATGGGTGTGCAGATTTCTGAGCCCGAGGCATTTCTTGTTCTGCTCTGTAGTTTCATAGAGAAAATCCAAGAATGAATCAGTGGGAGGTTTTGAGGTTGATGGAAGCTACATTTTGGGCTCAGCTGTATGAGAGTAGGGAACAGTAAGAATTGCTGGCCCACTGATGTGGTGTTGAATCTGCGTGGCATATGTTATCTGACATCACAATCCTGGAACACTCTTAATGGCTGCCAGAAAAATATAAAATCTAATGGAAAAGTAACCCACTGAACCAGAATGAATCAGCTGTTCATTCCTCCTCTATTGGAATTTATCTTAAAAATGGAAATTAAGCCTGAATTCATATAATTCAGAAACTCAAAGCAAGAAATAGAAAAGCTCTTAAAGGATCATTAATCTGTCCCTCTTGCATATCTAGTTAGTTACATAGATTTTATGAAAGAATTTGGAATATAGATGAATCTTTAACTTACAGTTTTTCTTTTTTGAAGAGATCTATTGTTCTCATCTAAGTGGTTCAATGTTTCATTGACACTCATTAATCTCTGTTACATCCTGTGAGTTAGGTAAGTGGAAAATATTTTTCTTCCACTTGTACAACACGAAGTCCTATGATGAACTCCTCTATGAATTTCCACATTCACCCTCTGGGCTTGGAAGCTAAGTATCCATTAGCTGTGCACTCCACCTCCCTCTTCTTCTCTCTACCTGAATCATGGACAGTTCACTTTTTATGAAAAACTGGTTTTGGCATGGGGTCATGATTAACATATTTGCATGATTATTGCTGGCACAGAGCATGACGGTTAGACATGTGCACTGCATTTACCTCTTGCAAAAGCTGGAATAATGTAAATGACATATAATCATAAGACTGATATGAAGATTAAGTGGGATTTATAGAAAACATCAAAGTTCCTGGCACATGCTAAGTGTTTCATATAAATGTTCATCAGAAATGCCAATACTAATGGTCTAGAGCTGGCTGTGCTTTCTAAAGATGTTAATTGGGTTTTTAAGTTTTAAGTATTTTTAAAATTATAATGTCTTAATTCAGGCTGCTATAACCCAATACCATGGAGTGGGTGGCTTCAGCAACAGAAATTTATTTTTCATGGTTCTGGAGGCTGGGAAGTCTAAGATCAAGGTGCCAGAAGATCTGGTGTCCTGGTGTGCAGATGGCTGATTCCTTGTATCCTTACAGAATAGAGAGCAGAGAGCTGGAGCAAGCTCTTGAGTATCTTTTTCTAGGGGCATTAGTCCCATTCATGAGAGCTTTACCCTCATGATCTGTGTACCCACTAAGGGCCCCACCTCCAAATTACCATTACATTGAAGATTTGGATTTCAATATATATATTTTGAAGGGACATATTCAGTTCATGTGAAAAGAAGAAATTTCTTCATTTGAATATAATACATAGAAAGGACATTGCAACAATATGAATAGTTTTTTTGGTTTTGTTTTGTTTTTTTTGAGATGGAGTCTCACTCTGTTGCCCAGGCTGGAATGCAGTGGTGCAATCTTGACTCACTGCAACCTCCACCTCCCAAGTTCAAGTGATTCTCCTGCCTCAGCCTCCTGAGTAGCTGGGACTACAGGCATGTACCACCATGCCCGGCTAATTTTTGTATTCTTAGTAGAGATGGGGTTTCACCATATTGGCAAAGCTGGTCTGGAACACCTGACCTCGTGATCCGCCCACCTCAGCCTCCCAAAGTGCTGGGATTACAAGTGTGAGCCACCGTGCCTGGCCATCTCTTTTCTCAATATTATATTGTATTATTTGTCTATTGTTTTTCACCATTTCACATGATCAGTGACTTCCCAAAAATTTCAGTTGAAAGGAGTGTGTAGTGAACTTGAGAGTATAGGACAATGAGATATGTAACTGCCTATGTTCCATTGCTACTTTGAGCAGAATCCTCTGGAAACACTATGGAGTGATGGAGAAAGCACCATATGGGGAGTCAGATGACCTGCTCTCTATCCCAGCTCATCAGGGAGTCTCTGAGACAAACACTTACCAGGTTAGAATTTGAAGCTCTTTATCTGTAAAGTAGAAAAAATGGTAATACTAGCTGTATAAACCTCATGAGGTTGCTGTAATGTCCCAATGAGATAATATATGGGAAAGTACTCTGTAAACTCTAACCATTTTAAAAGTAAAAGCATCACTGTGGGTGGAGACTCATAAGTAGATTCTTCCCAAAAAAGATAGTCAAAAGGTAGCAGTTGTTTTAGAGAATCTTCCACATATGATGACATTATTCACTACTGTCATTTGAAATTTTATGAAACAACAAGTTATTAGTTTCTTGATACATTAAGCAATTTTAATCTGTTTTCACTTTATGAGATCCCAACTTTAGTGAACTTTTTAACAAGAAACTTCTATCATATTACGGGAAAAGTGAGAAATCGAGTTCATAGACTTAAAAAATTGTCATTTTAGCTAACTCTGAATGCAGATGTACAGGAGACATTGCAGTTTAAGTTTCCCAATACCTAGCATTAGAGAGTAAAAATTTAGACCAAATTCCTAGACAGTATGTCAATAATGAATAAAGCTTGATTCCTTTTTTTTTTTTTTTTTGAGACGGAATCTCACTCTGTTAGCCAGACTGGAGTGCAGTGGCACGATCTTGGCTCATTGCAACCTCCACCTCCCGGGTTCAAGCGATTCTCCTGCCTCAGCCTCCCAAGTAGCTGGGACTACAGGCACATGCCACCACGTCCAGCTATTTTCTACTAAAAATATAAAGCTTGATTCTTAACTGAATAATGTATAACAGTGTTAGAACACACAGATGACTATGTTAGGATTAATAAATGATGTTGAATTATCAGACTGCAAACCAAATTGCTGTGATTTTTGGAGACACAAATGTCATTAGCTTGTACATGTTAGAAATAATGTACATATATGTATCATGCTTTCATTCAACAAACATTTTTCTGATCACGTTCTTTATGGCAGGCACTGCGTAAGTCCTAGGGATACAAAGGAATACATAGTACCGTCCCTCTATTTTGGTGGTTTTAACCAAGGTAAATCATGGTGTATTTTTAAAAAATCGTATACACTTCTAGGATTCAGATTCAGTAGCCCTGCAGTGCGAACTGGGAAAGTAGAGTAAGAAACACATCACTCATAATAGAAACAGCTTCCCTGAGGTTTTGATGTGTCACTCTGGTTAATAATCACCAATCACCACCACTAATAGGTGTGGAGAGACACAGCGTGGTAAAAACAATTTCTGAGATGTGGAAAGGATATTAGGGAATCCCAAGTAGGGACATTTCATGTGTCCTCAGAAGGAGCTGACTAGGGACGGATTCTGGGAAAGGTGACTCCTAACCTTTCCAAATATTTTTTCTAATCACAAACCTAATGCAGTAAACCAATGAAGAACACAAGAAGCAAAAATCATCCATTATTTACAGTTTTGATATTCTTAAATTTTGCTGTTACATATATAGAGTGAATTTTCTTTTCTTAACTATTCCATTTTTAATTGTATAGATTTTTGAATTTAAGGTCTTTAATCACTCTGTCATTCAGGGAAATATGTCATAATTACCTTCAAGTATTTCTCTCATCTATTTCTTTGTTATTTCTGGGATTTCTATTGTGTATATGTTGGCATCAACATATTGTTTATAGATTCTGGAATTTATTCATTTATTGCATTATGTTTTCAGCTATCGTATTCAGTCTAAGACGGGATAAGAGATGAATATTCGATATTCAGTATTTCTACTTGGCTTTTCTTTTTGGCTTTGAGTTACTGTTTCATATGACCACTAACCTGTTCTATTAGTTTGAGAATTTAATTCTTATTCTTATTCTTACATTATGTAATAAAGCTCTTCTTTATAGTAAATGCACTTGGTATTAGTTATACATTGCTACAAACAAATTAATGACAAATTATCTTAAAATTTAGTGGGTTTAAGAAACAGTAATTTTTTTTTTCCTTTTCATGATTTCTGTGGGTCAGGAATTCAGACACTGTACAGGGAGATAACTTGTTTCTACTCCACCTTGTTGGAGACCCCAGCTGGAAGGCTTGAAGCTTGGGGACTAAAATCATGTGAATTGCATTCACTTGCATTTCTGGTGGTTGGTACAGGTGTTACCTGGAGGCCTAGCTGGGGCTGTTTACAAGAATCCACATGTGACCTCTCTATGTGGCTTCAGATTCCTCACAACACGGTGAGACTCCATGGATGGGCGTATGGTGCGATTTGTTGAGGGAAAGAGAGAGAACGAGAGAGAGAGAAAGAGAGAGAGAGAGAAGGAACGAACCCGGCAGAATTGTATTCCTTTTTTTTTTTTTTCTTAAAGAAACAGGCTATTGCTATGCTATGTTGCCCAGGCTGGTCTGGAACTCCTGTCCTCAACTGATCCTCCCATTATGCCCCCAACCTCCGCCTATGTAGTTGGGATTGTAGTCTATAGACCTGTACCTGTGTTCTTGTCTTGACCTAGCCTTGCAAGTCACATAGCCTCACTTTTGTTCTACTCCATTGTTTAATGTAGGCAGGAGTCTGCCCAAATTCAAGAGGAAAGAACATAGACCACATATCTTGGTGGGAGGGATGTCAATTACATTGTAAGATGAGCATATGGGAATGCATAAATATATAGGTGTGTGCATCTTTGTAAAACACAATTGTTCACATATTCCTTATTGTCTAGCTATTTTTGCCTGTGAGCTCAGCTTCCCCTGAGGCTATAACTATACTTTCTGTAATATGTAAGGAGGTGTGGTGAACCTAAGTGCTAGCTTGTACGTCTTTTGGTGAGTTTAAGGAAAAAAAAAAAAAACAGAGATGCGCTCTTTCTTTTTGTACAGGTGGAAGTTTCCAGAAGATTACTCTTTTGTTTTCCTGTAAGAGATTCTCATAGATTAGTACTTTGGATTCAAGGTTTTTCCTTTCAATACTATTTGCTTCATAATTAAAACATTTTCAGAAGAATTCAACAGTCCAAGCTAGTTCTTTGTCTGTTGGGAACCAGAGGTTACCCATTATCCTTATTTTTCTAAATAGTTTGGAATTTTAGTTTTGTTTTCTTCTTTGCCCTAGGAATTATTTAGTACAGTGTGGTTTTGTTTTCTAAAATTTTCGATTGGATTTCAAAATGTATACTTTAAAAGCTTTTCTTTTTAAAAAAATTTATTAAACTTTAAGTTCTGGGATACATGTGCAGAACGTGCTGATTTGTTACATAGGTATACATGTGCCACGGTAGTTTGCTGCACCCATCAACCTGTCATCTAAGTTTTAAGCCCCACATGCATTAGGTATTTGTCCTAATGCTCTCCCTCCCCTTGTCCCCTACCCCGCAACAGGCCCCTGTGTGTGATGTTCCCTTCCCTGTGTCTATGTATTGTCATTGTTCAACTCCCACTTATGTGTGAGAACATGCAGTGTTTGGTTTTCTGTTCCTGTGTTAGTTTGCTGAGAATGATGGTTTCCAGCTTCATCCATGTCCCTGCAAAGGATATGAACTCATCCTTTATTACGGCTGCATAGTATTCCACGGTGTATATGTGCCACATTATCTTTATCCAGTCTGTCATTGATAGGCATTTGGGTTGGTTCCAAGTCTTTGCTATTGTGAATAGTGCTGCAATAAACATACATGTGCATGTGTCTTTATAATAGAATGATTTATAATCCTTTGGATATATACCTAGTAATGGGATTGCTGGTTCAAATACTATTTCTGGTTCTAGATCATTGGGAATGGCCACACTGTCTTCCACAATGGTTGAACTAATTTACACTCCCAACAACAGAGTAAAAGTATGCCTATTTCTCCACATCCTCTCCAGCATCTGTTGTTTTCTGACTTTTTAATGATTGCCATTCTGACTGGCGTTAGATGGTATCTCATTGTGGTTTTGATTTGCATTTCTCTAATGACCAGTGATGATGAGCTTTTTTTCATATGTTTGTTGGCCGTGTAAATGTCTTCCTTTGAGAAATATCTGTTCATATTCTTTGCCCACTTTTTGATGGGGTTGTTTGTTTTTTTCTCGTAAATTTGTTTAAGTTTGTTATAGATTCTGGATATTAGCCCTTTGTCAGATGAATAGATTGCAAGAATTTTCTCCCATTCTGTAGGTTGCCTGTTCACTCTGATGATAGTTTCTTTTGCTGTGGAGAAGCTCTTTAGTTTAATTAGATCCCATTTGTCAATTTTGGCTTTTGTTGCAATTGCTTTTGGTGTTTTAGTCATGGAGTCTTTTCCCATGCCTATGTTCTGAATGGTATTGCCTAGGTTTTCTTCTAGGGTTTTTATGGTTTTATGTTTTATGTTTAAGTCTTTAATTTACCTTGATTTAATTTTTGTATAAGGTGTAAGTAAGCGGTCCAGTTTCAGTTTTCTACATATGGCTAGCCAGTTTTCCCAGCACCATTTGTTAAATAAGGAATCCGTGCTTGTTTTTGTCAGGTTTGTCAGAGATCAGATGGTTGCAGATGTGTGGTGTTATTTCTGAGGCCTCTGTTCTCTTCCATTGGTCTATGTATCTGTTTTGGTACCAGTACCATGCTGTTTTGCTTACTGTAGCCTTGTAGTATAGTATGAAGTCAAGTAGTGTGATGCATCTAGCTTTGTTCTTTCTGCTTAGGATTTTCTTGGCTATATGGGCTCTTTTTTTGGTTCTATGTGAAATTTAAAGTAGTTTTTTCGAGTTCTGTGAAGAAATTCAATGGTAGCTCAATGGGAATAGCATAGAATCTTTTTTTTTTCTTTTAGCAATCTACATGTTATTGTATTTTTTATCGTATGACTTTGGTCTCATTGCCATAACTGTTTGGACTAGAGGTGTCTGAAACTAACTCATAAATTTATAGACTGAATACCAATCTATGTGGTGGCATGAAAAATAAAATGAGTTGAGCCAATTTATCTGTTTTGCAAGTATGAACTAAGAAAATCTAAGTAAATAATCCAGATAGCCTTGCAATAGTTGGTTGAAAATTCATAAAGAAGAATCAGAATTCTATCAGTTTTGATGTGGTGCCTTACAGACTAAGTAAAGAGGAAACAGAATGTAAGAGTAAGTAGAGGACACCAGTTGGTAACTAAAGGTCATACTGCACAAGAGAGAACTTGCCACCTGTGTAGAAGGTAGAACAAGTAAGGTTAATAGCGTTGTCTCAGTTACTGGTGTCATTACGGTCCAACACCATGAAAATGCTTAATATAAGCATTTATTTTTAATTTATTTACTTCACTTACACATTTGTTCATTTATTTTCTTGACATAATTTCTTGAGATAAGATTTTGTTACAACTAAAAGAATGTAGTCTGAAGGCTTAATAGAAGTTTTTCTTTATTTTATATGTTTGGTTCTCTTGGGGAGGGTGTGGTGATTAGATACCCATGCTCATTTCTTCTGCTTTTGTGAAGGTTACCTGAGAAGTGGCATGCATGCTTGAAGGGTAGATGGGAGAATATTTAGGCAAGGAAAGTAGTGGCGAGAAAGGCACAAAAGCAAGAAGCAGCAGGATATGCCTTGGCAATTAAAGCATTATGGTGTTTTGTGAATATGAATTAAGCAAATAGCAGGAAGAAATGAGTTATTCTGCCTCCATGTATAGCGGAATAATGTTTTGAAGTGGTTTGTGTTTTGTTCTTGCTGATATTCAGAGATACAAATTAGATGCATTTTCCTTCCCCTCTCCATCCAGTTAGCTCATTCCTTTGTTCGTTCCTTCCTCCAACAACTGTGTCACTCTCCACCCATTTCCCCACTCCTACAACTTCTCCATCCCTTCTTTCACTACCTCCTCCCATGCAGCCTACAAACCATCTCATTTACCTCACTTAAAAATCAAGAAAAAAAGAACATTCCTTTCTCTCTATTCTACTACTTCATTTTACACCTTTTGGTCTTCACCAAACACATTGAAAAAAATGGTCTAGACTCACTTTGTCTCTTCCCAATCAACCATTAACCTGCAATCAAGTTTCTGACTCTATGACTTAAAGCACTTGACACATTGTATTATAGTTTATTTTATCCCCTGCTAGACAGTGTGTGCCTTAGAGGCATGGAGGACTGTCTCTCAGCATACGTAGTATCTGGCACAAAATGTGTACTTAAGAAAATCAACAAACATTGTATGATGAAGCCTGATTCATTCTTCACTTAAGCTTACAAAACTAAATTTATATTTCCTTGGCTTAGATGGTGACAGAAATGCAATACACCCTTTTCTAGGTTTATTTTATGTATCTATATTGTACTTTATTTTTCTTAAAATTCAGTAGGATTGTCTGCCCCTCTGTCTGTCTGTCTGTGTATCTTTCTGTCTGTATATACTTACCTACCTACCTTCCTGTCATGTATCTATCATCTAAAAATGATAGATTATACATCCATGTTTATTTAAACCCTGAATTTTTATCAAGTTTACATAAATTGTCTTAATAATTGTATACTCTGATGATTCTCAACCCAAGGTAATTTGTACTACAGATTCAGGTAGATGGTACTTTCCCATGAAGATAATGTTCCCATTAATGCAGGGATAGAGCACCAGCATCACACAGGCCAAAGTGGCTCAGGAGGTTGGACAGAACATAGTAACCACTTGCTATTCCTGCACAAAGTGTTTGTGTCACATTATTTCATCTCTAAAAAGAAGATACTGCTAATCTTCTTTTAGCAGTTTTAGGGGGCCGGGTGCAGTGTAATCCCAGCAATTTGGGAGGCTGAGGTGGGAGGATTGCTTAAGCCCAGGAGTTCACGACTACACTAGGCAACATAGGAAGACCTCATCTCTACAAAAAATTTAAAAAATCGGGCATTTTGGTGCCTGCCTATAGTCACAGCTACTTGGGAGGCTGAGGCAAGAGGATTGCTTGTGCCCAGGAGGTGAAGGGTGCAGTGAGTTGTGACTATACCACTGCCCTCCAGCCTGGGCAACAAAGTGAGACCCTATCTCAAAAACAAAATCAAAGAGAACATTGTACATGGTACCAATAGCAAAATAAATAAAGATGTTCCTTATCTGGAGATATTTTTCTAGTAGGAACACATACATAAGCATATCACCAGAAAAATGTACACACAATAATTTGGGGGTTGTGTCCTCCACCAAACAATTGTTGAAGTTATTATGAGATCTTGAGTGAGATGCAGTTTATCTGGAAAGACTCTATTGAAGAGGTCAATTTTAAGTCATGTTAAGTGTTTGCATCTTTATTCAAGAGAAGGAGCGCCTGACGTTGAAGGAGGGAAAGGACTTTAGGATAGAGAGAAAGGTATGTTAGCTCACAATGAAAGTGAGCAAGCTGGTAGACAGTTTTGATGTTGCCAGTTATTGTTGGTAAGAAGGAGTTCTCGATCATTTCTTAGCTGAGAAAAAAGTCCTGAAAATGAGTAAACACTGACAGGCAGAAAGTTTGAGTCTTGAAATACAATTACGTATATAATACTGAAAAGGAAAAGAAATAGGCTGGGCGTGGTGGCTCACGCCTGTAATCCCAGCACTTTGGGAGGCTGAGGCAGGTGGATCAAGAGGTCAAGAGATCGAGACCATCCTGGCCAACATGGTGAAACCTTGTCTCTACTAAAAATACAAAAATTAGCTGGGCTTGGTGGCGTGCCCTGTAGTCCCAGCTACTCAGGAGGCTGAGGTGGGAGAATCACTTGAACCCAGGAGGCAGAGGTTGCAGTGAGCCAAGATCGTGCCATTGCACTCCAGCCTGGCAATAGAGCAAGACCCCATTAAGAAAAAAGAAAGAAGGAAAGAAAGAAAGAAAGGAAGGAAGGAAGGAAGGAAGGAAGGAAGGAAAAAAGAAAGAAAGAAAGAAAGAAAGGAAAGAAAGGTAAGTATGTGACATAGCCCATGACCATGAAGAAGAATAACGATGTAATGAAGTTTTATGTTTGTGATCTAATCGTGATGCTCATGGGGACATTGGGCTGGGTCCTGACAAAACCTTTGTATCTGATAACAAAATGAATGGACAAGACATTAAAGTAGAGATGTTATTTAGAAAACCAAATGTGTCATCTTATAAGACAGAAAGAGAGAAGGAGACCAAGAGAGATAGATAATAGTATTTGGGAAATTCTTATTTTAAAAATAATATTGAACAAAATGGGTAACTGAGTTACTTCAGAGAAAGAGAATGGGAGGGAAAAATGAGCATCTTGCAGCAACACCACAGGGACTAGGCTCTTTTCTTTCTAGGAAAGTCAGTAAAAGGCCCCACAGTAAATGGTTTTCTTGAAGTTTGCTGAGGTTTCTTAAAACAGTTGTCTTCAATTCTTTGAGTGATCACACATCTCCATTATTGTAGGATAGCGCTTTAGTGCGTTATTGCCCATCTGGTGAGGTCACATTTCCCTGAATGTTCTTGAGACTTGTGGACATGTGACAATGTCTACACGTTGAAGGACTAGGTATTTATTTGAGTCTTCATGGTTTGTCTTTGTGCCTGTCCTTGTTCAGAGGGCCTCCAGGGATTCTAATCAGACTGATTTGTGTTTCCTGAGGCCAAGATCATTATTGCAGTCATCACAGCACTAGAGGATACCCCTTGCCCAGCCTTGCTGAGAGCCTTGAGAAGGCTCTGGGGTTGATGTGACTTTCTGCTCAGGTGGACTCGAGGAAGATGCAAAGAGGGTACTGGGGCTGTATGGGAACACTGACCAAGGTCCTGAGTCTAGAAGACTGCCCTGGTCGTTCAGACAGGTGTGCTTCCCAGCAGATGTCTGCACAGGCAGATGGGTCCCCAATTGCAGTGAGAGCAGCCAGAGCTGAGATTGCTTGACAAAAATGTCACGCCCAGAGACCAACAGGAACCTAACCCTATTTTCCCCTTGGAGCAAAGCTTCAGTATTCACTAATTCAGTGTTGGTGACAACTTTATAGAACATAACTACCATAAATAATGAGAATTGACTATAAATGGACAAGTATTAAAATCAAACATCAAGCTGAATACAGATATTTTCGGATTTAAAACTCTAGCTATGAAGTGGTAATTATATTAAATACAATGTAAATTGGATTAAAAACAGTTTCACTATTAATAATATACTTTGCAGAAACAGACAACTGTAAGTTTGCTGAAAAAGAAAAGCAAATTAAATCCCAGTTTTAATTTGTTTTTTTGTAAAAGAGGAATTTTCTTTACCTTTTTAATATGTTTCTTAATTGAAATATATTTACTCTCAAAACAGCAGCAAGCTATCCAGGTTGCTATTCTAGACTTGCTATTTCTATCTTTAAAATGAGAAGTGAATAAAAATTAAACAAATTGTTGTTCAGCTAATAAACAATTAAGGAAGAAATAAAGTAAGGTAGGAATGAAGGAAGGAAGGAGGGAGAAAGAATAGACATAACACAAAGGAAAGCTTTCTGCTGGGCTCCCACCTCAAATTATTTTAATTTTTATTCACTTCTCATTTTAAATATTAGGTAAATATTGTGTGGATTTTTTCCCTTCAAATTCAAGACATATTTACAGAGTCAAAATACCATGAGATCAAACACCTGCAGCCCAGCACTGTAACTATTTTAAATCAAGAGAAGCACAAACCTGGAGAGCAGAGAACCCTGCTTTAAATCTGAGAGATAGCAGACAGCATTCCAACAGGACCACTGGGTGTCATTTTATCTACAGGGAAGTTTCGTCCAAGTGCTGTACGTCATTCTGCTTTAGGAAAAGGGGAAAAATGTACAGAAGCACATGCAAGGATTGTAGCCACACCTCCTCCCCATGCAGGACACCACCACCCCTTTAGCCAATCCCTTCTCCATTTTCTCTTATTTTAATTTTACTGTCATTGCTCTGCCCTCTGGGAATGAGGAAATCCAGGAGGATTCACAGGGATTCTAAGACAGGGAAGGCTTTTTGCTTCTGTCTCAGGGAACTGGTACTTCCTGGCTGATGTCCTCCTGTGAGAGGCAGCAATTGTATTTTCTCCTCCAAGGTCTGGGTGAAGGTGGCATTTCAATTTGCTGGTATGACCCCCACCCTGTCCCTGATAAGGGTTGTCACCTCTGCTTGATGTCCTTCCCAGAACAAATGAGAACATGTAAGGGGGAGACACCAAGGAAGATGTTGGAGGAGAAGGCCAGATTCCTCATTTATTTATATGATATTAAAAAAAAATTAAACCTTTGATTGTCTCCACTAATATAACTGCTCTGAAGCCCTGTGCCAGAGCTACTTATAGCCTCTGAGCATGGATGTTGTCTTTGTTGGTCCCTCGATGCCCAGAAAAGACAGAGGAAATTGGTTCACTGCTCCTGAGGCTGCTCTAGCCCTTCCTCTTAGCCGCAGGTGGGGCTGGACTTTTCTCACCTCTCTTGTGACTCCTCAAGTGGTGGGCTCCTGCCTCCTCTCAGGTATCCCATCTGTTTCAGTGCCCTGCCTGTTGCAAGCCTCCTGGCCCATGCTGGCCAGTTCTTCTCTTGTCAGGGAAGTTAGAGAAAGAAGCCACCTTCCTGCCCTCCTGCGTGTGGTGTGAAGAGAGGTGCCTTACAAGCAAGTGCCTTCATGGTGAGGATAAGCTCACAGGCTCAAGGAAGAAACACAATTGTAAGAACAACAATGTGGAAAAGGCAGGATCCAAGTATTTTGGTGAGTATAAAAGGCTACCTTAAAATAACTATCCACCTACCCATGCAGAGTGGAGTGTAGACACAGAAACCAGGACAAAAACTGTTCACAGGGTGCCCTAGGCAAGGAAGGAAGCAGTTCAACCTGGGAGAAGGTAGGAGAGGGAATCTGGACAAATGATATTGTGAATGCCAAGATTATTGAGTGGACACTCAGCCAGGACTGATAGCTGAAAAGAGATGATTTGGGGACTTACAGAACTACTGTAGAAACAGAATCAGGTGATTGTCCAGAGTGACTTAAAATAAGGAGTCCCTAAGTGAGGACTCAGATGAATAAAGCAGTATTTTAATTACTCTCTTAGAATGGCCTATTTTTATGTAAAAATATGCTATATTTTCCCCCATGCCTCTGGTGAAACAGTTTGTGCTATAATCAGAATATCTAGCCTGAAAATAGTTTGCTATTCATGGCTACGCTATGAGATGGGATGTAGGTATAATGACCATTTCTTATTTTCAGGAAGCCTCAGTTTGTAATATTCTGGTCCTAAAAAAGAAAACATGTTTATCTAGCATGGTTTTTGATTTGGTACATCAGAATATGTGACCTATATATGGAGCATAAAAGAGAATAATATTATTTCCAGAATCACAGTCGCAAGAAAGAGCTTCAAGACTCAGTGTGGCACCTGGAAAGCTGAGTCACGATGCCGTTGGTGTGGGCTCACGCCTTGTGTGCACAGTGCACATGGCCATGTCTTGCCTCCAGCGGCAGAAGGCCTCATACTGTGTGGGGGGCACACAGCGGGTTCGGGGGGTTGCTCCACAGAGTAAAGAAAAGGCTCTTACCAGATGGAGAGCGGATTTCAGATGAAGATGACCCAATTAGCCTTGATTCCAGCATGTGCACAGATGCTATGACTGAAATAAAGTAGGAAGTGGCACTGGTGAAATGTTGCATAATGAAATACATAGGTTTTTATTAAAGAAAAATGTTGAGATTTTAAAAGGCTTTTAAAAAAGGCTCTTAAGGCTCGCCCCAATCGTGTGAGGCTTTTCCAAAAGGCTTTCCTTATTGATTAAAATGTAGCCTCCAGAATCCTACTCAATGCCCGAGTTCACATCTCAGCTTTATCACTCTGACCTTGGGCACGTTATGCATCCTCACTGCTCCTCAGTTTCTCATGTGTATACTATTGGTGTGATTATACCTAGAAAACAATTGGCACAGTGGCTTGGCACAGAAAAGACTTTCATCTAGTGTTAGTTATAATTATTTATGTATAAAACTAAATATGGAGAAAATTCACTTATTGTCTTCTCTTCCAATTGTTATTAATATGTTGACATCTTATTTTCTTATATATTTATTTGAGAAGGGTGTGATTCGAGATTTTTGTTTCCTTAAAGATACTTTGGTGATAACCAACTTAACTGCTAGTGCATAAATGGATCCTTGTGTGTGTAAGTGTGACTGCATGTTCATGATTGTGTAAATGAGTGATGGCTCTGGGTGTGTGTGCATGGTTGGATGAGTGTGTAAATCTGTGAGTGTATGAACCTGTGTGTATATGCTGATAGATGTTGTATAAGTGTGTATAAACTGATAGATGTTGTATAAGTTTGCTATAACAAATTACCACAAAGTTGGTGGCTTAAAGCAACAGAAATTTATTCTCTCACAACGCTGGAGGCCGAAGCCTGAGATCAGTGTCACTGGGTTGCAATCAAGGTGTTGGCAGGGCAGCACTCCATGTAGAGGCTCCAGGGGAGAATCTAATCCTTGCTCTTCCAGCTTCCGGGGACTGTGGGCAGTCCTTGAGTTGTGGCCACATCACTCCTGTCTCTGCCTCTGTCTTCACATGGCCTTGTCTTTTCTGTGTGTATGTGGGAAATCTCTTCCTGTCTCTCTCTTCTGAAGACACTTGACTTGTGATGCCATTTAGGGCCTATCTGGATAATCCAGGATAATTTCCCCCTCATCAGGTTATTAGTAATGTTAGCAAAGACCCCTTTTCCAAGTAAGGTAACAGGTACCAGGGGTTAGGACCTGATATCTTTGGGGGGGTTGCATTTTTCAGCCCACTATAGGTGTCTATGTTTATGTGCATATGTATGTATGGGGGCATATGGATGTGTACATATGTGAGTATGTACAGGTATATGTGTGATTGGTATGTGTGTGTATGCATGTGTGAGCGTATGTAAACATGTGAGTGTAGGTGTATATATGCGTATGTGTGATGGGTGTATGTGCATGCATGTGGGCCATGGGTGTGTATATATGCATGTGTGTGTATATATGCATGTGTATATGCATGTGTGTGGGGGCTATGGATGTGTATATGTACATGTATATACATGCATGTGTTTCTGCATTATGGGTGTGTGTTGGTATATAAATATGCATATGTGTAAGTATATGCATGTATATATGTATGTGAATGGGTGATGGGTATGTACGTATATGTGTATTTTTTATGGAAAGTAGGTTATCTGTCTGAACTTTGCCTAAAATATTTTATTACAGTTCTGAAATAATCAGTTGGAAGTATATTGTAATGAACCAGTACTCTCTTAACAGATGGTCAAATAAACACAATGTTTCTACCTTCCCAGAAATCATCTTAAGCACAAAATTGTTATGGTTTATGAGAAGAGAGCAACCCTGTTTAAATGCTAGTAAACAAGCAAGCACATACCTCTCTTACCTCTGTCTGAACCTCAGAAAGAGGACCCAAGTGGGAGTTCAATTTAATGAAAAATGCATTAGGAGCCGTCCTGATGGCAAGGAGGATCTATTACTCATTTTAATCTCAGCCAACCAGGTAGATCGGCACTGGTCCATGAACCCCGGCTATGAAAAAAATGAGAGAAGGCTTAATGAAAGCCAGACGGTGGCCCTAAATGAGAGGTTTCAAGCTTTCTTTTTTTCTGCATTTAAAATCTGTCTGTGGAAATCACATTTGGGTTTTATGAGGACTGGAAGGTGTTATAATCTGCTTTGGAGTTTGGCATAAGGAAGAGACTAGGAAAGAGAGAGCCATGGTTAATTGCACTAGGGAAACTTTTAAAAGGCCTAATATGAATTTATATATGTTGTCATATTATACATATGTTTTCAATAATTATTGTAAATATCTATATATGCTATAGAAATAGAAAAGAGAGCTTATTCAATAGTGTGCAGGCACTATGTTAGCTACCATGGAGATGACTAAGGTAATGAAGTAATGGTATCCACCTTGGTCAGTTAACAGTCTCTTTCTGGAATATAAATGGAGGCAGGGTGTATGGGAAGAGAAGTACATATAGGGCAATTTGGAGGAGGGACAGAGCCTATGGGAAGGGGATCTAGGCTGCATTCATGGCAGCTGGTACATCATCAGGGCTTCGATACATGACTGAGAAGCCAGTTGATAGAGACGGAGTATCAGAACTAATTGTACCATAGCAAAGATAGGAAAATGCAGGGCATACTGGAATAACACCTAATCCAATTTTTCTGGAGCATAGGCTACCTGTTGAACAGGATTTCTCCACCTCATTCATACTGATATTTTTAATTGGATAATTCTTTGATGTAGGAGGCTATTCTGTCCATTGTAGGACATTAAGCAGCATCGTGGGCCTCTACCCACTAGATGCCAGAAGCACCCACCTTCCAGCTCCCCAACTGCCCATGTTATAATAGATAAAAATTCTCCAGACATTATCAAATGTCTCCTGAGGGGCAAAATGGGCCCTATTTTAGAACCACTGCTCAAGAACCTTGCTATTCTAGGGACTCATATACTTTTAAAATCTGAGAACTGTTACTCTGAGGAACAGTAGTAGAAAGGGCTTGTAATTTTAGTTGGGGTTAGATTATAGAAAGACTTGAACGTTTTGCTACACATTTGAAATGAATTTGGTAGGTAATGAGGCTATATTGAATGTTTTGTTTCCATCACAAATTTATTTCAGAAATACTAGACTGGTCATCTACTATTGCCTACTCAATATTCTTCTCACCTTTCTTACTACCTCAATCTTAATTGTAGGGGAATGCAAATGATAGCTAAAAACTGTATTTGCTAGTTTTCTTTGTGGGTGAGAGGGCCATGAGACTATATTCTAAACTGAAGTAACTTGAGGGTTTTCTAGGGAAGCTCCCTAAGATGAAAGCTCTTTGTCCTCGTTTTCCTTAGATCTTTCTTCTTACTTCCTAGAAATGAACATAATGGTTTGAATTCCAGAAGACATCTTTAAAGTTTAAGGAGACGAGCCCCTGTCTAAATATGGTGGAGAACAAGGTTAGAAGGAACCTGAGCCAAAGAGAAAGAAAAATAAACACCAATCTTATTTCAGCCACTGTTTTTCAGAGGTTTATTACTTACAGCCGAATGCAATTCCTAACTGGTTAAGATTGTTATTGATGTGATAGATGAATTGGAGAAAAGGCAATCGTGCAGAAACTATTAAAATAGTCTGGGTAGAGCATTCGGAGAACATAAATGGAAATGAAGAGGTATTTAGAATCTGAGTTTGTTTGAAAATGTGGTAATTTTTATGTTTGTTCCTGGAAAAATAGTGATACAGTTTATAAACATTAGAAGTCAGGAAGAGGAGTGGGATTGTGATAATGCCATGAGTTTGGTTTGGGGCGCATTGAACGTGAGGATTAATTAGACATAAGCTAGATGTGTATATCCAGCAGGAGAGAAGTTGCCTGTGAAGATACTAGGATATTGGCAGTGGAAGCCGAGCAGCAGTGAGGATTGGCAAAATAAAAGGAGAAGGAGAAAGGGATGATTGTGAGCGTATTGTTGAACTGGAGAGAGAAACCTGGAGAAGAATAAAGGGCTAAGTGTTGTTATGGGATTGCTGCTGAGCGGGTTGCACAGGAGCAATTTTACAATGGTGTTTAAACGTGGAATTCAGAGGACCCGATGCTATTTTATGAGAAAGCCCACTTACTCCAGGAGCAGTCTCCTCTGTGGTGGCCCTATAAACCAGTGAGATCGAGTGTTTGTTCTCTCTCAGCAGTTAGGTTGACTAACAGAGGCATACTCCATCTTTTATAGACTCTTCCCAGGCTGCCTTGACTCTTCAGACATCTCCATTAGCTAATGCTATCATAGAAATTGTTGATCCATGCTGCATATGATATGAACAAAGTTGCTGCCTTCTGGAAAATATTTTCTCCTTTCTCTGCTCAATATCTTGTGCATATGCAAAAGAATTCCATGAAAGTTGATTTATTAAGCAGGCATAAATATAGATCATATGCTAGGGGTTTTCATGGATGCAAATATAATAAAGCTGTAATATAGGCCTGGTAGAGTTTATGCCTAGGATGAAAATCAAATAGGTGTGATAAGTGCTATGGTATGGTTTACTTCAGCATTCTCTGGTCATAGGAATTAAAGGTTTACAAATACATCTAATGAGAGGGCTCTTTGTAGCATAGTTGAAATCAGATAGTATGATGCCTCCATCTCATGTTCCTTTTGCTCATTATCCTAGGTATTCAAGTTTTTTAAGGTCCTGTATGAATTTTAGGATTGTTTTCTCCGATATCTGTGAAAAATAACATTGAAATTTTGACAGGGATTGCATTAAATCTGTAGATTTCTTTGGGTAGAATGGACATGTTAACAATATTAATTCTTCCAAACCATGACTATAAAATATCATTTCATTTATTTGTGCCTTCTTCAATTTCTTTTATAAATGTTTTATAGTTTTCAGTGCACAGGTCTTTCACCTCCTTGGTTAAATTTATTTTCCCAAGTTTTTTTTTTTTGAGATGGAGTTTCGCTCTGTCGCCCAGGCCGGACTGCAGTGATGCTATCTCGGCTCACTGCAAGCTCCGCTTCCCGGGTTCATGCCATTCTCCTGCCTCAGCCTCCTGAGTAGCTGGGATTACAGGCGCCCACCACTGCGCAAGGCTAATTTTTTGTATTTTTAGTAGAGACTGGGTTTCACCGTGTTAGCCAAGATGGTCTCGATCTCCTGACCTCGTGATCTGCCCACCTTGGCCTCCCCAAGTATTTTTTTGTAGCTATTGTAAATGGAATTGTTCTCTTGATTTCTTTTTAGAAAGTTCATTGGTATTTTAGAAAAACACTGATTGATTTTTGTGTGTTGATTTTGTATCCTGCAACTTTACTAAATTTATCAGTTCTAACAGTCTTTTGGTGGAATCTTTAGGGTTTTCTATATATAAGCTCATGTCCTCAGCAAACAAGGACATTTAACTTATACCTTTTCTGTTGGAATGACTCTTGTTTCTGTCTCCTGCCTATTGCTCTGGCTAGGACCTGTAGCACAGTCTTGAATAGGAGTGGTGAGAGTGAGCATTGTTGTCTTGTTCCAGATCTTAGAGGAAAAGCTTTCAACTTTTCCCTGTTGAGTATGATGTTGGCTATGGATTTGTCGTATATAGCCTTTATTGTTTGAGGTACATTTATTCTATAACTAATTTGTTGAGAGAGTTTTTAATCATGAAAGTATATTATATTAGGTTGGTGCAAAAGTAATTGTTGTTTTTGTCATTTACTTTTAATATTTTGTCAAATACTTTTTCTGCATCTAATAGTATAATCATATAATTTTTGTCCTTCATTGTGTTAATATAGAATATCATGCTTATTGATTTACAAATATTGAACCATCCTTGTGTCCTAGGGGTAAATCCCACTTGATCATGGTGAATGATCCTTTAAATGTATTGTTTAATTCTGTTCGCTAGTATTTTGTTGAGAATTTTTGCATCTATGTTCATTAGGGATATTGGTCCATAGTTTTAGTTTTTCTGTGACGTTCTTGCCTGGCTTTGGTAATGCTGGCCTGATAAAAAGAGTTTGGAATTGTTTCACTGTCTTAGATATTTTGGAATCGTTTGTGAAGAATTGGTTAAAACAGCATGGTACTGGCATAAAAATAGACACAGCAACCAATGGGACAGAATAGAAAGCTCAGAAAAGAACCCAAGTATCTACAGTCAATTGATCAAAGGGACAAAGAATATATAATGGAAAAAGGACAGTCTCTTGAATGAATGGTGTTGGGAAAACTCAATATCCATATACAAAAGAATGAAATTGGACTCTTATCTCACACTACATATATAAACATCAATTCAAAATGAGTTAAAAACTTCAACATAAGACCTGAAACTGTAAACCTACTAGGAGAAAACAAGGGAAAACCTACACAACATTGGTTTGGACAATGATTTTTTTAGCTTCAGCCACAAAAATGTAAGCAACAAAAGCAAAGCTAGACAAATGGGATTACATCAAAATAAAATACTTCTCTACATCAAAGAAAACAATTAACAGAGTGGAGAGACAGCCTACCAATTGGGAGAAAATATTTGCAACTCATACATCCCAATTAGTGTAAGAGACTAATATCTAAACATATACGGAACTCAAACAACTCTATAGAAAGAAAACAACCTGATTAAGAAATGGGCAAGACAGTATCCTAGGTGAATTAACACCGAAATAGAAAACCAAATACTGCATGTTCTCACTTATAAGTGGGAGCTAAACATTGAGTACACACAGACAAAAATATGGGAAAAATAGACACTGGGGACTCCAAAAGGGGAGAATGAAGGGGGTAAGGGTTGAAAAACTACCTATTGGGTACTATTTTCACTACTTGGCCTATGGGACCGTTAGAAGCCCAAACCTCAGTGTCATGCAATATACTCATGTAACAAACCTACAAATATACCTCTTGGATCTAAAATAAAAGAAATAAAAAAATAAGAAATGGGAAAGGGACCTAATAGACATTTCTCAAAAGAAGACATACAAATATGAAAAAATATTAAACACTACTAATGATTAGGGAGATACAAATTAAAACCACTATGAGATATCACCTCACATGTGTTAGAAGGGTTATCAAAAATACAAAAGAAAACAAATGTTGGCTTGGATGTAAGAAAAGACTGTAGTGTGAATGTAAATTAGTACAATCATTATGGAAAACAATATGGAGGTTCCCGAGAAAACTAAAAATAGAATTACTGTATGGCCCAGAAATCCTACTTCTGGGTATTTACCCAAAAGGTTTGAAATCAGTATGTCAAACAGATGTCTGCACTCCCATGTTCATTGCAGCACCATTCACAATAGCCAAGATACAAAAGCAACCTAAGTATCCATAAAGGGATGAATGAATAAAGAAAATGTAGATATACACAATGAAATACTATTCCGTCTTTAAAAATGATGGAATTCTGTCATGTGTGACAACATGGATGGAATTGGCAAACATCATACGAAGTGAAAAAAGCCAAACACACAATGACAAACACCTCGTGTTCTCATTTATATGTGGAATCTGAAACAGTGGAATTCACAAAAACGGAGAGTAGAAAGGTTATTACCAGAGGCTGGGGGTGGGGAGAATGGGGGCATGATGGCCAAAGTGTACAAAGCCTCAGGTTCAAAATAAGTTTGATTTTTACAGTTTTCCTTTTTTGAGATTAATACACAGCATGGTGAATATAATTAACAATTGAGCACTGTGCATTTAAATTTCACTAAAAGAATAATTTCAATGTTGGTATAAAAATGTAAAATATTTGAGGTGGGGAATATGTTCATTAGCTTGATTTAACCATTGAAGATTGTAATAAAAAATCATAACATATGTACCTCATACATATATACACCTATAATTTTGTCATTTTAACACAAAGCTAGGACTCCTCTTTCATTTGTCCAGAATGTGTGGGCTCTGGGGGTCTGTGTGTTTCCACCCTTTTGGGAAATGCTGCCTCAGGCTTCCCTTCTCCCTTGTCCATACAATTTCATTCTCTTTTAGCGTTTCCTTCCTCTACATGTAAACAGTCTCCAGTATCATCTGTTTTTCTCTTTTCAAAAAAGATGCCCATTATAGCCACTGTTTCTTCCTTTGTTGTATTCACAGTTGCCTATCTGCAATTATGAAATCTCAATGCTCTGAAAACCAGAATTTTTTTTTCAATAACTGATTTGGCAGCAAAACCTGCCCTAAATTGGTATGAGGTGCTATAGAGTGTTTATTCATCCCTAGAACATTCATTTTATTTTTATTAAAGAAATGTTAATATCTTTGGTTAAGGAGCCCTGCTTTATACCTTATATGAGAAATAGTATTAATACATTTAAAATTTTAAAAATTCTTAATTCGAAAACATATCTGGTCCCAAGAGTTTTGAGTGAGGGAACGTGGCTCTGTCTGTTCTTGAAGCTCTATACAATGCAAAGAAGAGGAGGAAAGGAGGTTATAATAATTGGGAAAGTGGAGACAGCATGATTATCATTTGCAAAAGATGCCATATGCTAACTGAAAGAGCCATGAGAATCAACTGAAAAGCAAGTAGACATAAATAAGATACCTGAACCCAAAGTAAACATGCACATCAAAAATCCAGCCTACACTACCTTCTGGGACTAATCTCATAGTTAGAAGAATTTGAGGAGCCCCACTTAGCTCATTAGTTTAAGTGACTAAGATCAAATGGAGATTATGGACAATTTTGGCTTGATTTTGTACTCCAAAATGAGGATCTGGGTTCCTGCCTGTACTTGGGGCCAACTTCCCACTTCGCCTTCCAGTTTTTCCTGACTCCCAAGGACTGCAGATCTTACCCTGAACAGCAGCTCTACGACTGGGGAACCACAGCCTGCTTGGCAAACTTTTTAGTTCAACCTTCCTGTCTAATCCCTTTTCAAGGTTCTCTGACTTGCTGGGACCCAAGCTTCCACCTGGAGGGATTCTGCTCCCTGGTTGTCTCTGCTCTTTTGCTTCCAGTACTTGTTGCCTGCTTGTCTCTAGAATGCTGTCCCTTGTGTCATTACAGCTGCCAACTTTGGTCTTTTTTAGAGATGACATTCAGACAGCTTTGTTGAAATTTTACCTACAGAGTGATTGTGCAGCATATCATATAAACCACCTCAAAAATCACAGAAACAGAATGGCACAGCTGTGCCTATATGCCCAGAGAAGCCATCGAGTTTTGGTGACATTTTAAATCAGAACAGTGACTAATGTTGCAAGTGGGATGTAAAGTCTGAATCATACAAAATCATTAATTGTCTCTGCACCAGGCAGAGCTGAAGCAATGGGATCTATTTTGTATGGCACATGTTTGGGCTTCACAGACAAGAAGGGTCACAAAAGGAATCTTTTCAGAGAGGCCAAATTCTATATTCTGAAATAGTCTTCCTTTCCTCCTTCTCTCTCCCCTCCCTCCATCCCTTTCTTCCTTCTCTTCTTCCATTTCTTACTCATGTATCAGTTTTTTCATCTGAAAGTGAGAGATAATAACAGTATCATCCTTATAGGGTTATTGCCTGGATTAAATAACTTGACAGCACTTTGTATATGTATAAAGTGCTTTGAGTGCCTGGCCCAAAGTAAGCATTTTTAAGGTGCCTACAATTATTATTGATACTGACTCTATGTCTGGCCCTGTTATAGGATCTAGGGATACAAACATTAAAAACACAGGTCCCTTGGGAGGCCGAGGTGGGTGGATCACGAGGTCAAGAGATCAAGACCATCCTGGCCAACATGGTGAAACACTGTCTCTACTAAAAATACAAAAATTAGCTGGGTGTGGTGGTGAGCACCTATAGTCCTAGCTACTCGGGAAGCTAAGGCAGGAGAATTGCTTGAACCTGGGAGGCGGAGGTGGCAGTGAGCTGAGATCGCACCACTGCACTCCAGCCTGGCAACAGAGCGTGACTCCATCTCAAAACAAAACAAAACAAAAACAAAACAGGTCTTGCACTAAAGTATCACCAATATACAGGTATTTGCAGGACGTGCTGTTCTGAAGCACTGACTTTGGCATGAGGGGTTGTATTTGAAAGCCCGCTCCATCTCATCTCTCATTAGCTATGTCACCTTGGGCAAGTTACTTAATCTTTCTAAATCTTAGTTTCCTCCAATGAGGATAATAATAATAATTCATGTTTTATAGATTTTTTTTGAGAAATACAGGACATAAGGCAAATAAAGTACTTAGAATATTCAACTAAGTAATAAATACTGAATTCCTTTTTCCGGAGGTGCTACTGATTGTGGGTCATAAGATGGTCCTGGACAGGACTTTACATTAGAATCCTTATCCTTACAGATGGATAAGAAGTACATGGGGTTCATTGTACTCCTCTGGATCTGGTACTGGGGAATTTGTCAAGTTGAATACTTTATCCTCAACATGTTGGCTCTGCCAAGACAGCTGAGGGTCTATATGAAAGAGACAGGAGTTCTGGAATAAGAGGAGTTGGGTACTTTACCTCTCAAGTTCTGTTTTTCCATCTGTAACATGGGTATAATTATGGTCTCTAACTCACACTTATAGTGAAGGTCAGTTGAGATAATCTAGGTCAGGAATTGAGCAGAACAAACATGCCTGACATATAGTTAGTGTTCTATTAAACTGACAGCTATTATTATTGTTTTTGCTATTTTTGATTCATAGTTAATTTTCTGCTTGGAAAAGAGCTTGCACAGATGGGACTCTAGTTTTTTTTTTTTTGGAAGATTATCTTAGTTTTTAAAAACGATTGTTTTCTTATTTCAAGAGCAATATATGTTCATCACTGGAAGAAACCTCAGAATATTCTGTTTTGTATTTTCTAATCCTCCATCCCCGAGCAGAGTAGGAGTCATACTGGGTGAGATGGTGCAGGCTGGCTAGACTCCCTTGCCTAGCATATCATTTTTGGTTGACATAAAGTTTCATAAGGAATGATCACCAAGAATCACTTGTTACCCCGTTATTGGTTGTCCCCAAAGCAAGCACAGGCTGGGATTACTAAGTTTATTTTTTCTCTCTGGAGAATGTATTTTTTTAAGTTTTAGGGTGAAATTCAGATTCAGTGAGGTAATAAAATAATCATTGAAAATAGATTGATACTGTCTGCCATTGTCTTTATTTCTATAATAGCATGATTTCACACTAAGCAATGGGTGATGCTGCCGATAACTATCATTAATTAAACACCAGACACTTTCTGTGCATTGTCTCATTCATTCCAAATGACAACCCTGTGAAGTAGGTATTCAGTTCCTCTGTTAGCCATGAAAAATCTAGACCTGGATTAAATAACTTGCTCAAGATCAAAGAGTTAGGATTTAAACCAAACTCAATGTGCCTTCAGGCTTTTTAAAACTACTGTGCCCCCAAAGTTAGAGTGGATTTAAACAAATAAATGAAGAATTAAAAAGCTTTAAACAACAATCTTTACCGAAGCAAAAAACTTCATAAATATTTCTTGGAACACAAAAGAATAAAAACAAAAAATGCAACATTAAACTACAGCTTAAGCATACTTTTCCCAACCTCCCAGCCTCATCCCAACCTACACACTGAGTCCTGATATTTAAAAATCTAATACAGCCAGCCAGTGGGGTTCATAAAACTGTGACCTTTATTTAAATTGTCAGGTGGAAGAAGTTTATAATAAACAAATAGGCAAGAGCAACCAAAAATTGCATACAAAGAGCTTTGGAAACATCTGAATACAAATCATTTTCTAAATGTAAATTGCTCTTATCATTGATTGTATAAGAAACACAACCTTAGACCTTCCCTGCATTGCAATAATAATGAAGGAAAGCCCTTATGCTCAAAATGATTAAAACATTTAACACACAAAATGAACACTAGGGAGAAAGTCTTGTCTTCATTATAGTCAGCGTTATGCCACACAATAAATATAATCTCCCTTAGGTTTTCCCAAACATCCAAGCTCTTTAATTTACATTATTTTATTCATTTGAATTCACTTCGGATTTATGAAAGGAAAAAAATAGATCTCACAGTAAATGAGAAGGTGTAGTTAACAAGATACCTTAATGAATCTTAATAAAATCCATGTGGGAGTGAAGCGAACATCAACTTACCCTGAAGTCACATCGGTTGGTGGCCAAATATTTTTATGGGGTGTGAGCAAGTGTATTCATCATTAGAAGATAATAATTAAAATTACTGCTTATATATGCCCTTCAGCTTAAGTTATGATCATGCACTATCTCCCAATTTTTGCTTCACATTCAAAGCATTTTATAAAAGGGAGAATAAGCTAGAAAGCAAATGATAGTATTTTCTCTGATGCTTTGCATACAAGCACTCAATGAAGGTAGATGACTGGCTGAAGAGAAGTGAACACTTTCTTGTTTTTAATCACATTATGCCTTAGATGCTGTGAATATCTTGGCATCTACTTATTTAGCATTTATAGTTTCAACATTCTCAAGTGATACAATGACCATGATATATAGAGTCGTTACATTTTGCTGAAAATTGTGTCCTTTTAATAAAAGTAAAGCGGCCGGCCGCGGTGGCTCACGCCTGTAATCCCAACACTTTGGGAGACCGAGGTGGGTGAATCATCTGAGGTTGGGAGTTTGAGACCAGCCTGACCAACATGGAGAAACCCGTTTCTACTAAAAATACAAAATTAGCCAGGTGTGGTGGGGCATGCCTGTAATCCCAGCTACTCGGGAGGCTGAGGCAGGAGAATCGTTTGAATCTGGGAGTCGGAGGTTGCGGTGAGCCGAGATCATGCCATTGCACTCCAGCCTGGGCAACAATAGTGAAACTCTGTCTCAAAAAAAAAAAAAAAAAAGAAAGCATCATTATTTTAGCAAATGTAGCAAAAGGAAGAAAAATCTTGCAGTTCTATCATCAAGAATAATGTGTTCACCAGTGTTTTTATGTGTTGTCAAAAGACAAAATTACAACAAATTTAGTTTTAAATCTAATTGGCTTCTATTTGTGATTCATGAATTGGAGCAAGCTTCATTCTACAAAACTGAATGAGAGATATGACTGGGCAATGGAGAGCCGTGGGTTTTGTAAGGTGGGTTTTGTAAGGTGGAAGCAAGGAAACAGAGCAATAGAAAAAAAGCAAATTGGTTAATGTTAGGTTACTTCAGTTGCTTTTTTTTTTTTTTTTTGAGGGAGGATGTTAAAGCAGAGAGGACTTTCTTATTACACTGACCCAGGTAGACTGGAATCTTCTGTTTATCCGGAAAACCTGTGCTGTTTGGGAATCTATCTGCTTTCTTAAAGTTTCAGTTTGATTATGTGGCATTTAGCATGAGTGTTCCATTTTGGTTTGGTCTGATCTGTAGGGGCCTAGTGTAGGAGCTGTGTCCAAAACAATGGCCTCCCATACTTTTGTTTAACAGTGTGTATTTATATAAAAGGATATAAAAAATTAAAATTTACTAAACAGATGCCTTTTTCTTGTATTTCTTGTATTTTTTTTAATCTCCAGGTCAGGAGTTCTGTCTTCATCATCATTGAGAATCTAGGACCCAGCACAGCACAGTGTCTAGAACATACTAAACACAGTGTCTAGAACATAACATACTTCCTGAATAACTATGTTAAGATCTTTTTGTATCATTGCATATTCCACCACATCTTTTTGATGACTTCATAGTTTTCCATCCCATGGATGTATTGTGATTTATTTAGCTAAATTCCTGTTTTTTGCTTAGTAAAGAGGTTACTGATTTTTCACTATTTTAAGTGGGAGTAAACATTCACATAGTGAAATCTTTTCTTAGAAGTCCACTTTGACATCTTTGGAATTGTTGGTGTGAAGAGTAAGCAAAAATATATCATTTTTGATACCTGTTATCAACAAAGTCACCAAATGTATTTAAATATTTTACTTTGGCATCTATAAATATATGAAAATGACTATTTTCCACTTTTCCTAACTGGCAGGTCTTTGACTCTAAGTATGTGGAAAAATCTAAGTAGCAAGTAAGGCTAATTGACCAGCATTTACTCCTTAATGAGGTTTTATTTTTCTCAAGTGTACATTTTATGAAATGAATCATATCCTCAAATTTGTAAATTGTAAACGCTATTGAAATGATCCTCTTTTGAATGTCAATTTTCAGTGGATACCACTAGTGCCGTTAGATACTAGTGTCATTTAAAGACCACTCTTCAGTTAGTGAAAGCCCAACTCCTTTGTCAGTTCAGGTGAATAAAATTTCAGTAGATGAAGTCATTTCATTGGATTGTGAAGATCAGTAACTCATCCCAAATCTCATTTTAGAAAGTAAATACAGCTGGAGGAATAATATATGTCCTAGAGGTGTCAGGTTAGAAAGGATTTAACACCACACGATAAACCATAAATAACAGCATTTTGAAGAACTACGGCACATTCATTAATGTCAAAGAAGGAATCTGGAAATAGCCATCAACCAACCATCATGGTGATAGGACAATTTCAGAATTCTTCATTGGCAGAGAAAGAGAAAATTCATGATCAAAAAATGGAAATGAAGAGATTTTTCCAATTATCTTTTGACACTAAGAGAGGATGTAATTTACTCTTTCTCGAATATGACCCTTTAAATGTGTGAAATAAGATTGTTCCTTGTATAGTCCAAGTGTTTCAAAAAGTCCATGAACTCTTTGAAAGTAATTCACTTAAGCTTTCAAGTTGTATATAAAATGGTACTAAACAATTTAATTTTAAGAAGCATGAAAAAGGCAAAGCCACAAAAAATTAATAAAAAGCCTTATGGTAGTGAATTTAAACAGTGACAGAAAAAGAATCTTATGGAACTCAGAAGACCAACCAGATATGTGCTCAGAAGCAGTAAAAATAAAGTCTGAGTATAAAGACCATCATGGATGGTCACAAACTCCTGAAAGTGATGTTCAATTATGACAGTTTCCCTAAGGGGGGAATAAACATGACTTTTCAAAATTCTAGATGAAGCAACTTACCATAGAATTATTGATACATAGATATGAACATAAAACAATTCCCTTTTGTGGTGCGTCTCTCAGAGAACAGAGGAAAAGAATAGCAAATGGGGGTTTGTGTGTTTTAACTCAATTGTTATGAAATAGACCTATAGACATAATTCTATGGATTAGAATCTTCATGTATGGTGGTAATTAGAATTTGAGAACAGAATGTGGATTATCTTGCAAGTTTTTAAGGAGCCAGAATATTGCTTTTTCTAGAAAGTTACCTAGATTCCTTTTGTTCTGCCCACCTCCCCTTTATTCTGATTTTATTCACTTTGGAGAATTGGTATATTTATACTTTTTTTTTTTCTATCATGTCTGTGAGAAAATTCTACAAATTGTGTTTTCCAGGGAGAAGTTTGAAAAGGGATTCCGTTTCTCACAAACGTAAAGACAGCTCAAAGGTCTAATGATTCCATGTTTTATTTATTTATTCATTAATTCAACAGATATTTACTGAGAGCCATGTGCTATATTGTGCACAAATGATGCAGGCTTTATATTCATGGAGTTCCCATTTTATTTGGAAAGCAAAAAGTGAATAAATGAATGCACATAAGACTAAACAAACATAAATATTTATAAATTGTGATAAGTGTTATGAAGAATAAGAACAATAGCCTGAGATTGAGAAGACAATTCTACTATTTATAGGGTGATAGATAACAGTCTACTTTTTATAGGGTGGCAGGGCAGTCTTCCCCCAGGAAGTGAAATTGAAGGTGAGAGCCAAAGGATGAGCAGCAACTAGTCATCCAAACAATGCCATATGTAGGGGAAAAAGGAGTTTGTACAAAAAGCCATGAGTCAAGCAAGAGCCTGTTGTATTGGGAACCCTCAAAGAAAGCCAGTGTGGATGGGATGATGAGTGGGGAGGAAAAAGGGCTTGAGGGAAGCTGGTGAGGCAGTCAAGGCCAGAACATGCAGGATCTGTGAACCACGAGAAATAAGTTTGAGTTCTACCTGAAGTATAATCCCTTAAAAGATTTAATCAGAACTGTAACATGAGCTTGACAAAATTTGATTTATGTTTTAAGAAGATGACTCTGGCTACTAAATATGGAATATAGTGAAAAAGCAGAAGAGTAGAAGCATACACATTGTCAAGAGTTGTCGAAATTTTGGCTAGAAGATGATGGTGTTAACAGAGTAGAGGGCAAGAAGTTGATTATTTGAGATATAAATTGATGACAGGATCAAAGGTGTGGGTAGTGCATTGTATATAGGAGCGAGGGAGAATGCAGCATTTCTAAGACTTTGGCTTATGCATCAGGATCAACGGTGGCACCATCTTACTGAAATGTAGATGATTGTAAGGACAGATTGCAATTTATGGATTAGATGATAGAACAAGGTTTTTCTAAATTTCTCTGGTGATGGGTCACTTGGGGTACTTGTTAAAAATACCTGGACCCCATTCCAGGCACTCTGAGTCAGGGTCTGTCACTGAGTGGTCTAAGAAGCCCTAGTTTTAAGAAGCATCAGAGAAGACTTTTTATCACCAGTGAAGTTGGGAAAACATTGTATTAGAAAATGGAACCTCCATGGAAGAGGGTTCCTGTGTGACATAGTGCAGAACCAGAGGATGGGGAGAGAAGAGGCTTGATTTCAAGGAAGAGGAGATTAAAGTCCATCGGACTTCCATTGATTAAGAAAAGGACCCTAATAGGCCAGGCGTGGTGGCTCACACCTGTAATCCCAGCACTTTGGGAGACAGAGGCAGGCAGATCACGAGGTCGGGAGTTTGAGACCAGCCTGGCCAATATGGTGAAACCCTGTCTCTAGTAAAAATACAAAAATTAGCTGGGAGTGGTGGCATGCACCTGTAGTCCCAGCTACTCAGGAGGCTGAGGCAGAAGAATTGCTTGAACCTGGGAGGCAGAGGTTGCAGTGAGCCGAGATTGCACCATTGCACTCCAGCATAGGTGACAGAGCAAGACCCTGTCTCAAAAAAAAAAAAAGAAAAAAAAAAAGAAAAGGACCCCAATCAAAGTACTTAGCATAGTATCTGGCACAGCATGTTGATTAGCGTCAGTGTAGGATAGTTAAAATATTGTATGCTATATTCAGATGTGCAAAAAAAATACCATCTTTATTTTTCATAACTGGTCTAGTGTTCCTTATGGAGGTAGAAATGGAGTAAGGGAGAAAAAGTATTGGTCAAATCCAATACATTGAATCTGATTAGTTTACTTAAATAATGTTGTTAAATATTTGTCTTTCTGTCACTTGTTAAATAAAACCTCATTTTAAAAGGATTTTCTCCTCCCTTTGCATTTTTCCAAGGTAACATCTTACTGGGAGAGAATGGCTTGTAAGACTTCAGGTAGCAGGCAAAGGAGCTATTATTTTGTAATGTCCTCTGAATTCTCTGGCCTCTGAAGAGATGATCTTTTTCTGGTGTTCACATCTGTGACTGGTGAACTCATTTGTTGCTCTTTAGGCATCAAACCTGAGGCTTCACCACCACTAACTAAGCCCATGTCAGCTCTGAGGCCTGGCTTTGATGCCTCCCATCAGCCTGGGGTTACAGGGTCTTCTTGCCCAGAGAACATCTGGAAAGCTAGTCCTATAAACTCCTTTCCACATTGTTCAAGAGATATGTAGGACGTTTTGCATCTCTTTCTGGATACTTGAGTACCAGTGAAGGCTCTAAGATCCTCCCTTGCCCACCCTTGCCACTTCACCTGTGGTCCTCTGCTACAGCCACCCTGGTGGATGTCAATCCATAATGCAGTCTCCTTTCAGAGCCCTGTAAAGTAGAGCAAAAGCTCCTCCTATTTCTGTTTTGTCCCTTCGCCTATCCCATATGCTCTCTCCTTTCGCTCAGTCCTTAGCCCAGAGGGAAAGTCAAAACACACACATCTTTTCACCTGTGCCTCCTTCTGACTTTTCTCCTCCCCTCTATGCTTCTCTGGGGGCCAGAAGTATGGACTTTCTTCTTCAGCTGACTTTCTTCAAGAGCTTTTCCACATTATGTCTTCTTTTCTCCAGATGCGGCATCTACTTTTCTCACTGTTCCCTTCTCCAGGGTAATAGTGAAGAATGGCCAGTAAGGAATGGGATTTATGGCAAAGTAACGAAAACCATATTGTTTTACAATTTGTAATATAGTATTTGAAAACATTGTGAATTTTCTTTGTTGCTTTGGTTTATCCCTGATTTAAATTCCAATGATGTTAGTACAAAATCTCTCAAAATGTGTACTTAGTTTCCTGGATCACATAAATGTAGAGTACTAGGGGTGGCTTTCCATTCTATACCTAGTTTCGGTTGGACAGAAACTTAAGAAATACAGTAGTTGTTTTGGTACCAGTACCATGCTGTTTTGGTTACTGTAGCCTTGTAGTATAGTTTGAAGTCAGGTAGTGTGATGCCTCCAGCTTTGTTCTTTTGGCTTAGGATTGACTTGGCGATGCGGGCTCTCTTTTGGTTCCATATGAACTTTGAAGTAGTTTTTCCCAATTCTGTGAAGAAAGTCATTGGTAGCTTGATGGGGATGGCATTGAATCTGTAAATTACCTTGGGCAGTATGGCCATTTTCACGATATTGATTCTTCCTACCCATGAGCAAGGAATGTTCTTCCATTTGTTTGTATCCTCTTTTATTTCCTTGAGCAGTGGTTTGTAGTTCTCCTTGAAGAGGTGCTTCACATCCCTTGTAAGTTGGATTCCTAGGTATTTTATTCTCTTTGAAGCAATTGTGAATGGGAGTTCACTCATGATTTGGCTCTCCGTTTGTCTGTTGTTGGTGTATAAGAATGAAAAAAACAAACAACCCCATCAAAAAGTGGGCGAAGGACATGAACAGGCACTTCTCAAAAGAAGACATTTATGCAGCCAAAAAACACATGAAAAAATGCTCATCATCACTGGCCATCAGAGAAATGCAAATCAAAACCACTATGAGATATCATCTCACACCAGTTAGAATGGCAATCATTAAAAAGTCAGGAAACAACAGGTGCTGGAGAGGATGTGGAGAAATAGGAACACTTTTACACTGTTGGTGGGACTGTAAACTAGTTCAACCATTGTGGAAGTCAGTGTGGCGATTCCTCAGGGATCTAGAACTAGAAATATCATTTGACCCAGCCATCCCATTACTGGGTATATACCCAAATGACTATAAATCATGCTGCTATAAAGACACATGCACACGTATGTTTATTGCGGCATTATTCACAATAGCAAAGACTTGGAACCAACCCAAATGTCCAACAATGATAGACTGGATTAAGAAAATGTGGCACATATACACCATGGAGTACTATGCAGCCATAAAAAATGATGAGTTCATATCCTTTGTAGGGACATGGATGAAATTGGAAACCATCATTCTCAGTAAACTATCGCAAGAACAAAAAACCAAACACCGCATATTCTCACTCATAGGTGGGAATTGAACAATGAGATCACATGGACACAGGAAGGGGAATATCATACTCTGGGGACTGTGGTGGGGAGGGGGGAGGGGGGAGGGATAGCATTGGGAGATATACCTAATGCTAGATGACGAGTTAGTGGGTGCAGTGCACCAGCATGGCACATGTATACATATGTAACTAACCTGCACAATGTGCACATGTACCCTAAAACTTAAAGTATAATAAAAAATAAAAAATAAAAAATCAAACAAACAAACAAACAAACAAACAAACAAAAAAAAAAAAAAAAGAAATACAGTAGTTGTACCAGCTGTAAGGAAAAGAAAAGCAAGGTGACTCTTGTGAAGAAGTGAGAGGGAAGAAATAGGAGCCAGATTAGAAAGAAGTCATGTGAGAGCCTTGGGAAGCAGGGTGCAGGCTCAATTTATGTTTAGATACATACAGCGTTAGGCCTGGAAGAGATGCTAGCAATAGATGAATGCCTTCTTTTGCAGATATGTAAATCAGTGCTCAGTAGTGCGAAGTGATCTGTATGGATTTTAGAGCTAGTGAGAGACAGGCTTGAGACTTAGTCACATCCTTGGAGCAACTGCTTCCTAATCCTGAGCTCCCATCCTCTGGTTCTGCACTATGTCACACATTATTTTCCAAATATCCCAGCAAGCATCAGAAATTACAACTTTAATACTACCTTCAAGTAACCAAAAAGACTAAGATTTGTGAATAAATTGTAATTCCTAACTGATCATCTTTAATCACAGCTCCATCCTAAGGATTGCCTTCAAATAGAAATTCAATTTATTGTATTAATTTAAATCATTGTATTAGTGACATTAGCTGCTACAGGTAACATTAGCTGCTGTAGGCAACGTTAGCTGCTAAGGTAACATTAGCTGCTATAACAAAAAATTTCCAGAACCACCAATACAGGTGTTAGATGGGTTCCTTCTGTCTTGTACCTCTGCCATCCTGCGGTGGAGAAGTTCCCAAACATTCTCAGTTCACAGAATGCTTGTCCCCTAGTACTTTTTTTCACAGTGCTCCTAAGCCAAAAGAAATAGCTAACAGCACTGTTGATTAGGTAGTTTGGCTCCCAAACTTAATAAAGATATATGTTCTAACAAACAACTGAGTAGCTTCTTCAGAAAAAAATCATACACATAAATGGAAAGAAAAATTTTTTTTGTTATTAATACAATTGTTCAATTATTAAATATATTCTACAGTTGTATTAATTGGAATGTGTATGCCCATTGAGTACTGCACAACCTCTCAAACCTTGAGATTCTTGAGTTTCTTTAAATGGATTGAGAACCTAAATATAGAATGCAAGGCTGAGTGCATAATGTTTTCAGATTTTAAACACTATTTTACACTTGTGTTGCCACATCTAAATAAAGAGCAATTTTAGAGACTCACTTTTACTAATTCCCTCAGAGCATTCAACTTAGTCATAGTAACAATTATTTTCCTTACATGCTCATATTATTTGTTTACATACTATTTAATTCAATAACATAATTACAATTATGTATAAAACCTGCATAATTAAGTTTGGGAACAAACACAAGTAAGTGTAAACCCACTAGATGAGTAGAAGTCATCAGGAATGTCGTAGCTTACAAGGGGCAATCATTTAGCAGCTGCAGACATCACTGTGTTTGACAACACAAAAGGTTAATCCACTGAGCTAGGTAAGTAGAGGACTCAGGGCTGCTAGACCTATGCAGATGAAAGAATCAAGGGTACCTAAGGCTTTCTTCTTGTCTGACCAGTGCTGAACTGGTCAGAAAAGCAAAACACAATTGTGTTGCTTCCAGAGACCCAATGTCTTCCGGGTCCTTTATTGATAGGTAAGGAAATGGAGACTCAGATAAATTGTCTTGGCTACAGCCAGTTTGAAATCAGGTTCCTGCTTTTTTTTTTTTTTTTTTTTTAGACAAAGTCCCACTCTATCACCCAGGCTGGAGTGCAGTGGCGCCATCTGGGATCACTTCAACCTCTGCCTCCTGAGTGATTCTCCTGCCTCAGCCCCCTGAGTAGCTGGGACTACAGGTGTGCACCACCACACCTGGCTAGTTTTTGTATTTTTAGTGGAGATGGGGGTTCCGCCATGTTGGCCAGGCTGGTCTCGAACTCCTGACCTCAGGTGAGCCGACCAACTTGGCCTCCCAAAGTTCTGGGATTACAGGCATGAGCCACCTCCCCCGACCTGACATTTAGATCAATATTCTTTCTGTTACAGTATACCACAGACCCAGACTAGAGAGATCAATTAGGAATTATTTATTCACAAATATTAGTCTTTTTGGTTACTCGAAAGTAGTATTAAAATTGTAATGTCTGATGCTCACTGGGATGATTGGAAAATAATGTGTTCTGGTACTTCTTTAGTATTCAGAACTATGAACCACCTTACCTGGCACTCCAGTCGAGCTAAAATTAACTAACTGTGAGGTAATGAGGATATAGATAAACTAGTCCACATATGTAATTATGAAAACAGCTCTTACTATTAAATAGCAAGCATTTTGTTTTGAGCCACATTATCATGGTTTAATTAATGCCTGTTCTATGCAAGCCTTCTCTAGAGATTACAGAAGAAAATAATCAAACTGTTCTTTTCATTTTTTTTCGAAAAGAAATGATAGAAAACAGTTTCTTCCTTCGTCTTAGTGGAATCGACAAGAATGGAATTTCTAAAAAGATTTTTTTTCAGCCTACATATTAACTGCCTACATATTAACTATAAAAATTCCAATCTGGAACAACTGCTCCTTTATTTTAAAAACGTCAAGTCAGTAGCCCCCTTGGTTTAAAAATACAAGCACTGTGATTTCTTTTTAGATCTTTATTATATAAAATGTGAGTTTTTGAATTAATTTTTTTGCACAAAACCTTACACAAAATTTCGTTGCACAAAATTAAATTATATTTTTCTTATTTCCTGAGTTGTATGTATATACATACTTATGTTCAATTACATACACATGCACACACACACGTGTGTCTCTGTGTGAATACATATGTGTATATATGTGTGTATGTTCAATGTAATATTTGTGGGAATAATACATATATATGTGTGTGTTCAATTACACACACATAGACATACATATACACGTGTATATATAACACATGTGTGTATATGAGTGTGTGTAATTGAACATATGCATATACACATATGTATTATACACACACGAATATTAAAACTTAGACACAACAAACCTCTGTTTTAGGGAAGTGAATTTTATATCATTTGAAAATAAATTGTAGGCAGATTATTCAGGATAAATCAACTAAAGACATGTTTTAGTTAATGTATGTGTAGGTAATATTCAGTAAAGCACACCACTTAATTCAATGGACCAAATGTTCTGGGCTTTTAGACAGTTTTTAATTTTTGGCTATTACAAATCGTGCTGCTATGAATGCACTTGAACATATCTTTTGGTACACGTATCTACACATTTCTCTTGGTTTTATACTTAGGCATAGATTTGCTAAGTCGTAGGCCTTTTACATGTTTACTTTTAGTAGCTACTGCCAAATGGTTTTCCATAGGTGTTATACCAATTTACACTCTACCAGCAGTGAGTTACTGCTGTGTACCCTCACCCACTTAGTCTTCTTTATGTTAGCTACTCTGGTGTGTGTATATTATTTCATCACAGTCTTCATTTGCATTTCCATGATGACTAATGAATGAATGCTTTTATATATGCTTATTAAACATTTGGATATTCTGTTTTGTGAAGTACTCATTCAAATCTTTCATCCATTCTTCTATTTTCTTGTGTATCTTTGTCCTATTGATTTGTAGAATCTCCTTATATATTCTCCATATGACTTGCTTGATTTATAGAAGCTCTTTTTATATTCTCCATATGAGTTCTTTGTTAGATACGTTTATTGCAAATATTTTCTTCCTGTCCATGGATAGGCCATTCTTTTTGTATCAACCCTGATGCTGTTAGATTATTCTATGGTCAATCAATTCTAAAAGAAAGGAAAGAACACTGGCTTTCATAACAGTAGCCTTGAGGTAAATGCCTGAACCATTACTGTGTGATTTTGGGCAAGCCTCCTAACCTTGAAGAATCTCTTTGCTCACCTTGTAACGTTAATAATACCACTTATAATATGTTGTGAAGATTAAATGAGCTATTTTATGTGACAGAGCCTGGCAGAGTGGCTGGCACATATTAGATCTAGATGCTTAATAAATTTTACAGGATGGAAGGGAATAAAATACTCTTGGTTAATTTCATCTTGGGTATCTGATACTGGCCACAAACTTTTAAAGATTTTCAGTGGCAAGTTTGGTGTTATTGCAGAGCCTCCCTGAGGCCTGCCTTATGTGCATTATGTCTTCATTATCCCTTCTTGTAAACTCAAGGGAGTAAAAAACCCCGAAACCACCAGCCCCTGCTCTGGTTTCCTGAGATGGGGGGTCAGAATATTTGCTTTTTTTCTGTGAAAGTGAAACACACTAGATAATTAGATTTTTAGGAGAGTAAAACACACTGAAAGTAAGAAGATTAAAAAAAAAAACAAGGAATACATATTTCTAAGAGAAACAATTTAAGTGTGTCCAATTGTAACTAACTATCTCCCAAATCTTTTTCTTAATGAAAGCTTTCCTTGGGTTCTGATGGATACATTACAGGTTACATATACACCTATATTTCTGCATTTTATGTATATACTTATATGTGTATATATACATATATACACATTAGGTATATATGTATATATACATATATACACATTAGGTATATATGTATATATATACATATATACACATTAGGTATATATGTATATATATACATATATACACATTAGGTATATATGTATATATATACATATATACACATTAGGTATATATGTATATATACACATATATACACATTAGGTATATATGTATATATACATATATACACATTAGGTATATATGTATATATACATATATACACATTAGGTATATATGTATATATACATATATAC
The DNA here is from genome assembly GCF_028858775.2 of Pan troglodytes. Lineage (NCBI taxonomy): Eukaryota > Metazoa > Chordata > Mammalia > Primates > Hominidae > Pan > Pan troglodytes. The sequence continues at coordinate 80,671,167 of NC_072412.2, read as the reverse complement.
ACATTAGGTATATATGTATATATACATATATACACATTAGGTATATATGTATATATACATATATACACATTAGGTATATATGTATATATACATATATACACATTAGGTATATATGTATATATACATATATACACATTAGGTATATATGTATATATACATATATATACACATTAGGTATATATGTATATATACATATATATACACATTAGGTATATATGTATATATACATATATATACACATTAGGTATATATGTATATATACATATATATACACATTAGGTATATATGTATATATACATATATATACACATTAGGTATATATGTATATATACATATATATACACATTAGGTATATATGTATATATACATATATATACACATTAGGTATATATGTATATATACATATATATACACATTAGGTATATATGTATATATACATATATATACACATTAGGTATATATGTATATATACATATATATACACATTAGGTATATATGTATATATACATATATATACACATTAGGTATATATGTATATATACATATATATACACATTAGGTATATATGTATATATACATATATATACACATTAGGTATATATGTATATATACATATATATACACATTAGGTATATATGTATATATACATATATATACACATTAGGTATATATGTATATATACATATATATACACATTAGGTATATATGTATATATACATATATATACACATTAGGTATATATGTATATATACATATATATACACATTAGGTATATATGTATATATACATATATATACACATTAGGTATATATGTATATATACATATATATACACATTAGGTATATATGTATATATACATATATATACACATTAGGTATATATGTATATATACACATATAAGTATGTATATAAAATGCATAAATATATATATACATTTATATTATACATATATACATTATATATACATATATACATGTTCTGCTCAAATGTTAATGACTTTTATTTCAGTTATAAAACAAATGAAATTGTGACCTGCTTGGTGAGACATGACTAATCCAGGAGCAGCCAGATGGCAGTGCCAGTCAGTTCTCTTGAGTGATGTGACATCATGATCTCATCCAAACACCTGGGTACAGACTTGTAAAACAATAGGGAAAAAGAGCACTTCTGGATTTGACAGTTTTCTAAATCAGATTAACAAATAGAAGCTTAGTATTAATTTATGCCATTTAAAAATCTACCACTCAGCATTTCTATAGTAGCCACTGACATTATTCATTTCTACCAGAGGTAAGGCAGAGTACCCCCACTTTAGTGGTGGCAAACAGAAAAAGTAGAATTGAACAAAATTCAAATTATTGTTGTAATCATCAGATGATTGTAAATCATCAGAGGAGCTACAGTAATTACTCTCCATATTCTAAAAAGGTAGATTTACTCAGGTGAAAAGATAGAGAATTCTGCCCTTTGCTTTTCCGTACGTGTCAACTACGACTGAATATGCGGAGGGATTATTGGAGTTGATATTTCTCTCAAGCTATAAAATGATTTTACAAATCCCCCACTTCCATTCCATTTATAGATCTTTGTTTCCCCCCTCCCTCCCTGAGGAATGCATTTAAGTTAAATGGGAAAGTGCTGGGAATAGAACACTTAATTTTACAATCTGTTACTATATAATTAAACTAGTTCCAAGGGGCCTATTGACTTCCAAGGTTTAATGGGTTAGTGTGGTTCATGAAAACTCCAGGGGGACGCCTGTAAAACCTGATTTGGGACCACATCCTGGTTTTTAACAATGTTGTCCTTTGAGGAATTGTCACTGAATACGTTCTATATTTTCAGTGTTCTGCAGTGCAACAAGTACTTTCTGTTGACCAGCAACCAGGCATACTGTTCACAGCCAGTTATTAGAGGTGACTTGTTAGTCAGCCCTGGAAATCCTATAGCAGAATCCTGTCCCCAACCCTGTCTGCTCCAAGGTTTTGTTGAACATCACTCATGTGCAAGCTTTCTTATGTTTATACTTGATGATATCCTGAATTCTCAAATTTGGATAATACTTACTGGTTTAAAACTGAAAATAATAAAACTTTTTAGGTACTTTAAAATGAAAATTTCTGCACTTTAAATAAATTGGGCAGAATCAAGGGGTTTAGATAGATGTGTAAAATGTCCAGGACAGATTTTGATAATTATATAATCTGTTTTGAGAATTCTTTAAAGGGGTTGCTTTGTAGGGCAAAAGCCCAGGGAAGCTGCTCTAAGTAGATCTGGAGGTCTTGAGAGATGCAAAGAAACATTGAGACTAATGCACTGGGTTCTTTCAGGGAGCAGAATCTTTGGCCTGGAAGTTGAGAGGAAGAAGAAAAGACAGGTTTTGTGAGTTTCATTGTCAGGCATGAAAGCTGTGGGTGGAAATTCAATGGAGATCTTATTAATCATCTCAGCAATCAATCTGTGGACCATGAATTAGTAAGATACTGTAATGTTTGTAATTTATTTTGGTTATGTTTGTCATCTTATGTATTTCCTCTGATGATCAGCAGTGAAATCATTGGAATGTAAAGGTATGTATATGTTAGTTTTGAGGAGGAGTGATGAAAAGTTATTTGTTTATTTTTTTTCAGAGCCACTCTTGATGATAGAATTGGTGATGTGACAGCCACCAAAGGAATGTGACACAAAGTAGAAATGAGAGCTGAGATGTAGCCTGGACCTTTACCATGGAAATGCCCATAAATTGCGTCCCTATTCCTTAAGATTTTATTTAAAGTTATTTTCAGAATGTTGTGCAGTTTCCAATCATACCAAAATCTTCAAAAAAAAAAAAAACCCCACATAATTTACATTTTAAAAGCACTATTGTTGTCATGATAATGGTGGCAAGTAATTTTCAAATTTGGGTTATTTTAGAAACAGGTTAAAAGAAGACAACTATAATATAATCCCAATAAACAAAAGCAAATAAAAAGGCTAAATCATGGGACCATCAGTATATAGATTCTACTTATTACTGTGGTATTTATTCCTTATCTTTATGAAGTAGTTCGTATTTTTTATTATGCAAGTTTTTGAACAAATACAAAAGTTCAGAAAACAGTATAATGAACAGCATATACCTATCACTCAGGTAATCCGGATTTTTCACACTTGCATCATCTATCTTTTGTTTGGGACTGAAATATTTTAAAGCACATCTAAGACCTTATCCTGACTTATCTTTTCATTTTAGTGATCTCCTTGCAAGTAATTGTAGCAGATAATACTATCATCATTTGATAGGAGAAGCTGAGTCCCATACTTTTAACTTGCCTAAGGTCACCCGAGGAGTTAGTAGCAGAGCTATGATCGCCTCTTTCTCAACTCCATTAGACTTGCTGGCATCATTTCACAGTTCCCAGTGCCCCTTGTCCTTGAGAACTGTTCCCTGCGTAAGACTTAGTTTTAGCAGGTCTGTCCTTTTTTACTGTGTGACAACCCTAACATCCCAACCAAGATGTAACGGATGGACCGTGATGGATACTCAAGCTCTGATGAGCCAGTCAGTTTCCTTCCTTTTGGAATTCATTATTGGGGCTATAAAACAAGTCTGTCTTTCAGGAGGTGTTGAGATACATGCTACTTTGGAAATGATGGGTCAGAGAAAGTCTCCCTGAGAGGAGATACCTGAATAAAGTCTGGAAAGAATAAAGGGGGGAACTGATATGGTTTGGATCTGTGTTCCCACCAAATCTCTTGTTAAATTGTAATCCCCAAGGCTGGAGATGGGATCTGGTGGGAGGTGACTGGATCATAGGAGAAGATTTCTCATGAATGGTTTAGCTCCGTCCCTCTTCCTTGTGATATCACTGTCCTTGTGATAGTGAGTGAGTTCTCATGAGATCTGGTTGTTGGAAAGTGTGCAGCACCTCCCCTGTTCTCTCGCTTCCTCCTGGACCAGCCTGTGAGGTGCTGGCTCCCTCTTTGCCTTTCGCCATGGTTGTAAGTTTTCTGAGGCTTCCCCTAAAGCTGAGCAGATGCTAGCATCATGTTTCATGTACAGCCACAGAACCATGAGCCAATTAAACCTCTTTTCTTTATAAATTACTCAGTCTCAGGTATTTCTTTATAGCAGTGTGAGAATGGACTAACACAGAGACCCATGCTGACATCGGGGAAAAAATGGTGATCCAGGCAGAGTGAACAGCAATAGCAAAGGCCTCAAGGTGGGACATGCTTGGATGTTCAAGGAAGAGGTGAGAGTAGGGGATTCAAAGACAAGCATGGCAGGTGATGGTGGCAAACAGACACCAAAAGAAAGATCATAGAGGGCCTTGAGGGCCAAGGTAAGGTCTTTGGAGGTTTGTCTGAATTTGATGGGAGCATTCTGCAAGGTTTGGAGGTTTGGAGCAAATAGGTGATAGAATCCAACTTACAAATTGAAGGGACCCCAAGTAGCCATGTGGAGAATAGACTGTAGGGACCAGAGGGAAGAAATGGGGAGAGTTGTTAGGACATGGCAACAACCCAGGTAAAAGATGATGGTGGCTAGGATGAAAATGATAGTTGTGGAGGTGGTGAGATACAGTTCCTGGAAACTGTCCCTCAAGAGACCTAACTTCCCCAGGGTTCTGTGAGAAGACACAGAAAAATTTCTAAAAATTACTTTTTGGTTTGTTTAACTAGTTTGAGCTGTTTTCTTTGTCTTACAGTAAAAAAAATCTTACCAAAGACTCTGTAGTCTTTGCCATTCCACAGTACTTGACGAATGCTTACTATGTGCATAGTTGACTGTGGCAGGTTGTAGTTCCAAAAGATGGCCAAACAATACTTTCCATCCCACCCAATCTTCTTACAATGTGACCTTGCCATCCCCTATTAACAGCTGGAGTCTATGTCACCTTCCCTTAAGATGGGACTGCCTGGCTCAATAGAATCTGGTGGAAGTAACACCATCTGACTTTCTGAGACTACATCATAGAAATATCATTTGACCCAGCGATCCGATTACTGGGTATATACCCAAAGGATTATAAATCATGCTACTACAAAGACACATGCACACATATGTTTATTGCGGCACTATTCACAATAGCAAAGACTGGGAACCAACCCAAATGTCCATCAATGATAGACTAGATTAAGAAAATGTGGCAGATATACACCATGGAATACTATGCAGCCATAAAAATGGATGAGTTCATGTCCTTTGTAGTGACATGGATGAAGCTGGAAGCCAACATTCTGAGCAAACTATCACAAAGACAGAAAATCAAACACTGAATGTTCTCACTCATAGGTGGGAAGTGAACAATGAGAACACTTAGACACAGGGTGGGGAACATCACACACTGGGGCCTGTTGTGGGGTGGGGGGAGGGGGGAGGGATAGCATTAGGAGATATACCTAATGTAAATGACCAGTTAATGGATGCAGCAAACCAACATGGCACATGTATACTTATGTAACAAACCTGCACATTGTGCACATGTAACCTAGAACTTAAAGTATAATAAAATAATAATAATAATAATAACAATAATAATAATTGGACCAAAAAAAAAAAAAAAAAGCAAGATGGCATTCCTCTGGCTCTCTCAGGAGGCTTGCCCTTGGAATTTGGTCACCATACTATGAGGTGGCTCAGGCCACATGGAAAAGCCACACATAGGTGTTCAGCCCCAGCAGAAGTCCTAGCTGACATGGATTTTCTGCATGACCTGTTAGTGAGGGAGCCGTTGAGATGACTCCAGTATCATCCAGTGTCTGACTGCAACCACATGGGGGAACTTTAGCAAGAACCACCTAGCTAAGCCCAGTCAGCTCCAGAACCATGCAAATAAAACAAATAATTGTTTTAAGTCACTAGTGTTGGGTGGTTTGTTACATAGCAATGGATAACTGATTTGGTTACCGTATGTATTGCATTATCTAGGACATCTGATTTAAACCATTATATTTTTCTAATAATAGTGAATAATTCTATGGTACTTATTACATGCCAAACATTGTTTTATGTGCTTTACATGTAATAACTCTTTTAATCCTCACAATGGGCTTATGAATTAGGTACCATTATCATCCCATTTTACATATGAGAAAATTGAAGCATAAAGAGGCTCAAGGTCAAACACTTTATAAATATTGTGCTAAGTTTTGAACCAGATGGTATGAGCTCCAAAGCCCATATATTTAAACATTACCCTAAGCTGCCTCAGATCCTGATGGACTATTTATCAGGAGCCTTGCCTCAATTCTGTGTCCCTGATAGCCAGTAGTTATGACAGTACTTAGAGAATAGCAGAGATAATATAATCCAGAATAGTTGGTCTAAGAAGTATTTGTGTTTGCCATTCTTTGCCTAGAAAAAGCAAACAGCAAAACTAAACATCCAACAGATGAAACAAAGGAAAATAAAACACATTGACCCTCCTAAAATTATTTTTTCTCAAAATCAAATAAAAATGTATTTCCTGGGCCACCCAGATAACTTTAAGCATCCTAGTCAAAGCACTTACGTGCAAATACTTAACAGAAGCCATATTTCTTACTGTGTGTGGCTATTTCACTCTGTCATGGAAACAAGGACTTTATAGAAATTTATGAAAATGGGTCCAAATATGCATTTAGACATGGCTCAAGACAATGGTTTAAGTAGATGAAATTTTTTTTTGTTTTTTCCACCATTCCCTTGTTTTGTCTTTCCTCAGGTAACTCTTAGCCTACTTGATGACTTCCCCTAAATTTAATCCAATAAATACTTATTGAGCTCAGAACTTCTTTACAGGCGGATATGTGATTAACCAACACGATGCACTTCTCTTAGGATGTGACCAGTGGAGGAAGGCTAGGGGCTGGGGGTTTGTGCTTATAATGGGAGAAGCTTCTAAAAACTTCATACAGAATGTGAGAGACACGACTTACATTTCCAAGCAGGGGCAGGAAGAAGGACATTGCAGGTGTATCGACCAGCATGGGCAAAGGCTATGAGGTATGTTCCTGAAGAGTTTAGGTATCAGTGAGTGGCCCCAAGGCTAGAGAGTATTTTCAAGAGAGGAGTAGCAAGGAACAGTTGAGTGGAATCGGAAGAGAAGGGAGTAAACACTTATCGGGTACCTAATCTTAGTATATAAAGTCAGGCACTTGACTATTTCACTTTATCTCCACCCAAATCTGTGAGACATGGGAGAGATGCCTATACCCAAAGAGCTCTAGAAAGTGCCAGAAACTCAACCTCAATGGGTAAATGAACTCCAGAGAGGTATTAGCTGCAGGTTCTTTCATTGTGGAATGGAAGGTTTGGACTTCAGTTAAATTTCTCTATTAGGAGGAGTATTTTTAGAAGTGGAGAGTTGAAAGCTGGCCCTTTTAGGCAGCACATATCACTTTCAGAGTTACAACCTATACAACACAGTCCTGGGATCTCATTTCCAGAGAAATTCACCCCAGCACTCTCTGGAGTTTGCTCTATGGTAAAAGGCAGGATAGGCCTCCTAGTTCTGAATTGGCAAGAAGAGCAGAGTGGCGTCAAAGTCGCCAAAGTGTCACAGTGCTTCACCAGCAGGACTGTTTCCTCATCATGCGGGACATATTCCTTATCCTCCTTGCCTCAAAGGATGTTAGTGACAATTAAAAATAACTAGACAGGCCGGGCGCGGTGGCTCACGCCTGTAATCCCAGCACTTTGGGAGGCCGAGGTGGGCGGATCACGAGGTCAGGAGATCGAGACCATCCTGGCTAATACGGTGAAACCCTGTCTCTATGAAAAATACAAAAAATTAGCCAGGTGTGGTGGCGGGCGCCTGTAGTTGCAGCTACTCAGGAGGCTGAGGCAGGAGAATGGTGTGAACCCAGGAGGCGGAGCTTGCAGTGAGCCAAGATCGCGCCACTGCACTCCAGCCTGGGCGACAGAGTGAGACTCCGTCTCAAAATAAAAATAAAAATAAAAATAACTAGACAAACATTTCTGTTACAATGAACTTTGCCTTTTAATCCAGTCAATTCCATTTAATTTTAATACCATTTTAAATTTTCAACTGCTTCTTAGAGGGTTGTGGGTGGGGAGGGAAGGGCTGAATTTTGTTTTTCTTATTTTACCAGGATGATATCAGTAGAAAGAAAACTAAATTTGGAAAGAAAACCAAGTTTGGGATCATGGCTTAACCACTTATTTGCAAACTGAGGGGTCTGGCAGGGGCAACCTCAATCTTTTGAACCTCAGGTACCTACAATTAACTCATCATCTACCTCACTGGGCTATTGTAAAGATTTTCTACCTTAATAAAAAATGCTTTGAAGAGAAGAATCAAAGAGGCAATAAAAAATGATAAAGGGGATATCACCACCGATCCCACAGAAATACAAACTACCATCAGAGAATACTACAAACACCTCTACGCAAATAAACTAGAAAATCTAGAAGAAATGGATAAATTCCTTGACACATACACTCTCCCAAGACTAAACCAGGAAGAAGTTGAATCTCTGAATAGACCAATAACAGGATCTGAAATTGTGGCAATAATCAATAGCTTACCAACCAAAAAGAGTCCAGGACCAGATGGATTCACAGCCGAATTCTACCAGAGGTACAAGGAGGAACTGGTACCATTCCTTCTGAAACTATTCCAATCAATAGAAAAAGAGGGAATCCTCCCTAACTCATTTTATGAGGCCAGCATCATTCTGATACCAAAGCCAGGCAGAGACACAACCAAAAAAGAGAATTTTAGACCAATATCCTTGATGAACATTGATGCAAAAATCCTCAATAAAATACTGGCAAACCAAATCCAGCAGCACATCAAAAAGCTTATCCATCATGATCAAGTGGGCTTCATCCCTGGGATGCAAGGCTGGTTCGATATACGCAAATCAATAAATGTAATCCAGCATATAAACAGAGCCAAAGACAAAAACCACATGATTATCTCAATAGATGCAGAAAAGGCCTTTGACAAAATTCAACAATGCTTCATGCTAAAAACTCTCAATAAATTAGGTATTGATGGGACATATTTCAAAATAATAAGAGCTATCTATGACAAACCCACAGCCAATATCATACTGAATGGGCAAAAACTGGAAGCATTCCCTTTGAAAACTGGCACAAGACAGGGATGCCCTCTCTCACCACTCCTATTCAACATAGTGTTGGAAGTTCTGGCCAGGGCAATTAGGCAGGAGAAGGAAAGAAAGGGTATTCAATTAGGAAAAGAGGAAGTCAAATTGTCCCTGTTTGCAGATGACATGATTGTATATCTAGAAAACCCCATTGTCTCAGCCCAAAATCTCCTTAAGCTGATAAGCAACTTCAGCAAAGTCTCAGGATACAAAATCAATGTGCAAAAATCACAAGCATTCCTATACACCAACAACAGACAAACAGAGAGACAAATCATGAGTGAACTCCCATTCACAATTGCTTCAAAGAGAATAAAATACCTAGGAATCCAACTTACAAGGGATGTGAAGGACCTCTTCGAGGAGAACTACAAACCGCTGCTCAAGGAAATAAAAGAGGATACAAAGAAATGGAAGAACATTCCATGCTCATGGGTAGGAAGAATCAATATCGTGAAAATGGCCATACTGCCCAAGGTAATTTACAGATTCAATGCCATCCCCATCAAGCTACCAATGCCTTTCTTCACAGAATTGGAAAAAACTACTTTAAAGTTCATATGGAACCAAAAAAGAGCCCGCATCGCCAAGTCAATCCTAAGCCAAAAGAACAAAGCTGGAGGCATCACGTTACCTGACTTCAAACAATACTGCAAGGCTACAGTAACCAAAACAGCATGGTACTTGTACCAAAACAGAGATATAGATCAATGGAACAGAACAGAGCCCTCAGAAATAACGCCACATATCTACAACTATCTGATCTTTGACAAACCTGAGAAAAACAAGCAATGGGGAAAGGATTCCCTATTTAATAAATGGTGCTGGGAAAACTGGCTAGCCATATGTAGAAAGCTGAAACTGGATCCCTTCCTTACACCTTATACAAAAATCAATTCAAGATGGATTAAAGACTTAAACGTTAGACCTAAAACCATAAAAACCCTAGAAGAAAACCTAGGCATTACCATTCAGGACATAGGCATGGGCAAGGACATCATGACTAAAACACCAAAAGCAATGGCAACAAAGGACAAAATTGACAAATGGGATCTAATTAAACTAACAAGCTTCTGCACAGCAAAAGAAACTACCATCACAGTGAACAGGCAACCTACAAAATGGGAGAAAATTTTCTCCACCTACTCATCTGACAAAGGGCTAATATCCAGAATCTACAATGAACTCAAACAAATTTACAAGAAAAAAACAAACAACCCCATCAAAAAGTGGGCGAAGGACATGAACAGACACTTCTCAAAAGAAGACATTTATGCAGCGAAAAAACACATGAAAAAATGCTCACCATCACTGGCCATCAGAGAAATGCAAATCAAAACCACAATGAGATACCATCTCACACCAGTTAGAATGGCAATCATTAAAAAGTCAGGAAACAACAGGTGCTGGAGAGGATGTGGAGAAATAGGAACACTTTTACACTGTTGGTGGGACTGTAAACTAGTTCAACCATCGTGGAAGTCAGTGTGGCGATTCCTCAGGGATCTAGAACTAGAAATACCATTTGACCCAGCCATCCCATTACTGGGTATATACCCAAAGGACTATAAATCATGCTGCTATAAAGACACATGCACACGTATGTTTATTGCGGCATTATTCACAATAGCAAAGGCTTGGAACCAACCCAAATGTCCAACAATGATATACTGGATTAAGAAAACGTGGCACATATACACCATGGAATACTATGCAGCCATAAAAAATGATGAGTTCATGTCCTTTGTAGGGACATGGATGAAATTGGAAATCATCATTCTCAGTAAACTATCGCAAGAACAAAAAACCAAACACTGCATATTCTCACTCATAGGTGGGAATTGAACAATGAGATCACATGGACACAGGAAGGGGAACATCACACTCTGGGGACTGTTGTGGGGTGGGTGGAGTGGGGAGGGATAGCATTGGGAGATATACCTAATGCTAGATGACGAGTTAGTGGGTGCAGCACACCAGCATGGCACATTTATACGTATGCAACTAACTTGCACAATGTGCACATGTACCCTAAAACTTAAAGTATAATAAAAAAATTAAAAAAAAAAGAAAATTATAAACTACTGATATTTGCTATGATATATAGAGCTGTTTTTGTGCAATTGTATTACCCTAGCTCCCAGTAAATAGTCCAACAGGATCTGAGGAAGTTTATTACCCTAAACTGCCTCAGATCCTGTTGGACTAACTAAACAGTGAGAAGCAGTCCATAATCCTAAATCCATTTATTTGTATAATGTCTCCATTTACTGAGTTCCTGGCATTTTGTATAATACCTATGTACTAACGCTTGGAAGTGTAAGAGTTTAGGGTAATAAACTGCCTCAGATACTGTTGAACTATTTATCAGGAGCTGCATCACTCATTCATATTTACAAGAGATTTTTGTGTCTAGCTTGACTCATTTAACAGGAACAAGATGTCCATATGCCACAACATAGGCTGGCCCATAAATCAAATCCTGCCCTTCTTTGAACAATCCGGTGTGTCTGTCATGTGTCAAGCCTAACAAAACACTGAGAAGCAGTCCATAATCCTAAATCCATTTATTTGTATAATGTCTCCATTTATTGAGTTCCTGGCATTTTGTATAATACTTATGTACTAACGCTTGGAAGTATAAGAGTAGTAGTTGAGATTTTATCATGATTTGAGTATTGAAATCTTATTAAGATATGAAAAAATGCACCTTCTTCCTCTACCAAAAGAGATCTAGATACCAAGGTAAAATATGGCTTCTGTTTTCCACATAAATAAATTTTTGATATGCTTAAATATAGCAGTATTGATAGCTTTGATGATTGTATAGATAATGAAAACTGCACTAGTTGCCGCAAGTCTATCTTTAGTCAAGATAAAAAAAAAATTACCATTGAAGAATATAGATGGGAACAAAGACAAACGTTAGTCCTAGTAGACTTGACTTTATATAATCCACAATTTTTCTTACTTTATTTGCAGCTGAAGTTGATCCTGGAAAGAGACTCTTTAGGGAGAGAACATTGTTTCCTTTCCCAGAACATCATGTCAGGCGGGTAAGCAAGCAGGCACACTTTATTCTTTTTCTCTCTTTACCTGTAACATTGATATAAAGAAGTTCACAGAGTAAATGCTACTTGGGAAAAGTAGCATTTTCATTTTAATACACAGAAATGACTTGTCATCCAAAATTTAAACTCATGTTACTTCATAGAGTCCAAAGCACAAGAAAATAGTTATTTTATCAACTAATTGCCTGCCGCTGAATTTCATTTAAGCCTGCTCTACTGCTCCCATAACATTTTACAGATCACTGTCTGCACTTCAATAGGCTCCGTGCAATGTGCTAGTAGAATCTATTTCTTTCCATAGGACCTTCCTGTCTTAGAAGTGACATTGATAATTATCTCCCTTTCACATGGGCGCCCACCAGCTGAAGTGCCTAGGTGACTTCCTGCCCACACAGATGATTAGAGTTTTGCAATTCACATTGACTCAGGCAGCAGAATCAAATTCCCCACCTCCATCTGGCAGTTCCCTCTTCGGTCTGCTGCACCCTAAGGACAAAATGAGGACAGCAACGTCATCCTTACCCACCTCTCTCTCAGGGTGAGAATTTCTCCTTGAATGGCTGTGAAGGCAGCAGGGCGTTGCTTCAATTTAGGTGAACATTAATATTAAACAATGGCTCTCCCTGGGAGTAGGTGGCTGCAGATTGAATGCTAAGCTGCTTCAGTAAGACTGAAACTGAACAAGAAATAAAAAAGAAACTAAATCTAGAAGAGGGCTGAAGGAAGAAAGCACCAGATTTTTAAAGATTTGCCAAGTGCGGAAGCTTAGCAGGATGAAGAACATTTATTTGTCTGTAAATGATGGTAATTTTCCATTGCTCCTTATCATGCAGTCTTTCAATACATTGAATTCAGGATAGAAATACGTTTGTGATTTCATTCAGAACCTTAGCATTTTGTATTATAGTGGGAAGTACATTATTCACGTTTTGATGACTTAGAGGATTTTAGTAGTTGTTGCCCTAATTTTTCACACTGTGTCCACATCTTTTGCAATGTGATTTTGTGGTTCCTCCCAAGAGATGGCTTCCATTTTTCTACCTCCTGAATACAGATTGGCTTTTTAACATACTTTGGCCAAAGAACTTGGTGAAAGTGACCACACACCATTCTGGCTTTGAGCACTTCCTTCTTCTCTTGGAACCTTGCTACAGCTGTGTGAATAGTCTGCCGAGGATTAAACACCATGTGGAAGGGCTTAGTTGTTTCAGCTAAGGCCATTTTAGAAATGCCTGTAGCTAGCTGAACAGTGGCTAGCAAAGAGTGATCCACAGCTGACCATAGATGCATAAGCGAGCCCAGGTGACACAATGACCTGAGTGATAATATAAGACTGTTCTTTTAAGATTCTGAGTTTTGGGTAGTTTGTTATGCTATGATAGCTAACTGATGATGCAACCACCAAGAATATAAGGCATGGTATTTATTTTTGTTTTTAAATATTCATTTAAAACTATTTTAGATCTTTAAATGAATAAAACAACAGGATAAAATGAATTAGGATTCACTGGCCCACTTACAACCAAATCACGTGAGTGGCAAACAATGAAGCTTTAGATGCAATCTGAGGTCAGGCTCTTCAGTCTTGTGAATCAGGATGATGCAGCTGGATTTGTTTTTCCTTAAGGGCAATGATGATTCTTTGAAATTTTTTTTTTTAGAATTAAAGAAAATTATAGGATATTGCAAAAATAGTGCACAGAGGCCATAAACTTCACCCAGCTTCCTCCAATGGTGACATCCCATGTAACTATAGCACAATATCAAAACCAGGAAACTGACATTGATACAATGCTGTTAACTAGACTATGGATCTTATTTGACCTGTTTTTAAATCACTAATGGTGTGTGTGTGTGTGTGTTTGTGTGTGTGTGTGTTTGCAGTTCTATGAAATTTGATTCCATGTATACATCCATGGGACCACTAATCAATGAAGATGCAGAACTATTTCATTACCATGAAGGAAATCTTTTAGGTTGCTCCCTTTCAGTTGCACCACCCCATCTCTGTCCTCTGGAATCCACTAAATCTGTTCTCATTCTTTTTAGTTTTGTAATTTATTTTTAGAATATTATACAAATAGAATAATCCAGCACATGAGCTTTTTGGATTGCTTTGAAGTGCTGTAAGCAGTGGAATAATGTGGTTGATTTTCTTGTTAGTAAGAGCACTACAGCACTCAGATTGCACTAAGAAGACTGTTTTGGAGAAATGGGAGACTTGAGGAAGGGGAACAGGCAATATATCGTTCTAGTAATACCGGTGGAAGATGATGATGGCTTGAGATACAGTGGTGGTGGTGTGGACAGAACCAAGTGTGAATGATATTCAGGAGATTGAATTGACAGGATTTATATCAGTTAATGTAGAGTAAGAGGCAAGGAATGAGAGAAGTTGAAAATTCATGAACTCATTTGATCATTTGTTTAAAAATATTTGAGTGCCTGCTGTTGTACTAAGTGTGGGCAATACAGCATGAACAAGACTGTGACCTCATGGGAGTTTACATTTTCATTGAGAGGCAAATTGCTAAACACACTCACACATACACACATATGCACACACATATAATAAATAGATACCAGTTGCAAAGTAGAGGATTAAAACTGGGTACTGTAAATAAAAACAAATAAATCTTATTGTCATTCATTATGATAGGAAACTCCAGAATGGAAGGTTGAGAAAGGAGAAAAGGATAACTGAGAAACATGCTAGTTGAAGGTATCTTTGCAGGATATCCTGAGGGCAGTTGTATAAATATCTCACCTAATTCGTCAAGATGCCCTCAGATAGCAAATCAAGAGTCCTTAAAATTCTAACTATTGTTCTTTATAGGAGTACACACTAAGAAGAGTTAGAGGAATGAAAGAATAATGAGACAAGTTAACATTCATTGGATGTTCACAGTGTGCCTGGCACTTTTCTAAGCTCTTTACATAGATTAACTCTTTGCCACAATCCTATAAAATTTAATTAATTGATCTCTGCAGCAAACCTATAAAATAGGGAGTTATTATTGCCATTTTCCAGATGAGGAAACTGCTAAGGAATAGAAAGGTAGCTAGTAAAAGAGCACTACAGGCCGTTGCCCTAACCACTATTCTATACCATCTCTCTTTCAAATGTGTACCCTTACTGGAACTGTGTAAGCACATGTTTTACTCTAATTTTTATCATTCTTGGATTTGTGGTGGTTTTACTTACCAACCTATCTAAAGTAATTATGCTTAATCTCCCAAGTGCTCCCTTTAATAAAACAGAGTCTGTTCACATCCCATAAAATATTTAATTTCCCATTAGAGAGGATCCTGGTCCCTAAGGCTCTACCAATCTTCACTGGGATAGTTTTACAAATGACTCTTAGTATATATGGGCAAGTTATAAGTTTTCTGTCAGGGCCAGGGCTAGGATGAGGTGCCTAGGAAACAAGATTTAAGGATGTGCTCATCTCAGGTGCTCACCCTACACTTGCATGGCTCTAAGAGTTTATGTCTCCTTAAATGTTGTGCTTTAAGCACTTAGCTTGTCTCTCCTTAGTCCCTGCCTTGTTTTTCATTCTGTCTTCCTGGTGATTAAACACTTTTGCATGTGCTTTTATATATGGTATCTGAACTTACACTATAACAGCATTTTGCCCTTCTGGTCTGTGGTCCCTAGCTGCTTGAGGGACAGTTCTATCATCTTTACAATTGTATCTTTAGCACATAGCACACAGTAGATGCTTAATGACTATTTTCCAAATGAATTAAGTGGAGCCTATTCAGAAACATACTCTAAAAATCTGGATTACATTACATTTTCTGTACCCTTGAGGTGTTCAAATACCAAAAATGGAGAGACATAAATCAACTAGTTACACATTGATGAGCTAAGATCTGTGATAAAGGCATGGGCAGAGGGCTTTTCAAGCAGAGAGGAGGTTGTAAAAAAAACTGTATGAGAGCTGTAGGGTGAGATCTCATATCTTGAGTCAATTCTGACCATCCCATCAACTTCTTCCATGCATACGCAAGTCTGCAGGGCAGCCAGGCTGATTCATTGAAAGCAATGAGGCAAGGAGTGGAAGAGTAATTTCTGAACATGAATTACCTAATGGAGGAGTTGGGGATGGAGTACAGGAAGGACGAGGAGGAGGAGGAATTTGTCTTCTAAAAATTTAATTTGTCATGCCATCAGGACACCCAAATGGAGTATTCTCTGGAAGCCTTGAAATTCTAGGGGGCTCAAGAGAGAAACAATCAAGGATAAAGCTGTAACTTTGGAAGCTGTAGCAGATCAGCAACATTTGAAGAGTTAGAAAAAAGTGAGATCACCTAGGTACAGAATAGAGTAAGGAGAAATAAGCAGCGAAAAACTGATAGAATGTGTGGTGTCCATTTATAATCATCATGCTTCACAGTAACATCCCGTCTTTCTGTGTACGAACAATTTGTCTACAGAAATGCCAAAGCACCCTTTCAGTTAGAGGTGTCACATGGCTTGACAGCTGACACCTTCTTCAATGGGAATGCATTTGGGCTATAACATAAACACCAGAGGGGGTAAGCCCTGAGCATACTGCTCTCAGGGGACACCTTTTTTTTCGTTTTGTTTTGTTTTTTAATGAACAAAAGGTGTTCTTTGGTTTTTCAGAAGATAGATTTGTAACCAAACATCTATTCTTGGGAGACAATGAAATTATTCCTGGAAATATTTGTAAAATTCCATATGAACAAGACCGGTGTTTCTTGCATTTTAATTGCCTCTCTCTCTCAAACCCCTGTGATAGCAAAATGTTGTGTTTTATGAGGTTTTTCCAGAGTACTAAATCTTGACATAATCAATACTATGTATGTTAACTATCTTCAGGCTGTCTGTAGTAAGTTTGAATTATTAGATTCCTCTGAGGTCTAGACTATTTTTCTTTCAGCTATCAGTTACCATTTATCTATCCATCTATAGTACATAGATATTTTACAGGAATATTTCTAGGTACATAAATAAAATTATGTGGCTGGTGGCAAAGACTGGTTGTTATAGCAAGGCTCCGGTGTATTATATTTAACCCAAACTGTAATAAAAAAGAGAGAGAGATTGAGAGAGAGAGAAGAGGAGAGACTGTGTGCTTCTCAGTCCTTGCTGGTGCCTTCTTGAAACTGCCAGAAAAGACACTCTGTAACGAGACTGTGTTGTCTGTGACACTCTCACATCACAGACACAGCGACTTGGGAAAGCAATGGTATACTGCAGATATAAAGTGTTATTAATTAAACATCCCAGTACAGCAGTTCCCAGAAGCTATGATCAACTAGATAGAGAATATTATGTTTTTCTTTTTACAACTGCCTGTGAGCATTTATGGAAAAAAATATTAGATTCATTCTCTTATCCATTCTCCTCAAATCTTCTCCTTCCTCTTCCTCCCTTCCCTGCTTCTTCCTCTCAACTCTACTACTTCTCTCCACAAAGAATTGAGAACAGCTTAGATGAGAACACACATGTTAAAAAGGTAATTAAAATAAAGATCAGGGAAATTTTAAATGAAGCTGGAAATTCAATACCAGGGAAAGGAAGAACACACATTCACAGAGTATCAGGGTCAGCCCAGTTCTTACAGTTGAGCCCCAAATTGGCTCTGAATTTTTTAGCAGGTGAAGCAAAATGGAAGACAAGCATGGCTACATAATTCTTCTCTTAAAAAAGAAGTATCACAGTTTCTCAGGGGAAGCAAAGTTATCCTAGCAGAGATTTTTTTTTTCTTAGAGTCTCTGATAGGAGTACCAGGCATTTAAAATTTTTATGTAACCTTTGCAACATGACAAACATTATTTTAAACAGGTCGCAGTTGAAGAAACTGCGAACAAACTCATAAAATTGTTTATTCAAAATCATACCAGTACTAAAAGGTGGTGTCAGGATTCAAACCCAGGTTATCTGATTCTTATTCTGGTTCCAGAATGCTGCTGCTTCCATTGCATGCATCCCCTCTTCTGAGACACTGTAACCTACCCTGCTTTCTTTAATAGATGCATTCCTAAAAGACTTTTTTTTGTTAAATATATGCATGTATGTACCTATAAAATAGCAAATAGATAGAACCTATATGTCAAATCAAATTGTATTTTTCCATTGACAAGATTCGTGATTTCAGGGATTTTTTTCTCATAACTACTATTTAGCTGGAAGCAGCTCCCAACTTTTAACCTTACCTTTGTTAGCATCAGAACAATTTTTCAATTGAAATTCTCCACAGAGCCCCATATACAAGAAAAGATTGAAAGAGAGCTCCTCTGGAGGAGGCTGGGGTGGGCCAGAGGGAGCACTATGCTCTCAGAGACCCCTGGAGCAACTCCATCAACACAGTCTGAAACAAATCCCTTTAGAATTTACAAACAGCTGCCATAGTCACTGCCACATTTAACTATTTAATTTGTAGTTTGAAATAATCCTGTTGAGCAGATCAGTTTGGACTTTCCTTCATTTGGAAGTTAAAAAAATTGAGGCTCTAAGTTTGTGACGTTCTGGCCACTGTTCATCAGCTGGCATCTGTGTTCTTTATTGCTCAGGTTGAGTTAGTCTAGAAAACAGGGAGGACAGCAGGCAGTGTGAGAAGTTGATATCAAAGAACGAGTTGCTTCCTAGCAACGTGTCTTAGGAGTCCCATCTGATTGGTCAAGAAGCCCTAAAGCAGAGAGTGGAGGAGCCCAAGTGACTGATGGTGACATATCCTATGTTAACCAAGAGTCAACATTTGTCTTACTGTTCTTAAATCATTTTTCATAACCTCCTTGAACGAGTAAAAAGCCAGGCCAAAGGTACTTTTAAAATGAAATAAGAGGACCAAAGAGATATTGTGGTCATGTAGAAAAGAGCAAAGAAGGACTTAGAAACCCCCTTCATTCTAGAATGGTTGGTAAGAAGGTTATACATTTCTGCTCCTCTGTTTTACCTGGCCTGACTTCTTTTGAAATAAACATTTAAGTCCCTTTCTCTCTTTATTTTTCCATTACAGAAAATTCAAATATGTAACAAAGTAGAGAGAATTTATTCTGTCATCACTCAGCTTCAGTAATTACATGCGTGTGACCAATTTTGTTTTATTCATATACTCCTCCCACCCTGGATTATTTTGAAGCAAATCTATGATATGATTTATTTATTCTGAAATGTATCAATGTAATAGAAGCAGTGTCTTATTTACTCGAAGAGCATCAAGTTCTACCTTCTCAATTGAGAGAGGGGGGTGGCCTAAGGGACGTTTCTGCTGTCACAACCACAGATGGCGATTCTGTAACTGATTGTGAGATTCATGCTTAGGAGTTTGTTTCTGTTCTTTCACACTTGGGAAGAGAGGCTGGAGACTTGTCTGTCTCAGAATAAATAATGCCTGAACATTAATTGTTTGGGAAGTCAGAACTTGGTGACTATGCCTTCAAAATACCTTTGGCTGCTCTTTTATGCTCTCTTGCTACCTCTGATTGAAGTAGCTTAATGCCGTAATGTAAGAGCATTTATTTCCATAATTGAGAGCAGGATCCTCCAAATGGGGTTCATAGACTCTTAGATACTCCAAGGAGGAGCATTAGGAGGTCTATGGACATCCTGAAATTATGTACAAAATTTTGCATCAATGTGTGGTGTATATTTTTTAAGGGTTCATAGTTTCTGTCTTCTCAAAGGTACCTGTGACTCCCTAAAAATATTAACATTGCTGCACTAATCTTTGCACTTGTGCATGGAGAGGCCCATCTGCTATTGTAGTGGATCACAGTAAACCATGAGTCCATGAGTCTATGAATGCAGATATGATTCATGCCAAAGAGTATGAAACCAAAGTCCCGTAAATGCCAGAGAAGGGATAGAATTTTCATTTTGATAGAAGGTGCCTTGTAGATATCAGGGAGGGAAGGCATTGCAGCCAGCATTTAAGGAACTATTAGATAAACTGTCAGTTGACAGTCAACCTCAAAGGACACAAGTCTTTAATAGGGCACTTGATGCCACAGTTAGGTAGTTACTTCTTCCAAGAACTATAGTGTTCACTGGGCTCCAAAGGCAACTTTTTCTATTTATCTGTTTAAGGGTGAATATGGTGATATTGAAACACTGTAAAATGAAGGTTGATGGTGTTGAGATTTTATTCAGAGATATTAAGGTTATTTTAGTTCAAATATTTTATTAAATATGTAGATTGCAAAAATGGTCACAGTCCTTTACTGTTCTCTGGCCATAACCTTAATAATGTGACTTTGCAGGCTCTCTCATCAAAAGGTAGAGACCCTGCCATCCCCTTGAATCCGGACTGGCTTTGTGACTTGTTTTGGCCAACAGACACAGTGGAAATAATAGGTTTTCATTTCAATACTGGTTTCAAAGACACTTTGCATACCACACTTTTTGTTATCTCTCTTGGGACCCCTCCTGTCCCATTCTGTTCACCTCTGAGCACATCAGTGCTAGCTTGCTGGAAAATGACAGACTATGTGCTCCAGGACTGCATCAACCCTGCTTTCCTAGCCAAGTTCTCATGTATGAGAAGGAGGTATCAGCAAAACCTCTTACCCTTGCTTTCCCTGCTCCTGCTGAGTGAAGATGCATAGGAGAGGTGAGCTGAGACCTAAAGAACCCAGTCTATATTTCTAACCCACAGAATCATGAACTATGTAAATGGTAATTATTTTAAACTACTCAATTGCAAGAGGAAGGGGAGCTTGTTACATGGCAAAAGCTAACTCATACATTAGGAATCACGTCTTCTCAA
Organism: Pan troglodytes; assembly: GCF_028858775.2. Taxonomy (NCBI): domain Eukaryota; kingdom Metazoa; phylum Chordata; class Mammalia; order Primates; family Hominidae; genus Pan; species Pan troglodytes. Next base: position 80,650,250 of record NC_072412.2, on the reverse strand, counting down.
AATAGAATCACATTCTCATTATCTGCAGAGATTTCAGTGCCCCTGAATCTCTGACATTTAACTCAATTTTCTGTTTATTTCTATACCTTGTATTCAAGTGCACAAATTACCTTTCTGTTATTATTTTTGAAGGAGAAGTATCACTATTAGCAAAACACACTCTCATTTCCCCATCTGTGCACTAGGAATTTTTATCTGCTGTAAGATGAAAAAATTTGAATAGGCAGGTATTCTTCCAAATGTATTATTTATGTCAATGAATCGGTTTTGATAAACCAAATGCCAAATAAAATTTTATTTAATAGTGTATTTATTAATTTATTTTGCCAAAGCTTCCCCTCCCTGAGGCAGAATTGCCAAGTCATTTTATTTATGAAAGTGCAATAAATAAAACTAACTACTGTGAATGAAAACATTCATTAATATCATAAAATATGATCCTAGTATGCATTCATTATTAATAGGAAAACATTGATTATAATGAAAGGAGGATAGTAGGACAAAATACCTTAAGGTCCTCATTCAAATTCCTCTTTTATCTAGGGACTGAGTTCATAGCTTTCATATCATATTCAAAGGTATTTCAGACTCCAAAGAGACTAAGAACCCCTGACTTAGTATAAACCTCCTTCACAGTTTATCAGTAGGTGTTTGAATAAATTTACCTTTTTCTATGTTGTCATAGCTATGCCTTTTTTCTATGTAAAAAAGAAAATTTGGCTCTATCTTCCTGTTCTTAGCTGTTAACTAGTTGAGAAGGCACCTCAAATTGCCTTCAGTCACACACAGAAGCTATGATGACTCTCTGAATACAAGCAAGATGAAAAGTGACTTGTGAATATTAGCCCTGAAGTCTGAAAGCATCTGGAACATACACAATAGAGAAAAATGGTGATAGAAACAAAGAAGTTCAAATGGCAGTAGTGACAACAACACATTGAGAGGTAAAGAATGGAGTGTCTCAGCAGGTGGGTGACAAAATTATTCCTCTTTGTGTCTAATCTCAGATAAATGGGGTAAGTGCTTTGCAGGTCTTGCTTCTATCTTTTTCCATTTTTTTTTCTTTGCTTTGTTTTACCTAAACCCTAGTTTGACTCAATTCTTCATTTCCCATCAAGAAAGCTAAAAGCATCATTTTGCTTTTTTATGTTCCTGTGTTATTTGAGTCCTCTAGGAAAGAGACACAGAGATGAATTGAGAGGCACACATGGAGTAACAACTGTGCAAGGCAAGGCGGGAGGAAGAGCCTCATACCAAGATGCAGATCAGAAAACATTTCAGACATGTCAATGGAAGCTCTATAGTAAAGACTCCCCATTAACGGAATCCTAACTAGGCACAAATAGTCAAACCCTACTACCCTGCCATTCTTCATCATTGACTGGGGGCTGCTTGAGAAGACCATAGCCTTGATTTGAAAGCTGAGACAGATCCTGAATCTGTACTTCTTGCAGCTGAAAGCAAGTTCTTTCTTGAGGGGAGATCTCAGTAACACATCTCCACACTGCCACTGCCATTTTCCATTTACACAACTCAAAAAATGTTAGCCACTTCTACAAGGTCTGAAATAATCCAACAGGTAAATTAACAAATAATTGCTTTGCTTTGACCAAGGGTTATTTAAAATGACAGAAAGAGAGTCTTTCTTTGTGTTTCTTAACTCTGCAATAGGGAGGCTGGAAACGGACATTTAAAAAAAGATACAATATGGCATAGTGGAAAAAGAATAGGGTTAGATAAAGTTGTATGTTATGACCCTTCTGGTTCCTACCAATGTCTTAGCAGACTATATCCTAGAAACCTCATTAGGAAATGAAATATTGCTGTAAAAAACACAGTTCCTACAGTGAAGTTTCATAGTTGAATTGAGGTGACTTAAAAGCCATCATTCTTAGCAAACTAACACAGGAACAGAACACCAAACACCGCATGTTCTCACTCATAGGTGGGAGTTGAACAATGAGAACACATGGACACAGGGAGGGGAACATCACACACCGGGGCCTGTCGGGGGGTGGGGGGCAAGGGGAGGGAGAGCATTAGGAGAAATACCTAATGCATGCAGGGCTTAAAACCTAGATGACAGGTTGATGGGTGCAGCAAACTACTATGGCACATGTATACCTATGTAACAAACCTGCACGTTCTGCACATGTCGCCCAGAACTTAAAGTAAAAAAAAAAAAAGTCAGTAGTTACAATAGGTCCTCTAATCATCATATAACCTCAGTGTCCTTGTCAGCACAATCATTGTCATCATCACCACCATCATCATCAAGTGCTTACCATGTGCTGTATTCCATTCTAAGCCCTTTAAATGCATTATCCCATTTAAACCCCATATAAAAATTCTAAAAAATTAATTTGGTAGCTCAAAAATATTTGTGGAATGAATAAGAAGAAGGAAAGGGAATTGGGCTGAGGGGAGCAGAAGCCTTTCTAGGCAGAGGGAATGAAAGCAGGAAAGCATGGGAACAATGAGAACACTGGTGCTTTCAGGATTCTATCTACCTGTCATTCCTTGTATCAGAAGTATAAATTCCATATTGGGAAAGTGTGCAGAATAGAAAAAAACTGGCAACAATGGGGGAATGAGGCAGATCTTGAAAAACTTTGTGATGTGAGCTATGACATTTACCTTTTGCATTAATAATGATGAAGAACCACTGGAGGAATTGAAGTCTTAGCTTCCTGCCTTTCTTTCTGGGCAAAATTGTATCCCTGCCCAGCTCTCAGGATTTTTATGGTTTAGTGTAACAGGATGTCCACACTGAGAGCATTAGGCAATGGTACCATATAGTACATCAAGCCTTCTATAGTGCTGCCGCTTCTACATTGGTAACACCTGTGAGCTTGTCAGAAAAGCGAATTCTCTATCCCTACTCCAGGTTGATTCAATCAGACTTTCTGAGGGTGCGGCTCAGGGATTTGTGTTTAACAGGCTCACCAGGTGATTCTCATAAGTTTGAGACGCTCCACTCAAAACCAGAGCTACTTCAAGTGTGGAGGTCTTCTCTCCAGAGCAGTCGGTCCACTGTTTCTGGCTTGTGAGGAAGGTGTGGACAGAAATTGAGGGTAAGTGTTTAGAATCACTTAAGCCATGAATCAGAGGATTTTATTTTAGCTGACTGTAATACTTAAAGTTTGGGTTTGTATTTTGTACGTCTTCTTTATTTCATTTTTCTGAATTAGTGTGTTTTACAAAGTAACAATTTGTGATGAATTGGGTGCACACACAGATGTACACTCATACAAATCAGTGCTTTATCCCAGAAGTGTGAGAAGCAGTCCTCTATACTGGGCCATTGTCGCTCTTTGGGCTCCTTTTCAAGTGTGGACACCTTGTTTATAGAGGACATCAAATATTCCAATTTGGGAAGGTAAATGTTAACATATTTTGCACTTTGAATATGCCATTATCATTCCCCAGGGCCTCCTGACTTCCTGCATTGGGGCCACTTGACAAATGAGTCTGTTTTTCCTGGCTGCTGTTGCTAGGAAGCAACTTGCTTGGATACCAGCTTCTCACACTTCCCACTGACTTCACTGTTTTCCAGATGTGTTCAGACCCAGAGATTAAACAATAGACAAAAGAGAAGGAAAACAATTTACTGCAATATGTTTTGGTGGCGTTATCATAAACAATTTTTGAATTGGCCTATTGAAACAGAGAAAAAATACAGATAATTCTCATATTGTAAAATTACCAGAAGTATTTAATTTTCATGGAAACAAAATACCCTTTAAAAATATCATTAGAAGGCTGTGATGGTGCTATATAATGCTTCTAAGCTTTCTTTGGGGAGCCCTTGTGTTTTATAGTTTTGAGGGGGAGTTTACAGTACTTTTCTGCTTCTGTTTAATAAAATAGACTATGAGCTGTTCTCAAAAGGAGAAGAATTTTTTCAATAGAACATAAGTACATGAAATTAATGAATCTCTTTTTTATACAAAAAATCCATAAGCATGATCAAAAAATAATTTAATGATGGAAGCTGACTCGAGTTGTTATGGCAACTAGGATCTGAAAGTACCTGGCTGTGTTTTCTTTCCTCTTCCCTCCCTGATCCTTTAAAAAAAAAAAAAAAGTTGTCTTCCATCTGGTTTAATCACAGTGTTAAAATACCAATGTTAAAGAAAAGTATCTAATAAGGATAATTTCACATCTGTTGCAAGGCGAGTGATATTTCATCTTAATAAGAAATAAATATAATAATGCAAAAGTCTTTTAGGAGAAAAGAATATGATTGTACATTATCATAAATTGCTAAAGAGTCCTTTTAATTATCTTAGGCTGTCATTCTTTAACTTGAATTATGGTAGTAGACTCATCTGTTTTCTTTTTCTTTTTTTTTCACCATAAGAGGAGAACATGGATGGAATTGTGGTTGGAGGGAGTTGGAGGTGGCATTCAGTTATCTTATGCTCCTTACCTAAGTATCCTCTACCAATTGTTGTGTAACAGCTGTTTTCTTTTGGTTTTGTGTTCTAATGCTAAAGAAATAAGGCTGTATTTTTGGAACTGAAACTTGGAAATTATATGTCTTTAGAAAATAAGAATCTTATAAAAGGTTTCATTTTGCTCTGCTTATTGCAGTTGGTTGCTATTTAATATCACACCATTCTCCTTAGTGCATATTTGAAAGGTGAGATTTTTATGAAATCCACAGTGGCAGCCAATCGGTGAGAAGAGCTCAAATCAGAATAGCTCCACTGGAAATCCATCTCCTAAGCTGGGAGAAATATGTAGTAAATAGGGAAGCATTGTTTTTGCTTTCTTTTAAAGCAAGTTATGAATTTTTAGGAATATACTATCACAGGTCCATATGGAGGAGTGAGCCCACTGACCTGATTCCTGCGGCCATGTTGTTCCAATAGTAATCAAATGCAATGTTTTATTTTTATTATTTTTATTTTTTATTATACTTAAGTTCTGGGATACATGTGCAGAACACGCAGGTTTGTTACATAGGTATACATGTGCCATGGTGGTTTGCTGCACCACTCAACCTGTCATCTACATTAGGTATTTCTCCTAATGCTATCCCTCCCCCAGTCTTCCACCCCCTAACAGGCCCCAGTGTGTGGTGTTCCCCTCCCTGTGTCCATCTGTTCTCATTGCTCAACTCCCACTTATGAGTGGGAACATGCGGTGTTTGGTTTTCTGTTCCTGTGTTAGTTTGCTGAGAATGATGGTTTTTGGTTTCATCTGTGTTCCTGCAAAGGATGTGAACTCATCCTTTTTTACCGCTGCATAGTATCCCATGGTGTGTATGTGCCACATTTTCTTTATCCAGTCTATCATTGATGGGAATTTGGGTTGGTTCCAAGTCTTTGCTATTGTGAATAGTGCTGCAATAAACATGTGTGCATGTGTCTTTATAGTAGAATGATTTATAATCCTTTGGGTATATACCCGGTAATGGGATTGCTGGATCAAATGCTATTTCTGGTTCTAGATCCTTGAGGAATCACCACACTGTCTTCACAATGGTTGAACTAATTTACACTCCCATCAACAGTGTAAAAGTGTTCCTATTTCTCCAGATCCTCTCCAACATCTGTTGTTTCCTTACTTTTTATTGATCGCCATTCTTACTGGCATGAGATGGTATCTCAATGTGGTTTTGATTTGCATTTCTCTTATGACCAGTGATGATGAGCTTTTTTTCATGTTTCTTGGCCACACAAATGTCTTCTTTTGAGAAGTGTCTGTTCATATCCTTCACCCACTTTTTGATGGGGCTGCTTTTTTTTTCTTGTAAATTTGTTTCAGTTCCTTGTAGATTCTCTACATTAGCCCTTTGTCAGATGAATAGATTGCAAAAATTTTCTTCCGTTCTGTAGGTTACCTGTTCACTCTGATGATAGTTTCTTTTGCTGTGCAGAAGCTCTTTAGTTTAATTAGATCCCATTTGTCAATTTTGGCTTTTGTTGCCATTGCTTTTGGTGTTTTAGTCATGAAGTCTTTGCCCATGCCTATGTCCTGAATGGTATTGCCTAGGTTTTCTTCTAAGGTTTTTATGGTTTTAGGTCTTACGTTTAAATCTTTAATCCATCTTGAGTTAATTTTTGTATAAGGTGTAAGGAAAGGATCCAGTTTCAGTTTTCTGCATATGGCTAGCCAGTTTTCCCAACACCATTTATTAAATAGGGAATCCTTTCCCCATTGCTTGTTTTTGTCAGGTTTGTCAAAGATCAGATGGTAGATGTAGATGTGTGGTGTTATTTATGAGGCCTCTGTTCTGTTCCATTGGTCTGTATATGTTTTGGTACCAGTATCATGCTGCTTTGGTTACTGTTGCCTTGCAATATAGTTTGAAGTCAGGTAGCATCAGGATGCCTCCAGCTTTGTTCTTTCTGCTTAGTATTGTCTTGGCTATATAGGCTCTTTTTTGATTCCATATGAAATTTAAAGTAGTTTTTTTCTAATTCTGCCAAGAGAGTCAATGGTAGCTTAATGGGAGTAGCATTGAATCCATAAATTACTTTGGGCAGTATGGCTATTTTCACGATATTAATTCTTCCTAACCATGAGCATTGAATGTTTTTCCATTTGTTTGTGTCTTCTCTTATTTCCTTGAGCAGTGATTCATAATCCTCCTTGAAGAGTTCCTTCACATCCCTTGTAAGTTGTATTCCTAGGTATGTTATTCTCTTTGTAGCAATTGTAAATGGGAGTTTACTCATGATTTGGCTCTCTTTGTCTATTGTTGGTGTATTGGAATGTTTGTGATTTTTGGACATTGATTTTGTATCCTGAGACTTTGCTGAAGTTGCTTATCAACTTAAGGAGTTTTTGGGCTGAGACGACGGGGTTTTCTAAATACACAATCATGTCATCTGCAAACAGAGGTAATTTGACTTCCTCTCTTCCTATTTGAATATCCTTTATTTATTTCTCTTGCCTAATTGCCCTGGCCAGAACTTCCAATACTATGTTGAATAGGAGTGGTGAGAGAGGGCATTCTTATCTTCTGCCAGTTTTTAAAGGGAATGCTTCCATCTTTTGCCAATTCAGTATGATATTGGCTGTGGGTTTGTCATAAATAGCTCTTATTATTTTGAGGTATGTTCCATGAATACCTAGTTTATTGAGAGTTTTTAGCATGAAGGGGTGTTGAATTTTATTGAAAGCCTTTTGTGCATCTATTGAGATAATCAGGTGGTTTTTGTCATTGGTTCTGTTTATGTGAAGTATTACGTTTATCTATTTGAAAATGTTGAACCAGCCTTGCATCCCAGGGATGAAGCCGACTTAATCGTGGTGGATAAGCTTTTTAATGTGCCACTGGGTTCGGTTGGCCAGTATTTTATTGAGGATTTTCACATCGATGTTCATCAGGAATACTGGCCTGAAATTTTCTCTTTTTTTGTTGTGTCTCTGCCAGGTTTTGGTATCAGGATGATGCTGGCTTCATAAAAAGAGTTAGGGAGGAGTCCTTCTACTTCTATTGCTTGGGATAGTTTTAGAAGGAATGGTAACAGCTCCTCTTTGCACCTCTAGTAGAATTTGGCTGTGAATCCATCTGGTCCTGGGCTTTTTTTGGTTGGTTGGCTATTAATTACTGCCTCAATTTCAGAACTTGTTATTGTTCTATTTAGGGATTCACCTTCTTCCTGGTTTAGTCTTGGGAGGGTGTATGTGTCCAGGAATTTATCCATTTCTTCTAGATTTTCTAGTTTATTTGTGTAGAGGTGTTTATAGTATTCTCTGATGGTAGTTTGTATTTCTGTGGCATCAGTGGTTATATCCCCTTTATCATTTTTTTGGTGTGTCTAATTGATTCTTCTCTTTTCTTCTTTGTTAGTCTAGTTAGAAGTCTATCTATTTTGTTAATCTTTTCAAAAAAAACCAGCTCCTGGATTCATTGATTTTTTTTTTAAGGGTTTTTCATGTCTGTCTCCTTCAGTTTTGCTCTGATCTTAGTTATTTCTTGTCTTCTGCTACCTTTTGAATTTGTTTGCTGTTGCTTCTTTAGTTCTTTTAATTGTGATGTTAGGCTGTCAATTTTAAATCTTTCCCACCTTCTCCTGTGGGCATTTAGTGCTATAAATTTCCCTCTACACACTGCTTTAAATGTGTGCCAGATATTCCAGTACATTGTGTCTTTGTTCTCATTGGTTCCAAAGAATTTATTTCTGCCTTAATTTCTTTATTTACCCAGTAGTCATTCAGGAGTAGGTTGTTCAAGTTCCATGTAGTTGCGTGGTTTTCAGTGAGTTTCTTAATCCATTTGATTGCAATGTGGTCTGAGAGACTTCTATGATTTCCATTCTTTTGCATTTGCTGAGGACTGAGGAGTGTTTTACTTCCAATTACATGGTGAATTTTAGAATAGGTGCAACGTGGTGCTGAGAAGAATGTATATTCTGTTGATTTGGAGTGGAGAGTTCTGTAGATGTCTATTAGGCTTGCTTGGTCTAGAGCTGAGTTCAAGTCCTGAATATCCTTGTTAATTTTTTGTCCCGTTGATCTGTCTAATACAGACAGGGGGGTGTTAAAGTCTCCCACTATTATTGTTTGGGACTCTAAGTCTCTTTGTAGGTCTCTAAGAACTTGCTTTATGAATCTGGGTGCTCCTTTATTGGGTGCATACACATTTAGGATAGTTACTTCTTCTTGTTGCATTGATCCCTATGTCTTTTTTGATTTTTGTTGGGTTTAAAGTCTGTTTTATCAGAGACTAGGATTGCAACCCCTGCTTTTTTTATATATATAAGCAAATGAAAAGCAAAAAAAAAAATCTTCCTCCATACCTTTATCTTGAGCCTATGTGTGTCTTTGATTGTGAGATGGGTCTCCTGAATACGGCATACCAATGGGTTTTGACTGTTTATCCAATTTACCAGTCTGTGTCTTTTAATTAGGGCATTTAGCCAGTTTACATTTAAGGTTAATATTGTTTTGTGTGTATTTGATCCTGTCATTATGATGCTAGCTGGTTGTTTTGCCTATTAGTTGATGCTGTTTCTTCATAGTGTTGATGGTCTTTACATTTTGGTATGTTTTTGCAGTGCCTGGTACTGGTTTTTCCTTTCCATATTTAGTGCTTCCTTCAGGAGCTCTTGTAAGGCAGGCCTGGTGGTGACAAAATCCCTTAGCATTTGCCTGTGTGTAAAGGATTTTATTTATCCTTCACTTATGAAGCTTAGTTTGGCTGGATATGAAATTCTGGGTTAAAGAAAAGAATTTAAGAATGTTGAATGTTGGGCCACCACTCTCTTCTGGCTTGTAGGGTTTCTGCAGAGAGATCTGCTGTTAGTCTGATGGGCTTCCCTTTGTGGGAAACACGACCTTTCTCTCTGGCTGCCCTTAACATTTTTTCCTTCATTTCAACATTGGTGAATCTGACAATTATATGTCTTGGGGTTGCTCTTCTCAAGGAATATCTTTGTGGTGTTCTCTGTATTTCCCGAATTTGAATGTTGGGCTGTCTTTCTAGGTTGGGGAAGTTCTCCTGGATAATATCCTGAAGAGTGTTTTCCAACTTGGTTCCATTCTCCCCATCACTTTCAGGTACACCAATCAAATGTAGGCTTGGTCTCTTCACATATTCCCATATTTCTTGGAGGCTTTGTTCATTCCTTTTCAGTCTTTTTTCTCTAACTTGTCTTCACATTTTATTTCATTAATTTGATGTTCAATCTCTGACATCCTTTCTTCCGCTTGATCGATTTGGCTATTGATACTTGTGTATGCTTCACGAAGTTCTTGTGCTGTGTTTTTCAGCTCCATTAGGTCATTTATGTTCCTCTCTAAACTGGTTATTCTAATTAGCAGTTCCTGTAACCTTATATCAAGGTTCTTAGCTTTCATGCTTTGGGTTAGAACATGCTCCTTTAGCTCAGAGGAGTTTGTTATTACCCACCTTCTGAAGCCTACTTCTGTCAATTTATCAAATTCATTCTCTGTCCAGTTTTGTTCCATTGCTGGCGAGGTGTTGTGATCCTTTGGGAAAGAAGAGGCATCCTGGTTTTTGGAATTTTTTCAACCTTTTTGCACTGGTTTTTTCTCATCTTCGTGGATTTGTCTACCTTTGGCCTTTGATGTTGGTGACCTTCAGATAGGGTTTTTGAGTGGTCATTTTTTGTTGTTGTTGTTGATGTTGATGCTATTGCTTTCTCTGTGTTAGTTTTCCTTTTAACAGTTGGACCCCTCTTCTGCAGGTCTACTGGAGTTGACTGGAGGTCCACTCCAGAGCCTGTTTGCCTGGGTATCACCAGTGGAGGCTGCAGAAAAGCAAAGATTTCTGCCTCTGCTTCCTCTGGAAGCTTGGCCCCAGAGGGGAACCTGCCAGATGCCAGCTGGAGCTCTCCTGTATGAGGTATCTGTCAGCCCCTTCTGGGAGGTGTCTTCCTATCAGGAAGCACGGGGGTCAGGGACCCACTTGAGGAGGCAGTCTGTCCCTTAGCAGAGCTCAAGTGCTGTGCTGGGAGATCCACTGCTCTCTTCGGAGCTGGCAGGCAGGAATGTTAAGTCTGTTGAAGCTGCACCTGTAGCCACGCCTTCCCCCAGGTGCTCTGTCCCAGAGAGATGGGAGTTTTATCTATAAGCCCCTGACTGGGGCTGCTGCCTTTCTTGCAGAGATACCCTGCCCAGAGAGAAGGAATCTAGAGAGGCAGTCTGGCTACAGTGGCTTTGCCAAGCTGCAGTGGGCTCTGCCTAGTCCAAACTTCTGGGTGACTTTGTTTACACTGTAAGGGGAAAATTGCCTACTCAAGCCTCAGTAATGGTGGACACCCTTTCCCCCACCAAGCTCAAGCATCCTAGGTGAACTTCAGACTGCTGCCCTGGCAGTGAGAATTTCAAGCCAGTGGATCTTAGCTTGCTGGGCTCCATTGTGGTGGGATCCACTGAGCTAGACCACTCAGCTCCCTGGCTTCAGCCCCCTTTCCAGGAGAATGAATGGTTCTGTCTTGCTGGTGTTCCAGGCTCCACTGGAGTAAGAAAAACAAAAACAAAAACAAAAAAACAAAAAACTCCTGCAGCTAGCTCAGTGTCTGCCCAAAATGGCCACCCAGCTTTGTGCTTGACACCCCGGGCCCTGGTTGCATAGGCACCCAAGGGAATCTCCTGATCTGTGGGTTGCAAAGACAATGGGAAATGCATAGTATCTGGGCTAGATAGCTCTATCCCTCAGGGCACAGTCCCTCAGGGCTTTTCTTAGCTAGGGGAGGGAGTTCCCTGACCCCTTGTACTTCCTGATGCCCCACCCTGCTTCGGCTTGCCCTCCATGGGCTGCACCCACTGTCTAACCAGTCCCAGTGAGATAAGCTGGGTACCTCAGTTGGAAATGCAGAAATCACCTGCCTTCTGCATCAGTCTCACTGTGAGCTGCCCACCAGAGCTCTTCCTGTTCAGCCATCTTCAAATGCAATGTTTTAGTACCTTCTTTTACATTCTTCATAGAAGAGGTATTAATCCAACTTAAGTATCTAACAGACTGATTTCATATGCCCTCTATTCTGAACAATCTTTTATCTGTAAAGAGGCTAACCTACAGAAAGTGTCTTTGTGGCTATTAGTAGTTACACTTAGCTAGAAGTGTTGAAAAGGACAAAGCAACCCATTTAACACAATAAAATCAGAGGTTGTCTGTGTGCTCCTCTGATCCCTATATGTTACTCTATAAATGACAAAACAGGGCTATTTGTGAATATGATGCTACCGATCTGTGATCAATGTGCCCGTTCATCCTGAGTTACTTTTCTGATATTCCAATAAAAAGAGGTTCATTAAACAAAAAGCTGAATGTACAGAAACCAGGCAGTGAACTAATCTTGAGGGTTTCCTTTAAATATAACCTCCCTAGGTGAAGTTATGAATTAATATTATTTAACACCAGTAATCAATAAATTACATCAAATAAATAGGTGGGTTGTGGCAGGTTGTATAAGTCAGCTGCTCTAGGTACGCACAACTCTATGCCTGTATTAGTCTGGATTTTCAGCTTCCTCAGAAACAGAAAAATAACAACTGAAACAGAAATCGTTCATAAAGCAGTAGTTAATATATTCAGTAGTAGTAAGTTTATAGTAAACCATATAGTTAAACATCCTAAGATTATAAAATGCCAGAAAGCAATAAGTTACTTGGACCCTAACTACTAGAATTACTCAAGTTTAACCGTGCATAATTTCCAGGTAGGAAATAATTTCCTCCAAAAAAAAAAAAAAGGTAGTTTTTAAACCTACTGTGGCATTCTGTATTAGGAGAAAGATTCTAGATTCTCAAAAGTTTCTTTGACCAAAACCTGATGAATAATTACTATATATAAGACTCAAAAAAGCTAAGTAACTTAGGTTTATACTGTGAACAGTGACAAGTCTAGAAATCCAAAGAAACATATCTTTGAAACCAACTCTCAGTAACTTTAGGCTTCTGTGAAACTCCTTATTAAAGGAATTTATCTACATTTGAAGTCCTATTTGTGTGGAAAATAATTATTTCAGATTGTTTATACTAGTAGTAGGTTGACTATTAGCCGAAGAGGTCATGCCTTCTTTTATTGAGATTTTTTTTTTCTTACCACATAGGCCAATAAAGAAATTCCTCCTTTCTATAATTCCACGCTGAAGTAAATTTCCAAACCCAGAGAACACTCGGGTAGTTTTGTTTGCCTGGGTTCCATAAGATAGTCAATTTCTGAGGAAGCTTAGGATACAACTCCCCTGCAATGGGGGCAGTATTTCTACGTAACAAATTACCCCAACATTTACCATCTAAAAAAAATACATATTTATTAGCATATACTTTTGGGGGTTTGAGAATTCAGGGGCAGCTTAACTGGCTTGGGGCTGCAGTCAAGATGTTAGCTGGAGCTGCTTAAGTCATTTGAGGCTTAACTGGAACTGGGCATTATATCATCATGGTTCACTCACATGGCCAATGACAGGAAAACTGTTCCTCACTGGCTACTGGAAGGAAGCTTAGTTCCCTTCCATATGGACCTTTCCATAGGGCTGCTTGAGTATTATCATGACACGATGACGGATTTCTCTTTAGGCAGATGATCCAAGAGCAAGGTAACAAGGAGAAAGCTGTGATGCCTTGTAAGACTCAGTCTTAGAAGCACAGATCATCACATCTGCCATATTTGATTTGTTAGAAGCAAGTTACTAATTACAGCCCACATTCAAGGGAAGTTGAATTAGTTTCCACTTCTCAAAGACAAGTGTCAATAAATTTTAGGATGTAATTTTAGAATCACAACAAATGATAATTAGCTGGGCTTCTCTAATTCCTGCTCTTAAGAGATTGATCTTGAGATGTAAAGAACAGACAGCAAAGATAGAATGAAGATACCAAGAAGACATAGAAGCCAAGACTGTACTATAATTTTAGACTTTTTTTTTTCCCTTGTTTCTCCCTCTCCCACCCCAAGGTTTCTCTCTTTGGCTTGCAGATAGCTAATCTTTCTCTGTATCTTCACATGGTCTTCTCTCTGTGTGCAGCTGTGTCCTAATCTGTTCTTCTTACAAAGACATTATAATGTCACAGTGGATTAAATGGTCCACCCGAATAACTTCATTTTAACTTAATTATTTCTATAAAGAAAGACCCTATCTCCAAATACAGTCACATTCTGAGGTATAGGGTGGGTTAAAACTTCAACATATAGGCCAGGCATGGTGGCTCATGCCTGTAATCTCAGCACTTTGAGAGGCCGAGGTGGGCGGATCACGAGGTCAGGAGTTCAAGACCAGCCAAGCCAACGTGGAGAAACCCCATCTCTACTAAAAATACAAAAAATTAGCCAGGTGTGGTGGCACACGCCTGTAATCCCAGCTACTCAGGAGGCTGAGGCAAAAGAATTGCTTGAACCTGGGAGGTGGAGGTTGCAGTGAGCTGAGATTGCACCACTGCACTCCAGCCTGGGCGACAGAGTGAGACTCCATCTCAAAAAAAAAAAAACAGAAAACACCAAACCAAAAAACTTCAACATATAAACTTGGGGGTGGTTGGGGGTGGTGGTGGTGAGGAGACACAATTTAGCCCATAACACTGTGTTTACATTTCATTAATATACATTATTTAAGAAAGTGTCTATTCAAATTTTTTGTTGTTTGTTAGACTTTTACGAATTATAAAAATTCTTCACATGTTCAGGATACAAGTTCTTTATTTTATATATAAAATATACATATGCAATATATAATAAAGGACTTGTTTCCTTAAATGTAGTGTGTTTTTTCCAAGTCTGTGGTTTGACTGTTCATTTCCATAATTGTACCTTTTGAAGAGCAAAAGTTTTCAATTTTGATATTTAATTTATCTTAAATGGTTCTTCTTGTGTCCTGTCTAAGAAATCTTTCCTTATATTAGGATACAATTTTTTTTTCTGTTTTCTTCTGGAAGTTTTATATATTTAGTTCATACATTTAGGACTAAGAATAATTTTTCATTATAGTATGAGTTAAGTATGGGCACTCTCTCTCTTTTTTTTTTTTTTTTTTTTGAGATGGAGTTTCACTCTTGTTGCCCAGGCTAGAGTGCAATGGCATGATATCACCTTACCACAACCTCCACCTCCCAGGTTCAAGCAATCCTCCTGCCTCAGCCTCCCGAGTAGCTGGGATCATAGGCATGTGCCACCATGCCTGGCTAATTTTGTACTTTTAGTAGAGATGGGGTTTCTCCATGTTGGTCAGGCTGTTCTTGAACTCCTGACCTCAGGTGATCCACCCACCTCGGCCTCCCAAAATGCTGGGATTACAGGTGTGAGCCACTGCACCTGGCCTGGGTTTTCTCTTCTTACATATAGATATTCTAGCATCATCTATTGAAAACACTATCCTTTTTCCACTGATTTGTTTTGTGACCTTTGTTGAAAATCAATTGACAACATGTGTGAGTCTCAATACAACATTGTCTTGATTTCTGTAGCTTTGTGGTCATTCTTGAACTCATAATGTGGGTCCTTCCAACTTTTTTCTTCTCCTTAAAAGTTGTGTTGCCTATTCTGGTTCTTACAATTTCACATAAGTTTTAGAATCAGCTTAACAATTTATTTACAAAATCTTTCTGGGATTTTCAGTGGCATTTTGTTGAATCTATATCAATTTGGGGAAAATTGACATCTTAACGCTATAGAGCTGAAGGGGTTAAAATATGCTTCTTTGGCAAGTTGACTATTTCTAGTTAAAGACAATCTAGTTAAAGAAAAACAGCAGGGGGAAGAAGATCACTCATACCTTTTTTGTGTGTCTTGAAAGCAGGAGGTGGAATTCCTATGTAAAAGATTTCCTCCCTATATCAGGAGGAAAGCATCATTTTCATCATCAAGGACAGGAAATTAAGGATGAGGAAAATTTGTACAAACAAACATTGTTAGACTAATCTTTATCTTCCTAGCCCCTTCTCTACACAGTTAACTACCTTAGCCCAAACCCCTTTGCCTTGTCACATTTTCATAATTTACTACTCTAACTCAGTATGTAAGTGTTCATGTCTAACTGTGTCTTTGAGTCTTCATTTCTTTATGAGGGCTCCCATGCCATGTAAAACTTGTATTAAACAGATTTGTATAATTTTCTCCTGTTGATCTGTCTTATGTCAATTTAATCCTCAGGCCCATCTGAGAAGTCCTAAAAGGGAGGACGTAAAATTTTGCCTCCCCTATAGAGCCTTCCAATTCATCATGAAATAGAATATACCGTGGAATACCATGGAATTCACCGTGGTATATCCTTGCATTTTTAGGCCTTCTCTAATTTCACTCAGGAATAGTTTACAATATTCTGTGTAATTTTTTTCACATATTTTGTTATCTTTAACCTTAAATATTATATAGTTCTGATAATCTAAGTTATGTTTAAAAATTTTAAGTCCCATTATTTTGCTAATAGGTGTAAATACAACCGATTTATTTATTAAATTTGCATCTTGCAAACTTGATAAATTCAGTGATTGGAACTAATGCTTTTTTTGTAGATACTTTAGTAATTTCTATGTGAAAACTATATCTTATTGATTAAAGCCAGTTTAACTTCTTCCTTTCTACTGTTTATTTTATTTTTTCTTGGCTTATTATCATTGCCAGGAGTTTCAACACACTTTTGCATAGAGGCGATGTATTTAGAAATCCTCACCTTGTGCTGATTTTGGAAGGAACAATTCTTACACTATTGAGTATGCTATTAGCTATAGGTTTATGTTGTTGCCCTTTATCAAAGTAGAAAAGTTCTATTCCTAGGAGGCTAAAAGTTTGTCATGAATGAGTATTGAATTTTATCATATGCTATTTCTGGATATATTGATATGATCATTCAGCTTTTCTTTTTCAGTTTCTTAATATGGTTAATAACATTGGAGTTTCAAATATTAAACCAATCTTGGTTTCCCACTTGTTATGATACGCAAACCTTTAAAAATAGTTTATATTTTCATAGGGACGTTTTATACGTAGTTCTTTAGTAATACTAGTCTAATTTTCTCACGTCTTTGTCTGGTTTGGTACCAGGGAGATGCTGGTCTGAAATAATGAGTTAAGAAGTGCTCCCTCATCTTTTATTTTCTGGACAACTCTTCAGAATTGATCTCCTTTCTTTCAAAAATGTTTGGAAGAATTTAGCAGTGATCTCATCTGGACCTGATGTTTCCTTTGTGGGAAAGTTATAAATTACTAATTTAATCTTTAAAAATAATATGAAACTATTCAGATTAACTATTTCTTTTTAGTGAGCTTTGGTGTTTGTACTTTTTAATGAATTTGTCCATTCTGTTTATAATGTTAAATTTATTGTCATGAAATTCTTCAAAATAGTCTCTTTTTATCTGTAGTATCAGGAGCAGTGTCCCCTCGTTCATTCTGATATTTTTCCTTATCGGTGTGGCTAGATCAATTTTATTAACCTTCTGGAACCAGCTTTTATTTATATTGGTTTTTCTCAACTGTTTTCCTGTTTGTTGTTGTTGTTGTTGTTGTTGTTCACTGATATCTTTTATTTGTATTTGTTCCCTCAGTCTTATTCTGGGTTTAATTTGCTGCTCTTTAGTTTCTCATAGTTGGATCTTAGATTACTGATTTGAAACTTTTCTTCTTTCTACATAAGCATTTAATGCTGTGGATTTCCCTCCTATCACTACCTATCACAAATTTGATATGTTGTGCTTTTATTATCATTCAGTTAAAATATTTTCCATTTTTATTTTTTCTTCACTCCATATATTTTTTAGAATAATATGATTTAATTTCTAAATCTTTGCAGGTTTTCTATATTCTGTTGCTTTCTACTTTAATATTCTGGTCAAATGACATTTTCTTTTAATGAATTCAGTTCTCTCAAAATTGGTAAAAAATAGTTCAAGACCCACAATATTGTCTATATTGGTGAATGTTTTATGTGTACTTGAAAATAATGTATATTTTGCTGTTTTAGGGTTGAGTGTTCTTTTAAATGTCTATTACAATAATTTGTTTGATTGTGCTATTTATGTTGTCTACAACTCTACTGATTTTCTGCCTGCCTTTTCTATCAATTAATGAGAGACAAATGTTAATCTCCAACTATAATGTTAGACTTGTTTCTTTCTCCTTTCCTTTTTATCTTTTTTTGTATTACGTATTTTGTAACTGTCTTGTTATGTACGAGCGCATTTAAGATAATAAAGTCATCTTTATCCCATTAGTCACTGGAAACATTCTTCGTGATGTAATCTATTTTGTCTGGATTAATATAGCCACTATGACTTTTTAAAAATTACTGTTTGTATGATAATCTATTCTGTCTATTTTGTCTGGATTAATACAGCCACTGTGACTTTTTAAAAATAGCTGTTTGTATGATAAGGCTTTTGTACGTTCTTTTAATTTCAATCCATATCCTTATGTTTAAGATGATCTCTCAAAGACAGCATATAATTGTGTCATCTTTTATCCAGTGACAATTGAAGAGACTATATCATTTACATTTAATGTAATTATCAACATGGTTGGCTTGAAATCTACCATTTTTCCAATTCATTTCTATTCTATTGCTCTTTAGTCCGTTTTTGTTTCGCATTTTGAATAAATTGAGTATTTTTTGATTCTAATTTATCTATACTATTGGCTTTTGATCTTAAATCACACATTAAGAAACTCTTCCAAGGTCTATGACATATGTTTTTATTTTATCACAATCTCCTTTAAGTAATGGCAAGTCACATCATGTTTAAGTAGCTTACAACAATATACTTCAATTTCCCACCTGAAATCCTTTATCCTATTGTTGCCACGTTTTGCTTCTACATATGCTATAAGTCCTGTACTATACTATAATTAGTCTTGCTTTAAACTGCCAATTATCTTTTTCAGCTCTATTGAGGTATAATTGAGAAATGAAAATTGTATATATTCAATGTGAATAATGTAATATATATACCCAGAAGTGGGCTTGCTGGATGATATGGTAATTCTATCTTTAATTTGCGAGTATTCCTTAGAAAAAATATCTGTTCAGGTCCTTTGCTCATTTTTAATCCGATTTTTAAGACTATTGAGTTGTATGAGTTCCTTACATATTTTTAATATTAACCTTTTATCAGATATAGTTTATAGATTTTTTTTTCTCCAAATCTGTATGGTACCTTTCCATTTTGTGGATTGTTCCCTTTACTGTGCAGAAACTTTTAGTTTGCTGTAGTACCACCTGTTTAGTTCTTGCTTTGGTTGCTTGTGCTTTTGTCATATCAAAAGTTTTTTTTGCCAAGACCAATGGCATAGAGTTTGCTCTCTGTTTTCTTCTAGTAGTTTTACAGTTTTGAGTCTTAAGTTTAAGTTTTTAACACATTTTCAGTTGATATGGGGGAAATGGTGTAAGATAAAAATCAATTTACTTCTTTTTTTCTGGACATTCAGTTTTCTTAATACCATCTGTTGAAGAGATTATCTTTTCCTTACTGTGCATTCTTTGTGCTGTGATTAGAGATTAGTTTTTCATATTTGCATGGGTTTATTTCTGTGTTTACTATTCTGCTCCATTGATCTATGCATCTATTTTTATGCCAGTACCATTCGATAGCTTTATATTATACTGATTACTATAGCTTTTTAATATAAATTGAAATCAGAAAGTGGGATGCCTCCAGTTATGGTCTCCTTGCTCAAGATTGCTTTAGATATTTGTGGCCTTTGCTGGTTCTACAGAAATTTTAGAATTGGTTTTTCTATTTCTGTAAAATTGCCATTGGAATTTTATAGAGATTGCATTGAAGTTATTGGTTGCCTTGCATGTTATGGTGAGATTGACAATGATTCTTCTGACCCATGAACATGTGATATCTTTCCATTTACTTGTGTCCCATTCAATTTCTTTCATTAACATTTTATGGTTTTCATTACATAGATCTTTCACCTCCTTGGGTAGGTTTATTCCTAAGAATTTTATTGTTTTTGATGCTGTTGTAGATGCGATTATTTTCTTAATTTATTTTTTGGATAATTAGTTGTTAATGTATAGAAACACTATTGATTTTTTATGTTGATTTTGTATGCTGAAATTTTCTAGAATTTGTTATTGTAAAAATTTTCTGGTAGAGTTTCTACAGACATATATATTTTTTTTTCATGTAATCTGCAAACAATTTTACTTTTTCCTTTCCAATTTGGATGCCTTTTATTTCTTGCCAAATTGCTCTGGCTAGGACTTCCTAGAAGTGGTGAATGAGTATCCCTGTCATGTTCCTTACCTTGGAGAAAAAGCTTGTAAGTTTTTGTCATTGAGTATGATATTAACTGTGGGCTTGTGATATGTGGCATATTGTACACATTTGTGACATGTCAATTATCCTTTAAAGAGAATATAAAATAAAGTAAATGTTTTCTTTTTAAATATTTACCCACATTGATGCCATTTCTGGCACTGTTCACTTCTTCATGCTGACACAACTTTTCACCTGCTATCACATTCTCTTTGGTGGGGAAAAAATCTTCCTTAAATATTTTATGTAGTGTAGGGCTCTTTGCCATAAATTTTATTTTCTTTTGTTTGTCTTTAAAAGTATTCATTTTGCCTTCAATTTTAAAACATATTTTTCTAGGTACAGTATTTTATATACATATATATATACACACATATATATATACACACATATATACATATACACACACAAACACATGAAATTTTATTGTGGTGAGAACAGTTAACATGAGATCTACCCTCTTAATAGATGTCTAAGTGTATAATAAATACACTTATAATCAATATTATTGATTATAGTCAATATTATACAGCAGATCTCTAGAACTTTTTAATCTTGCTTGACTGAAATTTTATGCCCATTAAATATTAAGTTCCATTATCTCATTTCACTCTTTGATTTTATAAATTCAACTATTTTAATATGTTTAAAGTTTTTGTTATGAAAATTTCAAGCATAGATTAAAGAATACTATAATGAATGTCCTCATATCCATCACCCACCTTCAACAATTGCCAACTCATGGTCAATCTTGTTTCATTGATATTCCCACTCAGTCTACACCCCACATCCCAAAATACACATATTCTCTGCTAAATACATACACAAGTATCTCTAAAGCATAGGGACTATTTATTTTCTTAAACATAAACACACCACCATATTCTCACACAGAAAAGAATTAAAAATAATTATTCATTAAAATATTCCATCAGCATTCCTATGACTGATTGTCTTAATCTTTCTTATGATAAACCTGTTCAAATCAGTATTCAAACAACACAGAGACATGACATGTGGTTGATATCACACTTGTCTCTTTAAGAAAATTTTTAATTTTTATGGGTACATGGTAGATGTAAATATTTATGGGCTTCATGAGATATTTTGATACAGGCATACAATATGTACTAATCACATCAGGGTAAATGGGATATCTGTCACCTCAAGTGTTCATAATTTCTTTGTGTTACAAACATTCCAATTGTACTTTCTCGGTTATTCTAAAATGTACAGCAAACTACTTCTGGCTGCAGTCACCCTGTTGTGCTATCAAATACTAGATCTTATTCATTATATCTAAATATATTTTTATACATGTTAACCTTTCTTCACTACCCTTCCAAACCCCTGGTAACCATCATTCTACTCTTTATCTCCATGAGTACAATTGTTTGAATGTTTAGCTTCCACCATTGAGTGAGAACATGTACAGTTTGTCTTTCTGTGATTGGCTTATTTCACTCAAAGTAATGGCTTCCAGTTCCAACCATGTTGTTGCAAATGACAGGATCTCATTCTTTTTTTATGGCTGAATGGTACTCCATTGTGTATATATACCACACTTTCTTTATCCATTCATCTACTGATGGACACTAAGTTGTTTTCAAATCTTGGCTATTATGAATAGTGCTGCAATAAACATGGAAGTGCAGAGATATCTCTTCCATGTACAGATTTCCTTTCTTTTGGGTATACACCCAGCCCTGGGATTCCTGAATCATATGGTAGTTCTATTCTCAATTTTTTTGAGGAACTTCTATGGTGTTTTCCATAGTGGCTATAATAATTTGCATTCCCATGAACAGTGTATCAAAATTCCCTTTTCTCCACATCCCTCACCAGCATTTGTTATTGCCAGTCTTTGAATAAAATCTGTTTTAACTGGGGTAAGATGATAGCTCATTGTAGTTTTGATTGGCATTTCTCTGGTC
Organism: Pan troglodytes; assembly: GCF_028858775.2. Classification (NCBI taxonomy): domain Eukaryota; kingdom Metazoa; phylum Chordata; class Mammalia; order Primates; family Hominidae; genus Pan; species Pan troglodytes. The sequence continues at coordinate 80,628,630 of NC_072412.2, read as the reverse complement.
AATGATGTTGAGTATCTTCTCATATGCTTGTTTGTCTTTAGAAAAAAATGTCTATTCAGATGTTTTGCCCATTTTAAAAGTCAAGTTATTAGGTTTTTCCTATAGAGTTATTTAAACTCTTTTTATATATTCTGGTTATTAGTCCTTTGTCAGATGGATAGTTTGCAAATATTTTTTCCTGTTCTATGGATTGTCTCTTCACTTTTTTTTTTTTCTTTGCTGTTCAGAAGCTTTTTAACTTGATGTGATTCCATTTGTCCTTTTTGCTTTGGCTACCTGTGCTTTTAGGGTAGTATTAAAAAATCTTTACCCAGACCAATGTCCTGGAGAATTTCCACAATGTTGTTCTTTAGTAGTTTTATAATTTGAGGTATTCGATTTAAGTCTCTAATCCATTTTAATTTGATTTTTGTATGCGATGAGAGACAGGGATCTAGTTTCTTTCTTCTGTATATGGATATCTAGTTTTGAGAGCACCCTTTGTTGAAGAGACTGTCCTTTCCTCAATGTATGTTCTGGCACCTTTGTCGAAAATGAGTTCACTGTAGATCTACAGATTTATTTCTGGATTCTCTATTCTGTTCCATTGGTCTATGTGTCTGTTTTAATGCCAATACCATGCTTTTTTGGTTACTACAGCTCTGTAGTATAATTTGAAGGTATTATGATTCCTCCAGTTTTGTTCTCTTTTCTCAGGATGGCTTTGGATATTCTTGGTCTTTTGTGGTTCCATATAAATTTTAGTATTTCCTTTTCTATTTCTGTGAAGAATATCACTGGGATTTTGAAAGGAATTGCATTGAATCTGTAAATTGCTTTGGGTGGTATGAACATGTTTACAATATTGATTCTTCCATCCAACGACATGGAATATCTTTCAATTTTTTGTGTTCTCTTCAATTTCTTGCATCAATGTTTTAGTTTTCATTGTAGAGATTTTCAGTTCTTTGGTTAAGTTTATTCCTAGGTATTTTATTTTATTTGTAGCTACTGTAAGATTACTTTGTTGATTTCTTTTTCACACTGTTCACTGTTGGCATATAAAAATGCTACTAATTTTTGTATGTTAATTTTTTATCCTTTAACTTTACTGAATTTTTGAAAATATTCTAAAAATTTTTTGGAGGAATCTTTAGTTTTTTCCAAATACAAGATTCTATAATGTGCAAACAATGATAATTTAACTTCTTCCTTTCCAATTTGGATGCCTTTTATTTCTTTCTCTTGTCTGATTTCTCTAGCTTAGATTTCCAATACTATGTTTTATAACTGTGATCAAAATGGGCATTTTTGTCTGTTCCAGATGCTAGAAGAAAGGCTTTCAGCTTTCCCCATTTAGTATACTAGCCATGGGTCTATCATATATGGACTTTATTGTGTTTAGGTGTGTTCATTCTATTTCGGTTTTTGAGGGTTCTTCATGATGAAAGAATGTTGAATTTTATCAAACGCTTTTTCAGTGTCAAATGAAATGATAATATGGATTTTATCTTTCATTTTGTTGATATGATCTATCACATTGATTTTGCATATGTTGAACCATTCTTGTATCCAGGCATAAATCCCACTTGTCGTGATAAATGATCTTTTTAACATATTGTTAAATATGGTTTGCTAGTATTTTGTTGAGGGTTTTTGCATCAATGTATATCAAGGATATTGGCCTGTAGTTTTATTTTTTTTTGACATGTCTTTGTCTTATATTGGTATCAGGGTAAAACCGGGTTTGTAGAATGAGTTTGGAAGTATTCCTTCCTCTATGTTTGGGAATAGTTTGAATAGGACTGGTATTAATTCTTCTTTAAATGTTTAGTAGAGTTTAGTAGTGAAGCCATTGGGTCACTGACTTTAGTAGAAGACTTTTTATTGCAGATTTGGTCTTGTTACTGGGCTATTCACGTTTTGGACTTCTTCATGGTTCAATTTTGGTAGGTTGTAGGTATCTAGGAATTTATAAATTTCTTGTAAACTTTCCAATTTATTGGCATATAGTTGCTTGTATTTGTCTCTAATGTCCCTTTGAATTCCTGCAGCATCAATTGTAATGTCTCTTGTAATCTGATTTTATTATGGGATTCTTTCATTTTTTCTTAGTCTGGATAAAGAATTGTCACTTTTGTTTATCTTTTTTTTTTTTTTAAAAAAAAGCTTTACATTTTGTTCTTTTGTGTGTTTTTTCATTTCAATTTCATTTCTTTCTGCTCTGATCTTTATTTCTTTTCTTGTACTAATTTTGGGTTTGTTTCTCTTGCTTTCCTAGTTCTTAAAGATGCATTGTTAGGTGGTTTATTTGAAAATTTTCTATGTTTCATGTACACGTAGGTACCTGTTGCTACAAACTTTCCACTTAACACTGTTTTTTCTGTATCCCTTAGGCTTGGTATGTTGTGTTTCCATTTTTATTTGTTTCAAGGAATTTTTAAATTTCTTTTTAAATTTCATCATTGACCCACTGGTCATTCAGGATCATATTGTTTAATTTCTATGTGTCTTTATAGTTTCCAAAGTTCTTCTTTTTATTAATTTTTAGTTTTTTTCTATTGTGGCCAGCCATATACTTGATATGGCTAAAAATCTCTTGAATTTTTAAAGTCATATTTTATAACCTAACATCTGGTCTATTCTTAGAATGACCCATGTGCTGAGAACAATGTGTTTTCTGCAACCATTTGATGAAATGTTCTGTAAATATCTATTAGGTCTATTTCGTCTGTAGTGTAGATTAGGTCAGATGTTTCCATGTTAATACTTCTGTCTGGATAATTTGTTCAATGTTGAAAGTGGGTTGTTAAAATCACCAACTATTATATTGGAGTCTATCTCTCTCTGTAGTTCTAATAATATTAGCTTTATATATCTGGGTGCTCTAGTGTTGGGTGCATATATATTTATAATTGCTATATCCTCTTGCTAAATTGATCCCTTTTTCATTATATAACAATTTCTTTGTCTCTTTTTATAGTTTTTGTACTAGAACCTATTTTATCTGATAAGTATGGCTACTCTTGCTGTTTCTTGGGTTTCATTTCCATGTAATATCTTTTTCCATTTCTTAATTTTCAGTCTGTGTGTATCTTCATAGGTGAAGAGTATTTCCTGTAGGCAACAGGTTACTGGGTCATGTTTTCTTAATCCATTCAGCCACTCTATGCCTTTAGATTGAAAAATTTAGTCCATTTACATTTAATGTTATTGATAAATAAAGACTTATTTCTTCTATATTCTCATTTGTTTTCTGGTTGTTTTTTGGTCTTCCCTCCCTCCCTGCCTCCGTTGCCCTCCCCTCCCTCCCTCCGTTGCCCTCCCCTCTCTGCCTCCGTTGCCCTCCCCTCCCTGCCTCCATTGCCCTCCCCTCCCTGCCTCCATTGCCCTCCCCTCCCTGCCTCCGTTGCCCTCCCCTCCCTGCCTCCATTTCCCTCCGCTCCCTGCCTCCATTGCCCTCCCCTCCCTGCCTCTGTTGCCCTCCCTTTCTTCCTTTCTTCCTTTCTTCCTTCCTTTCTTCTTTGTGAAAGTGATTTTCTGTGGTATGTTATAATTTCTTTCTTTATATTTTTGTGTATTTGTTGTAGGCTTTTTTTGAGATTACCATGAAATTTGAAAATAACATCGTACAACTCATTATCTTAAACTAATGACAACTCTACTCTGATTACAAAAACAGGCAAAGAGAACCAACAAAACCTCTACAGTTTAACTTCATTCCCCCATTTTTTAGGTTAATCTTTTAGTCTTGCTACTCAAGATACGAATGGTATACACACCATAATTACAGTATTATATTATCTATTTTTGTACTTACTGTTACCACTGAGTTTTATATCATCAAATGATTTTTTTTTTTTTTTGGCGGGGGGAGAGAAAGTCTCACTCTGTTGCCAGGCTGGAGTGCAGTGGTGCAATTTCGGCTTGCTGCAACCTCTGTTTACCAGGTTCAAGTGATTCTCCTGCCTCACCCTCCCGAGTAGCTGGGATTACAGGTGCCCACCACCATGCCCAGCTAATTTTTGTATTTTTAGTAGAAACGGGGTTTCATCATGTTGTCTGGGATGGTCTCGATCTCCTGACCTTGTGACCCACCCACCTTGGCCTCCCAAAGTGCTAGGATTACAGGCGTTAGCCACTGCACTGGGCCCTATCAAATGATTTCTTATTGCTTATTCATGTCCTTTCTTTCAGACTGAAGAACCCTGCTTAGCATTTCTTATAGGATAGGTCTGGTGTTGACAGAATTCCTCAGCTTTTGTTTGTCTGTGAAAGTCTTCATTTCCCCTTCATGTTCGAAGGAAATTTTCACTGGATATACTATTCTAGGGTAAAAGGCTTTTTCCTTCAGGACTTTAAGTATGTCATGCCATTCTCTCCTGGCCTATAAGTTTTCCACTGAAAAGTCTTCTGTCAGACTTACTGGTGTTCCATTATATATTATTTGCTTCTTTTATCTTGTTGCTTTTAGGATTCTTTCTTTATCTCTGACCTTTGGGAGTTTAATTATTAAATGCCTTGAGGTAGTCTTCTTTGTGTTAAATCTTCTTGGTGTTCTATAACTTTCTTGTACTTGAATATTGATATCTTTCCCTAGGTTTGGAAAGCTCTCTTATCTTTTTAAGTAAAGTTTCTACCCTGATCTCTCCCTCTCTACCTCCTCATTAAAGCCAATAACTTAGATTTGCCCTTTTGAAGCTATTTTCTAAGTCTTATAGGCATGATTCATTATTTTTTATTTTTTCAACTACTCTGACTATGCATTTTCAAGTACTCTGTCTTCAAGCTCACTAATTCTTCTGCTTGATCAACTCTGCTCTTGAGAGACTGATTCTTTCTTCAGTTTGTCAATTGAATTTTTCAGCTCCAGAATTCCTGTTTGGTGCTTCTCAATTATTTCAATCTCTAGAGATACCTCTATACTGTTTTGTATAGTGGCTATACTGTTGGCATTCTTCCCAACAGTGTTCAAGTGTTCTAATATCTCTACATCCTCACCAACACTGATCTTTTCTCTATTTCTCAATGTACTTTAAGTATATCTCTCTACTCTTTTCTTGTTTGTGTAATTTCTGATACATAGTCTGATGTTTTATCTTTGTTCCTTTCTGGATTCTTTTAAGATTCTTGTTATCACTGATTTTTTTTCCAGCAATTTGATTATGATGTGTGTTTGTATGATTTTATTTAGAAATCTTCTGCTTGATATTCATTGATAGTCTTACCTTTGTGTATTTATGTTTTTTTAATCCAAATTTTGAATTTTTTTGCCATTATTTCTTCAAATACTTTTGCTGACATCTGCTCCCCAAACTTTTAAATTTTCTTTTCTGGGAATCCAGTTTTATTTTGTTTTGTTTTTGTTTTTTTTTCTGTTTTTTTGTTAGATGAAGTCTTGCTCTGTCACCAGGCTGGAGTGCAGTGGCGCAATCTGCTCACTGCAACCTCCACCTCCTGGGTTCAAGCGATTCTCCTGCCTCAGCCTCCTGAGTAGCTTGTAGACACTTGATGTTGCCCTACAAGCTCACTACATCTCTGTTCATTTTCTTTTATTTGTCTTGGTGTTTTATTTTGTATAGTTTTCATTACCATATCATCAAGTCACTGATCATCTCTTCTACATTGTCTAATCTACTGCTAATCCTATCCTGTGTATTTTCTTTTCATTTCACATATTGCATTTCTCATCACTAGAAGTTAGATTTAAGCCTTTTTTACATTTTACATTTGTCCTATGCTCATGGTTTTACTCTATATTCTTAAACATATGAAGCATATTTATAATAGCTGTTTTAATTTCATTACCCACTAATGTTTTTCATTTATCTGTTTCTATTAATTGATATTTATCCTAATCATAGATCTTATTTTCCTGCTTTTTCTTTTCTTTTCTTTTTTCTTTCTTTCTTTCTTTCTTTTTTTTTTTTTTTTGATACAGAATCTCCCTCTGTCGCCCAGGCTGGAGTTCAAATGATTCTCCTGCCTCAGCCTCCCAAGTAGCTGGGATTACAAGCATGTGCCACCACACTTAGC